>NC_092341.1:339562500-339885000 GCF_046630445.1 Rutidosis leptorrhynchoides
AAAACAGCTTCATATATCATACCGGTGTAATAGTCAGGGCGTCTTGACAAACTCAAACTCAAATCAAGAAACACTTTATTGGTAAGACGAAACAAATCTAAAACTCTGAATGTCTTTTCCAACAGTTTCAATACCTGCATTAAGGAGGCGGCGCTTTTAAATCGACCATATCGCTTACGTATTCTCGAAAATACAACTGAAGGGGGGCCTCTTAGCGACAAAAACCAACCAATTTTCTTCACTGTCTCAACATCTAAGCCCTCGTCTTCCATCTATAAATGACGAAATATTTTCATATTATTCATTAAATAAATGAAACCACATGATTACAATAATAATTAATAATAATATTAATAATAATAATAAAATTCCCATAAAAACAAGTCAAAAATTCCAATGAAATGATTCATTTAAAACTTACCAGTTCCTTTTTAATCTGATCAAGTGAGTGATTATCTTGTAATTTATCGATACATGAACAAACAGTTCGAAACTTGTGACGCGGCACACCAGATATAACCAACATTCCATCCAGTAGTTTTTTGTGATTCAACTTTATCTGGTTTCAGAAAGCAGGGGCGTGATATAAGTCGATGTTAATAATAATAGGTTGAATGAATATATTATTAAAAAGGATAGACGAGATTATGAAACGGAAATTAATTAAGTTTACCTTATAATCACCCATATCGAGCCCATCCAGCACTTTTTTCAAAATATAAACTACATGGACCTCTGCTGATATTGCTTCATCACCGGCAAAGTCAACACTACATTGATAGTATTTTTCATTGTCCCTATACACTATTCCCAATTGATACGCTTTGAATGACTTTAAACAATTTCTACCAACATATCTAGCAAAAGGGACAACTAGATCATACTGCTGCACACAAAGCTCTTTACCATCCTAAAAATATAAGACCAAATATGTCAATTAAAAATATAAAAAAAAAAAAATAAACAAAAAAAAAAAAAAAGTTTTTTTTGATATGTAACTAACCTCGTTAACCAGGTCATCTGAATCTTGAATAAATTTCGAATAATCTTCCCCGTAAATCTTTTTAAATGTTTCTTTTAATTCAATCACGGGAGTCTCAAATGTCATACCCGTATCAACGTGCCTCCTAAACACATCGATGATTGCATAGGTTGCTGCAATAACAATATAACAATAAGAATAACAACAATATTCCGGTAACTTGTTCTAGTTTTTTCAATTCATTGCTCCTGTTTTTTATCTTATAATTGTTCATCTGTATTCGATCTACCTTCCCACCATGTATCCATTCCACACATCTCCTTTCACACCCAAAACCGATGACCGCCGCCCTTACACCACCGGCACCACCGCCAACCACATCAATTATCGCCCCATCAATGAAGGTATCTGGGTCACTGTCGACCGGAGTAATCGAAAACCATCAACCAAATCCTCCAATAATCCTGACCTTCATAACACTAAACCTAATATTACCAATCTAAACTCTTCATCTAATCTCATATACAATCACTTTAAACAACGAGAGGCCTCTATCAATCTAATCAAACAATTCGGTAAACCTAAAACCAACACATCCCCACCACTGAAACCTATTGATAAATCCCGTATCACCTCTTACATGTTTCATAATTTCCCTGATAATTGGTCCTCGGTCGACTTCTGGAACATTTTTAAACGATATGGCAACATTCATGAAGTCTACATCCCAAACAAAACCCTTAAAAGTGGCAAAAAATTCGGGTTTGTTCGGTTCATTGACGTTCCTGAGTATCACAAGGATTCACTCGCAAGACGTCTATGTCTTGTAGTTGCTGGTGATTTTCTTCTCAAGGCATATAAGGCATGGGATAACAACTCTAAAGGCAGCAAAAAACCTATTCCTCAACACACCAATAAACCTACAAACCCCCTTCATACTAAACTGAGCACCTTCAATACTACGGATGACCGAAGTTACATGGAAGCTACCTAAAACAAACAATCGTCTTCAGCCAAAATTCCATCTATTAAGGTAAACTTGAACGAGCCTCTAATCGATCTTCTGGGCCACGCGGTTATAGGTAAGGTTAAGGATCTCGAATTTCTTGAATATTTTCATGAGATTTGTCAAAGCGAAAACCTCAATGGTTTCTCTATCAAATATCTCGGGGGCCATGATATAATGCTCGTATACGATGACAAACGACCGGCCCTTGACATGCTTAATAATCCGGGGCACCCTCTATGGAACTGGCTCGATGATATTACCCCCTGGGACCCGGAAGAGTACTCAAACTCCGGTCGTTTAGCTTATATTAATATTTTTGGTGTCCCGATCACTTGTTGGTTAGAGTCTACTTTCCGTGATATAGCGAGTAATTGGGGACAGGTTATCGAAACCTTTAACTGTTCCATTACCAATGACAGTAACCAAGATCTTTCACACGGTTCGGTTATCATCAAAACCATGGATTTTAAACCTATTGATGGGCAAGCTTTTGTTATACATGGTGAATCCAAGCATGCTTCGGTTTTTGTTAATGAAGTACAAAATTTCCCAATGTTTAACTATCAAGAAGATTCGACATATGAATCTAATTCGGATAACGGTTCGGACATTAATGAACCGGTTTCTGACGAGGAGTCTAATACGGAGGATGATGATCCTGCCGATGATATTCCACAGAATGTCCCTACGGTTTAAAATCAAGATAAAACCTACCCTGGCAACACCTCTGACCAAAATTCCAGTAATAATTTACCGGAAAATATAACACCCTCCCAACCATCGAAACGCATGGAAACTTGCAACTTCAATAATTATTCTTCAACTATCCACCTCGACCGCCCTAACGTCCCTGTCCCCTCTACTGATGTAATCCACGATGATAATATCGATCCCATATTTATCCCAGACGCTACTGTACCAGAGTCCCCATCTCCTGATAACCCTAATGATAATCCAAATACTCCAATTACCTCTGACCCACCTGTAGCCCATGTTTCGCCAAGCCCACTTAACCGCTCTATTTCCACCGAAAATAACTCAAGTGAGCCCACCTATCAGCCCAATACCCCCCACAACCATACCACCAGCCCACCAACTCACAGTTCAGGCATCCCCATCGATCAGGTTACTCATGATCCTACCACTCCAGATACCCACATCTCTGAAACGGCTCCAGACATCCCTATCTCCCCTAAACAGCATCATCATATTTCGCCAGTGGCCCTCATGCCTGATCCACCTCCTACACACACCCGTATTGACTCCTCCGATCCATTTAACCTTGATGAATTGATCTCCATCGGCAAAACTAAAACCAAAAAGAAAAAAAAACCCACTGTTCGAGCAAAATCCACCTTGATTCCAAAAGACAAAGATCATCCGTTCAAAAGAAGTATCAAAGATGATATCCTTAAGGTGAACCCCTCGAGTCAAATCCCACCTGAGGTCCCTCATCCTAACCCAAAAAACCGTCCTAGATCAAACATGCTATACATCAAACACCTCGCCTGGAGTGGACAAAAACTAAGGTTCTCACAATTAACAAATCGTGGCAAAACTTCATCAAGCTCATCAAAAGACGTAAGCATGGACACAAATGAATTTGGGCAAAGCATCGGTATCCGTTGGAACTCAAGGTAACCTCGCTCCTTCTCTCTCGTCTTTACTTTTTGTTATAAATGTGTACGATCTCTCTTAATATCCGGGGTATTGGGCAAATGGGTAAAATTAGTTGGCTAAAGCGTATTTGTAATAAGGAGAAACCCACAATTCTAGGACTACAAGAAACAAAGTGTGAAAAAACCGAAGATAATATTATTGAATCATTCTGGGGTAATTCGGATTTCAAATTTGTACAAAAAGATTCGGTCGGTGCCTCAGGGGGAATCATTACGATTTGGGACTGTAACATATTCTCCTTCGATTATGCTATTGAAGGAGAATTTTTCCTGGCAATATGCGGATCATGGGCGGGTTATGATTCGAAGATTGCTCTTGTCAATGTCTACGACCCACACTCCCCTTCCAAAAAACTCAGACTCTGGGCTGAACTTACCTCTCTCGTAAACTCTCTCACGTTCCCTTTCATCATTTCGGCGATTTTAACGAAGTTAGAAACACTTCGGAACGCATGAATTGCGAATTTAACCAACATTGGGCTAACAATTTTAACAATTTCTTTAACAACTCCGGACTAATCGATTTGCCCCTAGGTGGGAAAAAATTCACTCGAATCTGCATAAAAAAAATGAAGTTTAGTAAACTAGATAGATTCCTTGTCTCCGATGAAATCTTAAAACTATGGCCCAACATCTCTTCCAAAACTCTAGATCGTGACCTCTCGGACCATTGTCCCATTCTTCTTAGGAATACATTCGCAGACTCCGGACCTAAACCTATTCGCGTTTTTAACACATGGCTCGATCTCAAGGATGCTGATTCCGTCATTGCTCGGGCTTGGTCAATTCCAATGACCGGTAACCGCCCTGATTGTATATTCCGTAACAAACTCAAAAATGTAAAAATGGAACTCAAAAAACATAGTACACAACTCGATAACATCGACTCCCAAATCCTAGATCACCTTAATGCCATTAATGAATGGGAAGCTATAGCCGAAACTAGACCCTTGTCCGAAACTGAGAAAAATAATTGGCTAAATGATAAATTCTCTCACATTGAAAAAGAAAAAATTAAAACTAATATGTTAAAACAAAAATCAAGAATTAAATGGGCTCTCGAAGGTGATGAAAACTCGAAATACTTTCATAATTACATTAAAAAACGCACAAGTAAAAACAACATACACGGCATATCCATTAATGGAACTTGGATCGAAGACCCAAACATCATTAAACATGAAACATATCTTTATTTCAAAAATCTCTTCAAATCAAACAACCTTAGCAATCACTGTTCCTTCGATAATGCTCCCCACTTTCAATACATCTCCTCCCAGGATAATCTCATTCTCGAGTCCGAACTCCATGAAAAAGAAATCTGGGATGCACTCTCCAACTGTGATAGCTCAAAGGCGCCAGGCCCCGATGGTTTTAATATGAAATTCTTCAAAAAATACTGGGATCTTATAAAACACGACCTCATTAAAGCACTCGAATGGTTTTGGACCAACTCTGAAATCTCCAAAGGCTGTAATGCTTCTTTTTTCACCCTCATACCCAAAAAACCTAACCCTATCGGTCTGAATGAATACCGACCTATTTGTCTAATCAGTAGCTATTACAAAATTCTGACCAAAATCCTCTCTAATCGTCTCGCCAAAGTCATTCACAAGGTCGTTGGGGTTGAACAAACAGCCTTCCTTAAAGGCCGCAACATCTTAGACAGCGTTCTTATTGCTAACGAAATTATTGATGAATTTAAACGTAAGAAACGCAAAGGTCTAATTTTTAAAGTCGATTTCAAAAAAGCTTTCGACTGTATCGAATGGGACTTTCTGTTTAATACCATGCATCACATGAGATTTGGCCAGAAATGGATTAATCTCATTCGTGCGTGTCTTTCGTCCTCATCCATTTCCATCCTCGTTAATGGCTCCCCTACAACGGAGTTCTCCCCTGAAAGAGGCATCCGCCAAGGGGACCCTATCTCACCTTTCCTCTTCATCATCGTCGCCGAAGGCCTCAACATCCTCGTTAAACGTGCTCTTTCTAATGGTCATATACATGGTATCAACGTCGGAAACGATAATGTTACTGTTACCCACCTCCAGTATGCCGACGATACAATTTTTTTCGGGGAATGGAGTAAAAGGAATGCCAAAAGCATTTCCAAACTCCTTAAATGCTTCGAAAAAGTTTCTGGACTCAAAGTCAATTTCCGAAAAAGCAAACTCTACGGTATTGGAACTTCCCCTTCTGAAACCGAAGAAATGGCAAATTATATCAATTGTTCCACAGGTACCACTCCTTTCACATATCTCGGCCTTCCCATCGATATCCCCACATCACACCCTTCATCTTGGCACCCTATCGTGGAAAAGTTCGATAAAAGACTATCCGATTGGGCGGCCAAAACCATTTCTTTTGGCGGCCGACTTACCCTCGTTAAATCCATACTAAGTAGCATACCGCTTTACTACTTTTCTCTCTTTCATGCACCTTCTTCTATCCTTAACCTCCTTGAGGCTAAAAGACGCAAATTCTTTTGGGGAGGGACATCTTCAGAAAATAAAATTAATTGGGTAAAATGGGATCAAATACTTCTTCCTTACGAAAATGGTGGGTTAAATGTGGGCTCCCTTTTTAGCAAAAATATCTCACTACTATGCAAATGGTGGTGGCGTTTTAAAAACGAGGAAAATGCGCTTTGGGTTAAAATTATCACTAGTATCTACGGGAGGGGGGGGGGGTTGGAATTTAACGTTTCTTGCAGGAATATTTCAGGTCGCACTGTTTGGAAAGAAATCATTAAAGCTGGCAAAGTCGCGAACAACTCCGGGACTTCATTTTCATCCGCCATCACAAAATGCCTCGGAAATGGTGACACTATCAAATTCTGGAATGACATTTGGTTTGGGTCAGAACGCTTCAGCACACTTTTTCACAGGTTATACATGCTCGAGCTCAACAAAGAAGCAACTGTCGCTGAAAGAATCACTCAAATCACCGGAACTTCTTTTGGTAATTGGTGTTGGACACGTCCTCCAAACGGCCGTGTGCTCAATGAATTATCGAAACAAAACAATATTGTATCCTCCATTACACTATCAGACAAACCTGACCCTTGGAAATGCACTCTTGACCCCTCGGGTACTTACACCACCAAATCTATGGCACACTTGATAAACTCCCTTAAGCTTGGTGGTAACGCTCTCAACACGACGATTCCTCGCAACAATCTACTCCCCCAAAAAGTCTTCATTTTCATATGGAGAGCATTTCAAAAAAAGATACCGATTCGATACGAATTAGACAAACGTGGCATTGATCTCGACTCCATCTTGTGCCCTTTATGCGAGACAGAAATAGAATCCGTTGAGCATTCTCTTGTTCTTTGTCCAAAATCGGCTCTAATATGGAAACACGTACTAGATTGGTGGGCCCAAGACATCTCAATAATTTCCAATTTAAACAATGCTATTATCAATAATCAAGCCTTCGCTCTCAACAAACACGGATCTTCACTATGGCAAGCAACCAAATGGATTACATGCTACATAATCTGGAAACATAGAAACTTAAAAGTATTTTCCAAAAAAGTTTGGTCCCTCGCCTCGATTCTCTCCGAAATTCAAACTCAAAGTTATAGTTGGATTTCCAAAAGATTGCGCAAAAAGAAATCAATCATGTGGCATCAATGGCTCATTAATCCTTCCTTCTTCGTGGCGGATCCTCCACATCGTGTCGGTATCGGCTAATATAATACTTACACTCATGTGTAGCCATCGAATACCATTTCTTCTATTGAGGGTTTGATTAATCGGGTTAGTCTGTAGTAACTTTGTTGGCGCTTGATCGTCACTGTTCCTCTCTCTTCCCCGGCTTGACGTTTCAAGTTCTTATTCCCTCTTTAGTTTTTATAGTATCCGTCGGCTACCCTCGATAAATAGATTCCTACAATATGTATCTCCATTTCAATTGTATAGATGTGTATAGGGACTTGTAATTTAATTTTCCATTAATAATAATAATTTTTGCTTTTCAAAAAAAAAACAATAATCTCTCTCTTATCTATAATAATAATAATCTATAATAATAATAAAACTATTATGGTACCATTAAAAAGGTTAAAAACCCACGTGGCAAAAATTCTAATCCTTAGATGAGTTTCTAACAGCCATTTAATATCCTGATGGCACCATTAAGGATTCTTTTAAGAATCCTAATTACCCTATTGCCCATGATTACAGGCGGTTACAAGTAACATTCTGAGTCTAAGTTACCCTTAGATGAGTTCCAACATTTTAAGCACGAGTAACGTCCTGATGCCTTGGGTATGGTTCTAACGAAAAAAAAAAAAACATTATGCCTTATTGAGTTAATTGAGATTTATCTTGTATTGAAGGGGTCAATGGATCATATCATAAGCTTGCTAAACGGATTGGGGTTGATCACTTCACGTCATTCTTCAGTATTTTATTAAGTTGGTGTCACAAACCATAAAAGTAAAGTTATTAGTTTCCAATTATAAATGTCAGAGTTTACAAGTATAAAACATCAATACGGGTAACACCTAAGTTACAGGAAGTGGCTACTGATTTGATCTCCAAAAGGTCTTCTTCATCAGGTTAATGATTACATAGTGCCAAATAGTTGTATTATATATTATTATTATTTTTCTTGATTAGTGTTTGTTGAATTAATATATTTGAATTTCTTTTAAGGTGTTCTCAAACGTATTATATGTTGTAGTATTATTATTATAGGGTCTTGCTGAAGCAAAGACGGAAATTAATGTATACTCCATATATGTATTCGACGTCGATTCATGTTTTAATCCCATAAATTTGGGGGTTATATAACCTAGTACCATACCAATACTACTACCAATAATAAATAAATAACAAAATAATAATTAATAATAACAATAACAATGATAATTAATATTCCGAACCTTTTTTATAATCATCAAGAGATGCTACCTTTACTTGTTTTCTGATACAATCAATCAATCAATCAATTAGTTCATACAATAATAATAAATTAAACCTACTTTTAATAAACAAACGAGGATTTTAATTAATTCCAAAGACTGAACCTGAAACCCATTTCCTAGAGAAACATAAAACTTTATGTTTTGTGGAATCGATTTCATGTTTAGAACGAACTGAATTCAAGGAACGTACCTGTTACTTGTCGCGAATTCCATCTGTGAAGAGTCTGGAACGATCGATTTAGGGTTGGTGAAGTTTGAAACGATCGATTTAGGGTTGGCGTAGGGATCTTAAATAATGGCAAGTAATTGTAAGTAATCGTATGTAATCGGCTATTGGGCTTTCCAAATCGCGGCAAATTTTAAAACGACCCCCTCACATCTCATATTTTTTTTCTCTCTTTCTTAATTACTTTTAATATAAAGAATAAAGAATAATAAAATAAAATTTGTTTTCCTTCTATTTATACGTTGTCTCACTTGAATGGTTATTTTGTGCATCGTTAATCTTTATATTTTAATATTAGTTCTTCTTTAATTTATTAATTAAATTAAAATTAAATACATTTCTATATAAAATAAAATAAAATATATAATAATAACAAAGAAGAGAAAGAAAAATAACAGAATCTCTCAAATAATTATACAGTTTGCTTTTTTATAAAAAAAAGGTGTCTATCTTCTTATTTTTATTATAACTTTATACTAAATCCCATGAACATGGGTAATATTCATGGTGGCAAACATGTAAATACCCTCAACTTTGGGGGTATTTTTATAATTGGGCTTTTTCTTTTTCTTTTTCTTTTTTTACTTTTTCTTATTATTTTTTTACAACTTTTTCCACTTCTTTTTTCATTCATTTAATTTAAACTTTTTATTAACAAATCGTTAATTTTAATAAATGTTAATTTAACTTACCCTTAAACCGATCAAAACAATTCCGTAGCGAACCTATTTTTTTTTATAGGAGTAACTTTTTTCCATTTCCTTGTTTCCTTACTTTTTCATTAATTTATTTATTTTACCGTTTAGTTATTTGATCGTTAACCGTTTTTCAAACGTCAAATTAACTGGCCATTAACCGAATAAGCGCATCCCGCAGCGAAGCGCGAGTTTTTTATCCTCATTTATTACATTAATAAATGTCAACTTTTGCTTTTCTCATAAAAAAATGTGTATCTTCTTGTATAATCCACTGACAAAAAACAATCAGTTTAATCAAAAGTGACGGTTATTTTATCTATGTATGAAAGTGGACTATAAATATACGACGGAGTGAAAAAGTATAAAAGTACTCTAAACATTTATTTTTATGGAAGCAGAATATAAATATTGGACAATTGTTTGAAAATGCATCGAACTTTCACCATATTCTTATTGTATACATCAAACTTTTAAATATTCTATTGTATGCATTCAACTAATTAAATTGTTCTATTGTACGTATTTAACCTATTATAACATGTCAACTTCAAGTCACCTGCTAGACAAAATTACATCGTTGGTCCATCATGCTTGTTAGATATTACATGCTAGTCATTTATGTTTATTTTGACGTTATTAGTCCCACGTGTTTGTTCTAGTCTTTGATCATCTTCATCTAATCTCGTCTCATAATCATCTCTTAAACTAAAACTCAAACAAATATGAGATTCATATTCCAAATCAAATTCACCAATAAATATTCACATGTAAGTCAACAACTTTGTTCGAAAAGTAACATTATATTAACATCTCTTTTCGAAGCACAATTTATTCATCTATCTACACATATGAAATTATCCAAATAAATTTACTGTGCAAATCAATTCTAGTTTCAAATCTCACATACTTGTCAAATGTCTTCACTCCTTCAAACAATAAAATAGGTCACTGCATGCTTGAAAATCAATATATCCCCAATATTTAATTTAACCACAAAACACACCTAAACTCCAACAATCGTCAGAATTTCATCTCAAACTTTATCTTTATCATTTTTTAGATCCGTCATGTTATTTAGTTAAACATTGTGCACATGAGAAACAAGATGAGCAATTGACCACCACCACCATTCGACACTTTCAGATCGGCGTTTTAAGCAACCATCATCGCCACCATATTCGACACTCTTAGATCTACGACACATGGTTTCAATTGCGTTTTTAATTGCGTTTTCAGTCGGAATCTCATATCTACGGTTTCAATCGCGTTTTTAGATCGGCGTATTCAGGTGAAATCTCCTGGTTTCCAGTCTAGGTGCGCTAATTGGTTCCAATCGAGGTATGACGATTTTTACAGGAAAACGATGTACAGTTGTTCCTTCTCAAGTTCATTTCATTTCATTTCATTCATTTACTTTTAATTGTTTCTGAGTTTTCGGCATCGATCGTGTTTGTTACGGATTCTTAGCATGTTATAAGTACTTGATATGTTGAGTAGGGATTTTTTTAGTTAGATGTTCACATTCCATTTTTATTGAATCGGATATTCGATTTTGAATAACAGATTTAATGTATTCGTAGGTTTAGTACTTCTGAATGAAAATAGTGTCTATGTTGTTTGAATGTTCCGATTTGGTGTTTTATTTGAGTGATTTTTGAAGATGAAGATGTTCTTGATAATGATGAAGGGATTCAAGGGAATGGTAGGTTGTAATAAGACTTAACGGAAAAATTAATGGACATTAAATCGAGGGATCAACCATGAACTATTTATACATATTAACTGGATACCAAATGTTCAAGTTACTTAATATGTATAATAGAACAATTTCGAAAGTTGAATGCATATAATAGAAGATCTGAAAATTTGATGCATACAATAGGAATATACTGAAAGTTCGATGCATTTTCAATCAATTTTCTCTATAAATATTGGACTGACCGAAAGGTGACTATCATTCTTACCTACATTTATGTTATACTTAAATAAAGTAAAGATATAAAAGTACTTTAAATCATTATTTTTATTTATTTATAGAAGTGAACTATAAATATAATATAGACTAATTGCGTTTGTTTTTGCTTTGGTTTCTTGTTGAAAGCTTAAATAATGTTGGAGGTTTTATTGATTTCTTTCTTGTAGGGTAAAATAATCGATAGCCGGATAAATTATTGAATCGTGGTATCACTTTCCGAAAGTAATTATTCAACCCTTATTGCCTGGGTTACACGAATATCACTTTGAGATAAGACAGAGATTAGTTCTTGTTATTGGCAGTAAACAATAACTCTTTTGCATAAGAGTATTAAGGTATTTTTGTGTATTTATTCTCATGAATCATAGTCCATATTTATAGGCACACAAAAACAAGTATTATTCCACGATGGAGATGTTTCACCTACTCCACGATGGAGATGTTTCACTAACTCCACGATGGAGATGTTTCACTAACTCCACGATGGAGATGTTTCACCAACTTTTTAACAACAAAAGTGGGTGCATGAATAATACTTCCGTAATCACTCAAATTTGTGATAATGGAAAAACACTTTCGGGTCCGGGTAATCTATCACTTAATGGGTGTACACTCCGTACCTCCTAACCCATTTACAAGTGTAGATTAAATCCCTCAATTACACTAAATTTCCAACAATCCTCCCCAATTTAGTGCAATTTGTTTCATGAGAATTAAACAAATTAAAACAAAAACTCATGCATAAATGAAAATATCTTGAAGATTGAATTTTCACCTTAGTACATTACACATTCCAAATATTCGAGAATCGGGGTGTTCTAAGAATTGAACCCTTCAACCCATTTGAATAACTGAAAATAATATACACATAAGTTATCAAATACTCTAAAACTATCCTGACACTTTACAAGCCATGTGTCCATATCCTTTCATGAATGTATCTAAAGAAAAAGTCCAAACTTTGTTAAAGCGGCAAAACTTCACATTCACATAGGTACTTCATTTTAGTCATGCACCTGCTCATGCATTTTTTCAAATGAACTATTAAGAAGCTAGACTTCAACTTCACCTTCAGCAGGTCCGAGTACATACCTTACCTTGGGATGATATAAAATTTATGTACTCCAAATTTCTAAGTATAAGCCTTCCACATTGAATTCAACTTCTGATTTTCATCAGAATGGAATTGGGTATCTTATAATTAGAAATTTATGTGGATTTTAAACCCACCCCCATAGCAGACTTGTCAACCAAGTCTCTTGCCAATCCCTTCGTCAAGTGATCAGCTAAATTCTGTTGTGACCTCACGAACACTATAGAAATCACCCCATTCATGATAAGTTCACGAATCATGCTATGTCTGACACCTAAGTGTCTAGACTTTTCATTGTACATCTGGCTATAAGCCTTTCCCAATGTCGCAACACTATCACAATGAATAGACATGGGTGCTATAGGTTTAGGCCATTATGGTATCTCATGGATCAAGTTTCTAAGCCATTCTGCTTCTTTACCAGCAGCAGCTAAAGCAACAAACTCAGATTCCATTGTTGAGTTGGTAATACATGTCTGCTTCTTAGAAGCCCATGAAATAGCACCTCCCCAAGCAAGAACACCCAACCACTCGTTGAAGAATGATCTTCAATATTGGTTATCCAACTCGCATCAGAATATCCTTCTATTACTGAAGGAAACCCATTGTAAGATAAACTATAGTCCATGGTTTTCTTCAAGTACTTCAGTACCCACCTAATTGCTTGTCAGTGATGAGTACTAGGATTACTAGTATATCTACTCAGTTTTCCCACTGCAAAAGCAATATCCGGTCTTGTACAAGTCATGACGTACATCAAACAGCCAATCACCTGAGAATACTCAAGTTATGATACAGCTTCACCTTGATTAGTCATAAACTTCTCACTTGGATCCACATGGGTACTCACAGGAGTACATTCAAAACAATTGAACTTTTTCAACACCTTCTCAATATAATGAGATTGACAAATTGAAATTCCTTTGCTTTCACGTTTAATCCTAATGCCAAGGATAACGCCAGCCTCCCCCATATCTTTCATGGAGAATTTTGATGACAAAAATTCTTTTGTTAAATCAACTTGACTTTGGTCAGTCCCAGATATTAACATGTCATCAACATATAGACAAATTATAACTCCTTTATCAGAATCATCAAATTTACTATATACACATTTATCTACTTGGTTTAATTTAAAACCATTAGATAAACTACTTCATCAAACTTCTGATGCCATTGCTTTGGTGCTTGTTTCAAACCATATAAGGACTTCACAAGTTTGCACACCTTGCCTTCACTTCCTGGCATGACAAAGCCCCGAGGTTGGTTCATATAAACCTCCTCATCTAAATCACTATTCAAGAATGCTGTCTTCACATCCATTTGGTGATTAATCAGATTGTGAATTGTAGCCAAAGCAATCAGCAGTCTAATGGTAGTGATACGTGCCACATGAGCATAAGTATTAAAATAGTCAATTCCAGACTTTTGTCTAAAGCCTTGAATGACTAACCTTGCCTTGAACTTTTCAATAGTTCCATCCACCTTCATCTTCTTTTTGAAGATCCATTTGCAACCCAAAGGTTTGTAACCAGGAGGTAGATCAGCTAACACCCAAGTGTTATTGCCCATGATGGAATACATCTCATCATTAATTGCCTCTTTCCAGAATGCAACATCCTGAGACCTCATTGCTTCATCATATATTTTGGGATCATCATCAATATTGAAACAATACGAATATTGGGTAAAAACATCACCCCTGGAACCTTCAACTAAGTATAGTTGAAAATTTGGTCCAAATGATTTAGGTTTCCTTTCTCTTTTGCTTTTTCGAAGCTCAAGTGACTGATCAACAGCCATTTCAGAGACTTCATCATTACAATCCTTGTTGATTCCATTATCACTTGGAATCATATTCTTTGGTCTATGTATAGATGAAAATCGATTTTCATCAAAGATTGCATCCCTTGAATCAATCACAGAATTGATTGAGACAAACTCATTAGGCTCTATTACATAGAACCTATATGCCTTGGAATGTTCAACATATCCAACAAATATGCAATCTATACCTCTTTCACCTAAACTTTTCTTCTTGGGATCAGGCAGTCTTACGACCGCCCTACAACCCCATACCCAAAGATAATTCAAGTTAGGTTTCCTTTTATTCCAAAGTTCATAAGGTGTAATCCTGTTTCTTTTGTTAGGAACTCTATTAAGCAAATAACAAGCTGTTAACATAGCTTCCCCCTAAAATCCTTCACTTAAACCCGAATAGGATAACATGGAATTAACCATTTCCTTGAGGACCCTATTCTTCCTTTCAGATATACCATTTTGTTGTGGAGTATAAGGAGTTGTGGTCTCATGGATAATAGCAGCGAATTGAAAATACGATTGGTCAATGTATTCACCTCCCCTATCCGTTCTAAGTCTTTTAATCAAAGCCTTTTGTTGTAATTCTACTTCATTTCTAAATATTTTAAATTTATCTAATGTTTCATCCTTAGTATGTAACAAATAAACATAGCAAAACCTAGAAGCATCATCAATAAAAGTCACAAAATATTTCTTGTTCCTTAAAGTAGGAGTAGCATGCAAAACACATAAATCACTATGTATTAATTCCAAAATTTCAGTATCACGATGTATATTTTGAAATGGTTTCTTAGTGATCTTTGTTAACATACACGTTTTACACTTTTCATTGTTCATGTCAAAGGCCGGTATTAATCCATCTTTAGACATATCTTGCATTCTTTTAAAGTGTACATGTCCTAGTCTAGCAAGCCAAAGTGTAGAATTATTTATGCTAGAAGTAGATATAAAAGCAAAATTAACATTCAAGTGATTAACGTTAAGTCTAAACATTCTATTGCATAAATAACCAAAACCAACAAACATACCATGTTTTGATAAAATAAACTTATCAGATTCAATCACTTGTTTATAACCACAACAATTTAACACACTACTGAAAACCAAATTTTTCCTTATTTGTGGTACATGCAAAACATCAAACAAACAAACAGTTTTTTCAGAATTAAAACACAAATCCACACTTTCACGTCCATGAATAGAGGCTGTTGACTCATTTCCCATATGAAGAATTGATCCATCAGTCACGGACTCGTAAGTCTTGAACCAAAATCTATCCTCGCATACGTGGGTGGTAGCTCCCGAGTCAACCCACCACGCGACATCATCATCCTGCACAAAATAAGAATCAGATATATATGAAACATAATAATTCTTATTTGAATTATTAAATATATTCTGACTTTTGAATTGTGGTTGTTTAAACCATTTCTCGAACCACTTGTGCTAGATCCTTTGGCATTATTATTACCAAAAATAACCTTGCAATCCCTTTTCATGTGTCCAGTTTTACCACACTTCCAACAAGTCAATTTAGACTTCTTATTCAGATTAGCCTTGTTATAACCTTGATGTTTACGTTTGCCCTTTTTGTCATTATTACCAGTGAACTTTTTATGTTCCACCATATTGACAACAGACGTACCAGAAACTTCGTTGCTCTTTGGCTTGTCATTATCCTGTAACCTGAGGGATTCCTCAATAGGCAGATGACTACCCAACTCAACAAGAGTTAACTCCTCCTTCTTATGTTTCAAAGAATGTTTAAATTCTTTCCAAGATGGAGGTAGTTTATCAATTATGCTTGAGACTTTAATAGACTCATCCATATTCATTTTATGTTGTTTGAATTGACCAAGTATACGAATGAGCTCATTGTATTGTTCCAAGACCGGTCTAGAATCGACCATCTTGTAATTATTAAAATTACTCACAAGGAACTTTTTACTAGAAGCATCCTCAGACATATACTTGGTTCTAAACAGTCCCATAGTTCTTTAGCAGATTCAATATTTAGGTAAATATCAAAAAGGGAATCAGCCATACTATTGAGGATTAAACCTCTAGCGATGTAGTCATCGTTCTTCCACTTGCACCTTTTTCGAATTTGTTCAACAGTGGCATCATCACCATGATCTTCAGGAATTGGTGTGCTGAGTACGTACACCACACTCATGCTGCTCAGAAAGAAGTGCATCTTCTTTTGCCATCTCCTAAAATCAATTCCCTTAAACTTATCAAGTTTGGAGAAATTTGCCGTCATGTGTTTCATCGTAGCCGACATCGATTATAACAAATAATTACTTTCGATTGTTGGAGGTTTTATTGATTTCTTTCGTGTAGGGTAAAATAATCGATAGCCGGATAAATCACTGAATCGTGGTATCACTTTCCGAAAGTAATTATTCGACCCTTATTGCCTGGGTTACACGAATATCACTTTGGGATAAGACAGAGATTAGTTCTTGTTATTGGTAGTAAACAAGAACTCTTTTGCATAAGAGTATTAAGGTGTTTTTGTGTATTTATTCTCATGAATCATAGTCCATATTTATTGTAGTGACCCGAACTTTTCCATGTTTATATATATTAATTGAGATTGATGTTTACATGATTAAATGTTTCCAACGTGTTAAGCAATCAAACTTGTTAAGACTTGATTAAATGAAATAAGTTTCATATAGACAATTGATCACCCAAGTTGACCGGCAATTCACGAACGTTACAAAATTGTAAAAACTACAAGTTGTGGTATATATAGACATATATATATGGTTGACATAAGGTTATGATGAGTAAGTATCTCACTAAGTATATTAACAATGTGTGATATACATAAGAAATGAGTTTACTAAGTTAAGAAACTCGAAATGATATATGTAACGATTATAGTTATGTTAACGTCTACTAAATACATATGTATCATATTAAGATATTGATACACTATATTTAACATGATAAAATGATATTTAAATATATCATTAAGTGTGTTAACAATGAACTACATATGTAAAAACAAGACTACTAACTCAAGAATTTCGAAACGAGACATATATGTAACGATTATCGTTGTAACGAAATTTAACTGTATATATATCATACTAAGATATATTATATATCATAATATCATGATAATGTAATAATTTAACATCTCATTTGATATAATAAACAATGGGTTAACAACATTTAACAAGATCGTTAACCTAAAGGTTTCAAAACAACATTTACATGTAACGACTAACGATGACTTAACAACTCAGTTAAAATGTATATACATGTAGTGTTTTAATATGTATTCATACACTTTTGAAAGACTTCAAGACACTTATCAAAATACTTCTACTTAACAAAAATTCTTACAATTACATCCTCGTTCAGTTTCATCAACAATTCTACTCGTATGCACCCGTATTCGTACTCGTACAATACATAGCTTTTAGATGTATGTACTATTGGTATATACACTCCAATGATCAGCTCTTAGTAGCCCATGTGAGTCACCTAACACATGTGGGAACCATTATTTGGCAACTAGCATGAAATATCTCATAAAATTACAAATATATGAGTAATCATTCATGACTTATTTACATGAAAACAAAATTACATATCCTTTATATCTAATCCATATACCAACGATCAAAAACACCTACAAACACTTTCATTCTTCAATTTTCTTCATCTAATTGATCTCTCTCAAGTTCCATCTTCAAGTTCTAAGTGTTCTTCATAAATTCCATAAGTATAGTTTCATAAAAATCAAGAATACTACCAAGTTTGCAAGTTTACTCCCAAGCTTTCTAATCCATTCCAAGTAATCATCTAAGATCAAGGAACCTTTGTTATTTACAGTAGGTTATCTTTCTAATTCAAGGTAATATTCATATTCAAACTTTGATTCAATTTCTACAACTATAACAATCTTATTTCGAGTGAAAATCTTACTTGAACTGTTTTCGTGTCATGATTCTGCTTCAAGAACTTTCAAGCCATCCAAGGATCCTTTGAAGCTAGATCCATTTTTCTCATTTTCAGTAGTTTTATCCAGAAAACTTGAGGTAGTAATGATGTTCATAACATCATTCGATTCATACATATAAAGCTATCTTATTCGAAGTTTTAAACTTGTAATCACTAGAATATAGTTTAGTTAATTCTAAACTTGTTCGCAAAAAAAAGTTAATCCTTCTAAATTGACATTTAAAATCAACTAAACACATGTTCTATATCTATATGATATGCTAACTTAATGATTTAAAACCTGGAGACACGATGAACACCATAAAATCGGATATACGCCGTCGTAGTGAAACCGGGGGTTGTTTTGGTTTGGATAATTAAAAACTATGATAAACTTTGATTTAAAAGTTGTTCTTCTGGGAAAATAATTTTTCATATGAACATGAAACTATATCCAAAAATCTTGGTTAAACTCAAAGTGAAAGTATGTTTTTCAAAATGGTCATCAAGATGTCGTTCTTTCGACGGAAATGACTACCTCTTTAGTAATTGACATGTAACTTAAATTTCCGACTATAAACCTATACTTTTTCTGTTTGTATTCTTAAATTAGAGTTCAATATGAAACCATAGCAATTTGATTCACTCAAAACGGATTTAAAATGAAGAAGTTATGGGTAAAACGAGATTGGATATTTTTGATCTTTTTAGCTACGGGAAATGTTTAACAAATCTATACAAATCATATCCTAGCTAACTTATATTGTATTATACATGTATTCTAATATATTATGTAATCTTGAGATACCATAGACACGTATGCAAATGTTTTGACATATCATATCGACCCATGTATATATATTATTTGGAACAACCATAGACACTCTATATGCAGTAATGTTGGAGTTAGCTATACAGGGTTGAGGTTGATTCTAAAAATATATATACTTTGAGTTGTGATCTAGCCTGAGATGTGTATACACTGGGTCGTGGATTAATTCAAGATAATATATATCGATTTATTTCTGTACATCTAACTGTGGACAACTAGTTGTAGGTTACTAACGAGGACTGCTGACTTAATACACTCAAATCTTTAAAACATAATAAAAATGGTTGTAATTATATTTTGATCATACTTTGATATATATGTACATATTTGTATAGGTTCGTGAATCGATACGTGGCCAAGTCTTATTTCCGAGGAAGGAAATATCTGTGAAAGTGAGTTATAGTCCCACTTTTAAAATCTAATATTTTTGGGATGAGAAAACATGCAGGTTTTATAAATGATTTACAAAATAGACACAAGTACATGAAACTACATTCTATGGTTGAATTATCGAAATTGAATATGCCTTTTTTATTAAGTCTGGTAATCTAAGAATTAGGGAACAGACACCCTAATTGACGCGAATCCTAAAGATAGATCTGTTGGGCCTAACAAACCCCATCCAAAGTACCGGATGCTTTAGTACTTCGAAATTTATATCATATCCGAAGGGTGTCCCGGAATGATGAGGATATTCTTATATATGCATCTTGTTAATGTCGGTTACCAGGTGTTCACCATATGAATGATTTTTATATCTATGTATGGGATGTGTATTGAAATATGAAATCTTGTGGTCTATCATTACGATTTGATATATATAGGTTAAACCTATAACTCACCAACATTTTTATTGACGTTTAAAGCATGTTTATTCTAAGGTGAATATTAAGAGCTTCCACTGTTGCATACTAAAATAAGGATAAGATTTGGAGTCCATGTTTGTATGATATTGTGTAAAAACTGCATTCAAGAAACATATGTCGATGTAATATATTTCTATTGTAAACCATTATGTAATGGTCGTGTGTAAAAAGTATATTTTATATTATCATTTTTTGATAATCTACGTAATGTTTTTAAAACCTTTATTGATAAAATAAAGGTTATGGTTGTTTTAAAAATGAATGCAGTCTTTGAAAAACGTCTCATATAGAGGTCAAAACCTCGCAATGAAATCAATTAATATGGAAAGTTTATAATCAATATGAACGGGACATTTCAGTTGGTATCCGAGCGTTGGTCTTAGAGAACCAAAAAATTTGCATTAGTGTGTCTTATCGAGTTTGTTAGGATGCATTAGTGAGTTTGGACTTCGACCGTGTTTTCTTTAAAAATGATTGCTTAACATTTTTGTTGGAAACTATATATTATTAACATATAAATATTATGTGATATATTAATCTCTTAACATGTTTGATATTGTGTGATAGATGTCTACCTCTAGCACAAATCCCATTGACTCACCTAAT
The DNA here is from genome assembly GCF_046630445.1 of Rutidosis leptorrhynchoides. NCBI lineage: Eukaryota > Viridiplantae > Streptophyta > Magnoliopsida > Asterales > Asteraceae > Rutidosis > Rutidosis leptorrhynchoides. The sequence goes on from NC_092341.1 coordinate 339,583,187, forward strand.
AATAACGAAGAGTAGAATATATATTGGCAAGATTCACAAGTTCCCGAAGAACCGGAAGAAGAGGAAACGGAACCGGATGAAGAGGAACCAGAAGAAGAGGAACCGGAAGAAGAAGAGGTTCCGGAGGGGGGAATAGTAGGAACCACAGAAAACTGGTCAAATAAAAGAAAATCCTCAACCAATGGACCAAAGTTAATAATGGTCAATGGTGTTTCCGCTAAGGAAGCAAAATATTGGAAAAATTACCAATTTTCCGATGAATCGGATCCTGATGAGGATTCCGATGATGTTATAGAAATTACCCCGACCCAATTTAATGAGGCAAAAGAAAATAATAAGAGAAAATGCATTAAAATAGAGAAATCGGATTCCGACCCCGATGAACTTTATATGTACCGTCAACACCCGTATTTTCAATATCGTGACAATAACCCGGGAACCTCTAAATCACCAGGTTTTTATAAACCAATGTGGAAAACGATGACTCGTATTAGAGGAACATCATATATCTCTAGAAGATTAGGAAAAAGAACCAAGTTCGAAGAAGAAGAAACCAGTGATTCAGATTAGAGGGGTGTGAGCATGTTGTGTAATAAATGTATTGTAGTGTGCTTGTACTTTTATGTTCTATGTAAAAATTGCTTGTATTGTTTATTATTACGAATCTAATCCTTGTCTATTTTACAGTATAAAAACAAAATGGACGTTAAGGGTAGACAACCGAATATTTTAGAAGACCTACCAGAGGATATGATTGAGGAAATCTTGTCTAGAGTCAGTCAGAATTCATCAGCACATTTAGTTATGGCGAAATTAACTTGTCAAACATTTGAAAGACTTTCCAGAAATGCCTTAGTTTATAAAAGGCTTTCCTTTGATAGGTGGGATATATCACATTGGGGAGACTTTAAGTTACACCGTGTTTTCTTTAAAGCGTTAAATGCGGGGAACCCAAATGCAATTTTACGTTACGGGTTAAGAACCTATTTTGACTCAACATATCCCAACATAGGATTTCGTGAATTAGAAAGAGCTTCTAACATGCAACATAAAGAAGCATGTTATGCTTACGGGTTAGTGATGTTCGCTTCTTACCAAAGTGAGAAAAAGAACATCGGATTGCAGCTTTTAAATAAAACTTTCCCACAAGTGACGGATTCAGTAGTTGGGGTGAGAAACAAGGTTTTTAGATTATTACGGGACTGTTGGACATTACGAAACCCTCGTCCTTTTGACGACATTACAACATGCTGTCTAGCTAATGGTCATAACGGTTATTTTCCACAAGACCAAGGATGGGAAGTTGTCTTAGTAAAACCAGAATGCATGACTTGTTTCTGGACTTATGAATTACGTGTCTTTATTTCCTTTGCTGAACAACTTGCGTATTAACTAGATTTATCTTCAAAACTGTCCTGTATCATAGTGTACTATATTTCATGTTATATGTAATATAGCGAAGTTGTAAATTTGAAGAATATTTGTATGTGATATATTATTATAATCAGTTTTTCATATGGAATTGTAGTAGTTGAATTGTATATTAGCTACTAAGTATGAACTTAACGGGTAGGTAGTACCCGAATTTAAACTTATAAAACGCTAATATGAAGAAAAAGCTTTTATAAATGAGTTCATATTATGCTACGAGATACTATTGACTACTCTTAATATTCTGTATGATTAAATTGTTTCATTTGACTATTTTGAAGGAAATGGCACCGACTACTCGACACACCTTGAATATGAGCGAAGAGGAATTTCGTGCCTTTCTTGCTTCAAACATAGCAGCAGTACAGGCCGTGCGACATACCAACAATAACTCTGAATCTAGCAATACAGCTAACGGCACAAGAAATCGTGTAGGATGCTCCTACAAGGAATTCACTGCCTGCAAACCTTCAGAATTTGATGGGACCGAAGGACCAATCTGATTGAAACGGTGGACCGAGAAAGTTGAATCGGTGTTTGCCATAAGTAAGTGTGCCGAAGGAGACAAAGTGAAGTACGCTACGCATACCTTCACAGGTATTGCGTTAACATGGTGGAATACCTATCTAGAGCAAGTGAGACAAGATGCTGCTTACGGGCTATCGTGGTCAGCATTCAAGCACTTGAAGAACGAGAAGTACCGTCCGAGAACCGAGGTCAATAAACTCAATTCAGAACTTAGAGGGTTACGAACACAGGGATTCGATATTACTTCGTACGAAAGACGATTCACAGAATTGTGCCTATTGTGTCCGAGAGCATTCGAAGATGAGGAAGAGAAGATCGACGCATTTGTGAAAGGGTTACCGGAGAGAATCCAAGAAGATATAAGTTCACACGAGCCTGCCTCCATACAAAAGGCATGTAGAATGGCTCACAAACTAGTGAACCAGATTGAGGGAAGAATTAAAGAACAGGCGGCCGAAGAGGCCAACGTGAAGCTAGTCAAAAGAAAGTGGGAGAAAAACGGTGATAAGAGTCACCAAAACAACAACAACTATCCCAACAATCGCAACATCAATCGCAACTACAACAAACGGCAAAACAACAACAACAACGACAACTACAACAATCATCCCAACAACAATAACAACCGCAGCAACAACAACAATCAGAAGCAGCTATGCTAAAGGTGTGAAAAGTATCACTCGGGGTTCTGCACCAAATTTTGCAACAAGTGTAAAAGAAATGGTCATAGCGCGGTGAAGTGTGAGGTCTACGGACCAGGGGTTAACAGAACGAAAGGAACAAATGGTGTCGGAACGAGTAATGGTGGAGCAAGTAGTGTCGGAGCAAGTTATGCCAATGTAGTTTGTTATAAATGTGGAAAACCGGGCCACATTATTAGAAATTGCACGAACCAGGAGAACACGAATGGACAAGGCCGCGGAAGAGTTTTCAATATTAATGCGGCAGAGGCACAGGAAGACCCGGAGCTTGTTACGGGTACGTTTCTTATTGACAATAAATTTGCTTACGTTTTATTTGATTCGGGTGCGGATAGAAGCTATATGAGTAGAGATTTTTGTGCTAAATTAAGTTGTCCATTGACGCCGTTGGATAGTAAATTTTTACTCGAATTAGCAAACGGTAAATTAATTTCAGCAGATTATATATGCCGGAATCGAGAAATTAAACTGGGTAGCGAAATATTTAAGATTGATTTGATACCAGTAGAGTTAGGGAGTTTTGATGTAATAGTTGGCATGGACTGGCTGAAGGAGATGAAAGCAGAGATCGTATATTACAAAAATGCAATTCGCATTGTACGAGAAGAAGTGTACGTAGAAAAGGGCAACACGAAGCTACATCTTATTAGTAATTTGAAGGCACAAAAACTAATAAGAAAAGTGTAACGACCCAACCCGTATTAAAACCGGCCCATAAAATTTTTTCCTTTAATACGCGTTAAATAATACTTTAGGTCCCAATTGTGTTTCCATAAACATCTTTAATACAATGGAAGGTTTAATAAACTTTAAAACATTTAATACGCTAGTTAATTGTTCAAACGGAAATACACGACCCGACTAGTTTAGTTTCCAACAAAACCGAGCATGGTGATTTGGGACTACGCTACCCAAATCCTAATCGAATACAAAAGCAAGATCTTCTTAGCAACCTAGCCAAGATCTCTAATCCCCAAGCTTACCCGAGCCGCCAAGCATGCAACCTATAAAAATAGCAACAACGAGAGGGTAAGCTAACGCTTAGTGAATGATAATATACTACATACATATATATGTATAAAATGGACACGCCACACAAATATCAAATACCGCATACCGAAGCATCCATGTATAAGGCAACTACACTAAGCATACCGTACGATCTCTAAGCAACAAGCTAAAGATATCAACAAAGTATAAGTTCACGAACGACGATGTGAACAACGCCATTAAGCTACACCCGGAGGGTTAGCTACAACACAACAATACATTAATATGTATAACAATATAAAATGAATAAGGTTAACCCCTTAACCCATTACCGAATACCAAACGCCACAATAAAGATTGGCCGAACTACACGAGCCTTGGTAATCGGAACCCACACGAGATTACTATCTTCGCAACATCGAGGTTGGCCGAACTACACGAGCCTTAGTAATCCGAAACCACACGAGATTACTACCTCAATAAGATGACCGAACTACACGCATCACCGTGAATCCGAACTACACGCGATTCACTTCTCAACATCAAAACCCACGGTCACGGGATTATAAAATCCACCACATCGGGGTTATCCACATCACAACAATATCAACCCTTCGCCATTGGGGTTATATACTCCACATCACAAACACGTGTGATAACGTACACACAAAACGTGTACCTCGCCAAAGGTGGTCAACCAAAATGCACAACCGTGCCAATTGGACCTATACACAAGTCCATCAATCCACCTATATGTGAAGTGAGCTCTATGACCGAGAACCACTTCACCCGACCCGCACCCATCCTACACATACATATGCACATAGGATATTAACACTCACCTTGTCGCCTTGAAGAATGCTTCCAAGAAATCCGCAACTCGTCAATGGAAAGTACCTATTCCATTATCACAAATTCAACAACACACTTAGATTGGATTTACAAACCAACCCAATTTGACACTTAGTGTAAATTCGACCCAAATGCACCTCCAAGTACAAACCGCGCCCAAACTAACCAATAATCACTAACACAAGTGATAATGGTCCTAATATGCCAATTAAACCCGAACACAAGTGTTAAACACTTATCGTTCTCAAAATCGCTCATAAACCCTAATTTTGACCCATAAGGTCAAAATCTCACCATTTACAAGTTTTGACACCAAAACATGTTTAATTCAATTTTATACCTCAACTTAATCCATTTTAAATTTACAAACCTCATCGAATCGACATGCGGGTCATAATCCTCAACAAACCCTAATTTTGACTCTAGTCAATATTAGTCAACCACAAGAACCCTAAAAGTCTCCAAAACATTAATAATCACTAACACTAGTGATTATACACCATTCTCAAGTCTTAAACGTGGTTAAATCATTAACCAACCCAAAACCCGCCTTTAACAACAATAAACCCGAATATTGGTGTTAATCTCCAATTAACAACTAAATGGGTTTCACCTATGAATCATACAATCAAAAGCCCCAAATTTGAATGATGAACACGAAAATGAAATTCGGAGTTAGAGCTTACCACTAGTATCACCGTGTAGCCAAGAACGAGGAGAACAACCTAGTCAACTACGCCAAAGATCAAAACCCGCTTCTTCCTTTCCAATATCCCACTTGAATCACTTGAGGAATTTATGTTTTGAGAGGAAAATAGGAAAGAAAAGGAAAATGAAATTAGGAAAATGAATGAGTGGATGAGGTTAAAGCCTCAAATCTGGCTCAAACGTGAAAAGACCAAAATGCCCTTTCTTCTCATGTAATATTACAAAAATCCGGCACCAGTTTGCCCAGAATGCCGCGCCGCGGCCTTAAATGTCGCGCCGCGACATTTGCCTAGTTCTGGGATCATTTTTTATCAAGCTTCTGATCTGGATTCCAGTTAAATGCCGCGCCGCGGCCTCCTTTGTCGCGCCGCGACGTTCAACGTGGTCTGACTCATTTCCTTGCATACAAGACCTTAACACCCGAATATGTCCCGAACCCTTCATACGCCTATCGTACATACACAATACACCTATAAATCATGTACGGAGAAAAACGGGGTGTTACAACTCTCCCCCACTTAGATTCGATCACGTCCTCGTGATCCTCGTCACTTAACCAAACGGACCACACTTCACGGTCCTCAAACATAAGTCCCAACCGTCTTTCCTAAGCAATTCTTCCCACTGAATTGCCTTTGACAACTAAATCGTCACCCGCGATTTATCAAATCCACAATCCGAGCACTAAAACCATGCTCATTCCCTAACATCGGGAAAACTCAACCAATCTCGTACCGAGATATCAACCCCTTAGCGTACCCTTACCGAGTACAATGCTAAAAGCAACCAAGTCTCAACTTAAGGTCAACAATCCGAAACGATGAAGACCGAACCAAACGAATCCTTATGGATAACACCAATCACTATACATCCCTTGTAGTGCGCAATACGACCAATACGCAACTACCGTAACATCATAATCCAACGGCTAAAACCGATAGCGCCCAAAACAACTATGGAAACGCAAATCTCAAGGCGTACAAAATCGACTATCGTCACACCCGTAGCAACATGTGAGCGAAACACGGCTATCGCATCACTAATCATACAACATGGTCCTTACGACCCCACCATCGGCGTATAAAACAACCGATAGTTCCCAAAACATGGTCCTTACGACCCCACCATTGGTGTATCAAACAACCAATAGATTACACGACATGGTCCTTACGAACCCACCATCGGTGTATAAAATAACCGACAGATCACACAACCCGAAGGCTTTCCGAAAACACACGCGCCTTAGTGAATCCGAACTACACGTGACTCACTACCTTCACCACAACAACAATCGGGATTGGCCGAACTACACGCGCCTTAGTGAATCCGAACTACACGAGAGTCACTATCCCGGAGGAATGACCGAACTACACGAGTCATTTGTGAATCTGAACTACACGAGACTCACTCCTCAATACAATGACCGAAACCACACGAGTCATTGGTGAATCCGAACTACACGCGACTCACTTCCACAATAAGATGACCGAAACCACACGCATCATCGTGAATCCGAAACCACACGCGATCCACTACCATGATGAAGTCAGCGGACCCGAAGATCATGCTTCACCAATCTCAACATCGGATGAAGTCAGCGGACCCCGTCAACGGTCATGCTTCACCGATATAACACCTCGCTCATGATGAAGTCAGCGGACCCCGAAGGTCATGCTCCACCAATCGTATACTCCCATGATGAAGTCAGCGGACCCTAAAGGTCATGCTTCATCAATCACCAATACCATGATGAAGTCAGCGGACTCCGAAAGTCATGCTTCATCAATCAACGCCCTTTTGGCCTCGAACGACGAGTAGCGTAACATCGCGCTCTGCTACGCCATAGTGAATCCTAACGGATACCACTAACCATTCACACACTCGAGCAAGAACCGCCTATATCAAACATAGGCACAAAACAATAATTCTCTAAAAGAGAATCCGGCACACACCTCCCTTAACCGAAGGATTTCACCTTGCTCACCAAACACGTCCATTATCTCTCAACGAGATTTACCACATTACCACCTCGGTGATAATTCAAATCCAAACCATAAGTACAATTTATCCGAAATTGTAATCTACCACAAATCAACCAAAACTAGGTCTTGACAACATTTTCTGGATCTACCAAAAGCATCATCCGAAATCTCACACTAAAACTTCCTCGTGCGGGAGTGTAACTCCCCCACTTGGAACTACGTCCCATATCCACAACTCGTACAACCGTACAATGCTACCAAGGGTAGACTTTACAAACGATTGGGCTCACATGACCCATCACCATATCTTGCTCCAGCCTTGAGCACACGAAGGATTTCAATCAATCCTTAAACACTTCGAACGAAAAGTGTACCACGATTACCCGAACCATACCCTCGCAATCATCCAATTGCTTTAGTTTGTCAAATTTCACCCGATCACTCATGTACCTAAGGGTTTCACTTCGTTACCCTAAGTACAATGTAACCGCAACACAATCGGAGTCGAACACCACGCTGGTAGGTATAAAAGAGGCACCTAATGTCGCGTCACATAGACTCCATTTCCAACATACATCGAGATTTTAAACACTCGATCTCTCGGGTTTCATCCCACCCGTTGAACCTCATGGTTCATCAACTTCAACATAAAAGCGAACACGCGCTTAACAACTGAACACCAAAACCCATTTCCATGGCTTGGTAGAAACATTACCCAGATACTAAGGAAATGCTTGGTTGCACCAAGTCTTACGCCCTTCGCCCGACAATCAGACGTCACCATAGGGTACTTCCATTAGGAACGTCACCCGTAACAACAATATGCACAACACAAGGCATTTTACAAACTCAAATTCAACGGCACTTAATAAATAATCAAAGGACATATTTATTAAAACGAAACATACCTTAAAGTCTCACTGCCGCACCCGTCCCCGCTAACTTGGGACATTCCGACTTACGATGTCCTTCTTCTTGGCAATTGAAACACACCATACCATCACCCGTTGGTACCGAACATTCCCATGACTTGTGATGACCCGGGAATTTCCGACCAAATTTAAACTTAAATCTTTATATGTTTACGACACGATAAGCAAAGTCTATAATGTTGAAGTCTCAAAAACTTAGAACTGTGTTCATGTATACATTTGACCTTTGACTAATCCCGACGATTCACGAACAATTGTGTGTAAATACAAATGTAATCTCATATATATACATCTATAAATATATAAATATAAGAGTATATATATATAAAATAATAATGTACACTTTAATCATTTGAAGTAAAAATTTAAAAGAATATATAAAGATAATTAAGTTATTATTAAAAATAAAAACTATATATAAATATATACATAATTTCTATGTATCTTTATTAATATATTTTATATATAATATATATAAATAATAAAAAGCTATTATTACTCAATATATATATGTATAATTGTGATAATTACTTTTATCAAAATAAATATAAATATTAGTAAAATTATGATACAAATATGAAATTTGTTATGTACAGACTATTACAGTATTGTTAGCATTAATACTAATTTAAATATGTAATCTATAGATATGAATTTTATTATCATAGGATCGTTATTACAAAAATGATTATTATTATTAGTATTATTATAATGAGTATTATTATTATTAATACTATTAAAAAGATTATTAATTGTATTTTTATTTTGATATAATCTATTATATCTAGTAATGATATTATTATTATTTTATTATTATCGTTTATATTATTATCATTATTGATAATTATCATTGATGTTAGTATTAATACTATTATATTATTATCATTTATCATTATAGTCTTTATTAATAAAATTATTGTTTATAATATTATTATTAATATTATTAATATTAATACTATTAATATAATTATACTAGTTCTTATAAAAAAATAAAATAAAATAAGAATTTGATATACATAGTCAGATATATAATCAATCTATACAATAACAGATATTTGTAATTACATATACATATATAAAATACAGATACACATATAAATAAATACATATACAAATAAATATATATAAATACAGTGAAATACATATATAGATACAAATCAATAAATATTCTGTTGCAGGTTGTTTTCAAACTGTAGTGATTGGTTTGCTGTCTAATTAAATCGTACAAATTAGTGTTGAAGTTACATGAAGGAATCCAAAATTTGATTACCAAACTCCTACAGCTTTTTATTTCTTTTATTTATTTTCTATACGTGAAGATTCCTGCTGTCGAGCTTTATTGCTAGAAAACAATCGATCGTCCTGTTATTCCTACCACAACCATTCAGAAACCAACAAGAAATCACTCAATACAATTCATCTACTGCAATAAGAGAGGGAAAACAGAAAATAAAGAAGAAAAAGGCTCGACACTCTGTATATCCAACACAACATATACACAAGACTGAATTAGAAAACTCCACTGCATCTTTCATCTCAATTGTGATTAACCAACACCAACGAAAATTAGAAAAGCCACAACCATAAATCAACCTGATTATGCTTCGTTTTTCTGTTATGAGCAAAACCCACAAACTGATCCAAGTTAAATAACATACCTACTATTTTCTTTTCTGTGCAATTCAAATACACGTCGACAATCATCACCATTTTCCTCCACCATGTAACCACCATCAATTATCATGATTATACTGCCATATCCCGTTTATTGATATGATCGAATGAAGCTACTGCTATTTTAATCTTCTCCTGCTCCGGTGTCAAAAACCAATATATTTGAACACTTTACAAAAGAAAAAGAGGACGAGGATTTTTATATAGCTCGATCAACTAAGGTATAATTTGTGTTATATATAATGAATTTTTAATACAAGTGGAACAAAAGCAAGTCTCATGACCGACACCCTTTTTATCAACTAACCCACTTGATTATTTTAAACCAATAAGGATAACAATTACAAACAGATGGCCACCGAATGTATTTGTGATAAATTGCTGTACAGTTGGTGTTCGATCGAGCAATTAGTGGAACCCAAAACAGCCTTTGAATAATGCTATTGCATGATGTTTTTCTTTCCCTTTTGACCGACAAAAAAAAACTCCTTCCTTTTGATCTTTCTTTTTCGTGGTAGACCAAGGAAAACATACCCCTTTATTCTTGCCAACAAGTTGACAGCCTTTTTGAACTAGTGGTGCGATTTGAATAACGTTAAGGACGATTCATTTTCCACAAGAATTCCATTTCAATCATTCCAACATGTACACTTATGATTAAATATTCGACAGCTATAATTCCGTTATAATCAAACCCATTTAATTTTCCTAGTTGGGTCGAGTTAATCTAGTGCGTTTGTTGGACTGAAGAGTTGATAGGGAAGATGAGTTGATGATGTACTCAATGATGGTAATATTATGATCATAGTAATAAACAATAAGATTGATGACGTTATTAACGATTTTGGTAAATAAAGATGATGATTCTGATAAGATAGAAATTTAAGGTTGTGATGATCGTGTAATTTTTCCCTTGAACTCCTACTGCCATTGCAGGATACCAGACAACCACAAGTGCATGTGATCGGGCCTCTTCATTTTTTCTGTTGGGCTTTTGAATGGTAGTTGGGCCGTTAAATCATTTGCTTCATTGGGCCTTTAATCCATACCTTTATAACTTGGCCCAACTTCCTTGTATTAATCCTAAAACCCGGCTCAACTTCACGAAACATAGTCACGTTCCATAACCCATATTCAATTAACATGTTAATGAGATAGTGATACAATTTTTTTATTGTTATTTTACCAAATAAATATTAGTTATATAAAACCTTATTTAATACATATAACATAACTATATTAATATTTTTATAAATACTAATTATTTATTTAAAGTATATAAGATAAATATAGTTAATTTAAATTATTAAATGAAACATATAATTTACTAAAATAACCATTAATAATAATATATAAATTGTTCGATTACAATTATATGTATTAATATGTATACCTGATATAGGATCGTGAATCCGAGGCGAACCCTATACTTGTTCAATGTCGTCATATGTATTTTTACTACAAAATACATTAGGTGAGTTCATTTTATCCCTTTTTTACTCTTTACATTTTTGGAACTGAGAATACATGCGCTATTTTTACAACTGCTTTATTAAATGATTTTGAAATATATTTTGAACTGCGAATACATGAAATGCTTTTATAAATGTTTGACGAGATAGACACAAGCAAAATATTCCTCGAATGAATTATTATGCAAGCAGAAGTTCTGCGGATTATTGTTGAATTATGTGGACATGATAATTGCCACCGTTGAATTATATGGACATGATAATTGCCACCATTAAATTATGTGGACATGATAATTGCCACCAAGTGATATGAATGTTATGTATCGAGAGAATGATTTTTTTTACACAGGTTATGTGTATATTATTTTTGTGCACGAGATATGTGTACGGTTACTAAGAATTATGAAAGATGATTTCGTACACGAGAAAGGTGTACTGTATTTAAAAGATATCGCATGTACATTACAGGTGGGTATAGGATTCGGGCCCATTTGTACCATGCAGAATTTAAATCTTGTGGTCTATCAAAGTGATGAATTTTATTGTTTTATGTTAAACCTATGAACTCACCAACCTTTTGGTTGACACTTCAAAGCATGTTTATTCTCAGGTATGAAAGAAACATTACGCTGTGCATTTGCTCATTTTAAAGACATTATTTGGAGTCGATCATCGCGATGGGACCAGATGTTGGTGACTTCATCCAGATGGATTAGGACGGGTCCTTTCAAGACTTGTGACCCCTCATGCCATAATTGTAACATCTAGATGCACTAGAATCCGGTATACCCGTCCGCGTACCACCCGTGCTCACACTCGGACCCTTAGTCCTCTTACTCAGAGCACCATACGAAATAACCCTTCTCTCACTTGAAGGTTCACCAATCTTTGATCGCGTATACGACTCGAAACCTCTAGCCACGGCGAATAATTCCGCAAACGATTTCGCGTGACCCCGGCTAATCTTATTTTTCAAGTCATCATTCAAGGTTCGATAGAAATCTTGCATCAACAAATTAGCATTCCCCAAATACTCCGGGCAAAAACGAGCCTTTGCCATAAAGGTCGTCTTGAGAGTATTCAAATCCATAGAACCCTGTTGCAAATTTCGCAACTCATTACGCATTTCTGACAAATCGGCTGAAGTCCGGAACTCCTCGAAGAATTCCTTCTTAAACCCGTCCCACGATAACGCCATAAACGGTTCACCACCGACAAGATCAATCTTACCATCCAACCAATCCTTTGCCCTACCCCGCAACAAACTAGTAGCGAGTCTCGTCTTCTTCTCAGGAGGGCATTCAATAGTACGAAAACACCCTTCGACATCCGAGATCCAAGTTGTGCTTATCAAAGGATTCGGTTTTCCGTCGTACATCGGGGGTTTAGTCCTCATAAAGCTCTTAAGACAACGCTCCATTCCACTACTACCCCAAAATTCAGAATACTTCCTATCCATTTCTTCTCGAAACGCACTCATTTGCTCCGCAACGGCGGCCGCAACTCTAGAGTTAAACTCCTCGTCATTCATCTCGATCTCGTTTCGCGTCGTCATTCTAAATAATTCAAAACGATTAGTCCACGAACGTATAAAACAACACACATAACACCGCCCCATCTTGCTCAACACTCGTCGTACATCACTTGTTAGACACGATTTGCACCCGTAATTGTAACACCCTAGGCAAATCCCACATCGCCCACGAACATGAGTGATCATGGGATTATAAGATAATACTCACGCTTAAATGACACAACGCGTTTTGAGATCACAGGCTGAGTAGAAGTGCGAGTACGTTGTGGTTAAGCGTGCTCGGGCGAGAGCACTACCAGGATGGGTGACCTCCTGGGAAAGTGCTTCTCGTGTGTGGTCGCCAAGGAAAAAAGCCGTGCGCCTGCGGGCAAAGCGGACAATATTGTGGTCATGTTAAGCTGGGGTGTTACAGAATGGTATCAGAGCCACTCATGTGCCGTTGGGGGTGGTGGGGCAAACCTCATCGAGGATGATGAGTCCCTAAGGGGGGGTGAATGTAACACCCTAGGCAAATCCCACATCGCCCACGAACATGAGTGATCATGGGATTATAAGATAATACTCACGCTTAAATGACACAACGCGTTTTGGGATCACAGGCTGAGTAGAAGTGCGAGTACTGAAATGTCCCGTTCTTATTGATTAAAAACGTTCCATATTAATTGATTTCGTTGCGAGGTTTTGACCTCTATATGAGACGTTTTTTAAAGACTGCATTCATTTTAAAACAAACCATAACCTTTATTTCATCAATAAAGGTTTAAAAAGCTTTACGTAGATTATCAAATAATGATAATCTAAAATATCCTGTTTACACACGACCATTACATAATGGTTTACAATACAAATATGTTACAACAAAATAAGTTTCTTGAATGCAGTTTTTACACAATATCATACAAGCATGGACTCCAAATCTCGTCCTTATTTAAGTATGCGACAGCGGAAGCTCTTAATAATCACCTGAGAATAAACATGCTTAAAACGTCAACAAAAATGTTGGTGAGTTATAGGTTTAACCTATATATATCAAATCATAATAATAGACCACAAGATTTCATATTTCAATACACATCCCATACATAGAGATAAAAGTCATTCATATGGTGAACACCTGGTAACTGACATTAACAAGATGCATATATATAAGAATATCCCCATCATTCCGGGACACCCTTCGGATATGATATAAATTTCGAAGTACTAAAGCATCCGGTACTTTGGATGGGGTTTGTCAGGCCCAATAGATCTATCTTTAGGATTCGCGTCAATTAGGGTGTCTGTTCCCTAATTCTTAGATTACCAGACTTAATAAAAAGGGGCATATTCGATTTCGATAATTCAACCATAGAATGTAGTTTCACGTACTTGTGTCTATTTTGTAAATCATTTATAAAACCTGCATGTATTCTCATCCCAAAAATATTAGATTTTAAAAGTGGGACTATAACTCACTTTCACAGATTTTTACTTCGTCGGGAAGTAAGACTTGGCCACTGGTTGATTCACGAACCTATAACAATATATACATATATATCAAAGTATGTTCAAAATATATTTACAACACTTTTAATATATTTTGATGTTTTAAGTTTATTAAGTCAGCTGTCCTCGTTAGTAACCTACAACTAGTTGTCCACAATTAGATGTACAGAAATAAATCGATAAATATTATCTTGAATCAATCCACGACCCAGTGTATACGTATCTCAGTATTGATCACAACTCAAGCTATATATATTTTGGAATCAACCTCAACCCTGTATAGCTAACTCCAACATTCACATATAGAGTGTCTATGGTTGTTCCGAAATATATATAGATGTGTCGACATGATAGGTCGAAACATTGTATACGTGTCTATGGTATCTCAAGATTACATAATATACAATACAAGTTGATTAAGTTATGGTTGGAATAGATTTGTTACCAATTTTCACGTAGCTAAAATGAGAAAAATTATCCAATCTTGTTTTACCCATAACTTCTTCATTTTAAATCCGTTTTGAGTGAATCAAATTGCTATGGTTTCATATTGAACTCTATTTTATGAATCTAAATAGAAAAAGTATAGGTTTATAGTCGGAAAAATAAGTTACAAGTCATTTTTGTAAAGGTAGTCATTTCAGTCGAAAGAACGACGTCTAGATGACCATTTTAGAAAACATACTTCCACTTTGAGTTTAACCATAATTTTTGGATATAGTTTCATGTTCATAATAAAAATCTTTTTCTCAGAATAACAACTTTTAAATCAAAGTTTATCATAGTTTTTAATTAACTAACCCAAAACAGCCCGCGGTGTTACTACGACGGCGTAAATCCGGTTTTACGGTGTTTTTCGTGTTTCCGGGTTTTAAATAATTAAGTTAGCATATCATATAGATATAGAACATGTGTTTAGTTGATTTTAAAAGTCAAGTTAGAAGGATTAACTTTTGTTTGCGAACAAGTTTAGAATTAACTAAACTATGTTCTAGTGATTACAAGTTTAAACCTTCGAATAAGATAGCTTTATATGTATGAATCGAATGATGTTATGAACATCATTACTACCTTAAGTTCCTTGGATAAACCTACTGGAAAATAGAAAAATGGATCTAGCTTCAACGGATCCTTGGATGGCTCGAAGTTCTTGAAGCAAAATCATGACACGAAAACAAGTTCAAGTAAGATCATCACTTGAAATAAGATTGTTATAGTTATAGAAATTGAACCAAAGTTTGAATATGATTATTACCTTGTATTAGAATGATAACCTACTGTAAGAAACAAAGATTTCTTGAGGTTGGATGATCACCTTACAAGATTGGAAGTGAGCTAGCAAACTTGAAAGTATTCTTGATTTTATGTAACTAGAACTTGTAAAATATATGAAGAACACTTAGAACTTGAAGATAGAACTTGAGAGAGATCAATTAGATGAAGAAAATTGAAGAATGAAAGTGTTTGTAGGTGTTTTTGGTCGTTGGTATATGGATTAGATATAAAGGATATGTAATTTTGTTTTCATGTAAATAAGTCATGAATGATTACTCATATTTTTGTAATTTTATGAGATATTTCATGCTAGTTGCCAAATGATGGTTCCCACATGTGTTAGGTGACTCACATGGGCTGCTAAGATCTGATCATTGGAGTGTATATACCAATAGTACATACATCTAAAAGCTGTGTATTGTACGAGTACGAATACGGGTGCATACGAGTAGAATTGTTGATGAAACTGAACGAGGATGTAATTGTAAGCATTTTTATTAAGTAGAAGTATTTTGATAAGTGTCTTGAAGTCTTTCAAAAGTGTATGAATACATATTAAAACACTACATGTATATACATTTTAACTGAGTCGTTAAGTCATCGTTAGTCGTTACATGTAAATGTAGTTTTGAAACCTTTAGGTTAACGATCTTGTTGAATGTTGTTAACCCATTGTTTATTATAACAAATGAGATGTTAAATTATTATATTATCATGATATTATGATATATAATATATTAGTATGATGTATATACAGTTAAATGTCGTTACAACGATAATCGTTACATATATGTCTCGTTTCGAAATCATTAAGTTAGTAGTCTTATTTTTACATATGTATTTCATTGTTAATACACTTAATAATATATTTACTTATCATTTAACATAATTAACCAAGTGTATCAATATCTTAATATGATTCATATGTACCTAGTAAGACGTTGTTATAACGATAATCGTTATATATATCGTTTTCGAGTTTCTTAAATTAATAGTCTCATTTTTATGTATATAACTCATTGTTAAAATACCTAATGAGATACATACTTATAATAAAAACATGTTAACTATATATATAACCATATATATGTCATCGTATAGTTTTTACAAGTTTTAACGTTCGTGAATCACCGGTCAACTTGGGTGGTCAATTGTCTATATGAAACATATTTCAATTAATCAAGTCTTAACAAGTTTGATTGCTTAACATGTTGGAAACATTTAATCATGTAAATATTAATCTCAATTAATATATATAAACATGGAAAAGTTCGGGTCACTACAGTACCTACCCGTTAAATAAATTTCGTCCCGAAATTTTAAGCTGTTGAAGGTGTTGACGAATCTTCTGGAAATAGATGCGGGTATTTCTTCTTCATCTGATCTTCACGCTCCCAGGTGAACTCGGGTCCTCTACGAGCATTCCATCGAACCTTAACAATTGGTATCTTGTTTTGCTTAAGTCTTTTAACCTCACGATCCATTATTTCGACGGGTTCTTCGATGAATTGAAGTTTTTCGTTGATTTAGATTTCATCTAACGGAATAGTGAGATCTTCTTTAGCAAAACATTTCTTCAAATTCGAGACGTGGAAAGTGTTATGTACAGCAGCGAGTTGTTGAGGTAACTCCAGTCGGTAAGCTACTGGTCCGACACGATCAATAATCTTGAATGGTCCAATATACCTTGGATTTAATTTCCCTCGTTTACCAAATCGAACAATGCCTTTCCAAGGTGTAACTTTAAGCATGACCATCTCTCCAATTTCAAATTCTATATCTTTTCTTTTAATGTCAGCGTAGCTCTTTTGTCGACTTTGGGCGGTTTTCAACCGTTGTTGAATTTGGATGATCTTCTCGGTAGTTTCTTGTATAATCTCCGGACCCGTAATCTGTCTATCCCCCACTTCACTCCAACAAATCGGAGACCTGCACTTTCTACCATAAAGTGCTTCAAACGGCGCCATCTCAATGCTTGAATGGTAGCTGTTGTTGTAGGAAAATTCTGCTAACGGTAGATGTTGATCCCAACTGTTTCCGAAATCAATAACACATGCTCGTAGCATGTCTTCAAGCGTTTGTATCATCCTTTCACTCTGCCCATCAGTTTGTGGATGATAGGCAGTACTCATGTCTATACGAGTTCCTAATGCTTGCTGTAATGTCTGCCAGAATCTTGAAATAAATCTGCCATCCCTATCAGAGATAATAGAGATTGGTATTCCATGTCTGGAGACGACTTCCTTCAAATACAGTCGTGCTAACTTCTCCATCTTGTCATCTTCTCTTATTGGCAGGAAGTGTGCTGATTTGGTGAGACGATCAACTATTACCCAAATAGTATCAAAACCACTTGCAGTCCTTGGCAATTTAGTGATGAAATCCATGGTAATGTTTTCCCATTTCCATTCCGGGATTTCGGGTTGTTGAAGTAGACCTGATGGTTTCTGATGCTCAGCTTTGACCTTAGAACACGTCAAACATTCTCCTACGTATTTAGCAACATCGGCTTTCATACCCGGCCACCAAAAATGTTTCTTGAGATCCTTGTACATCTTCCCCGTTCCAGGATGTATTGAGTATCTGGTTTTATGAGCTTCTCTAAGTACCATTTCTCTCATATCTCCAAATTTTGGTACCCAAATCCTTTCAGCCCTATACCGGGTTCCATCTTCCTGAATATTAAGATGCTTCTCCGATCCTTTGGGTATTTCATCCTTTAAATTTCCCTCTTTTAAAACTCCTTGTTGCGCCTCCTTTATTTGAGTAGTAAGGTTATTATGAATCATTATATTCATAGATTTTACTCGAATGGGTTCTCTGTCCTTCCTGCTCAAGGCATCGGCTACCACATTTGCCTTCCCCGGGTGGTAACGAATCTCAAAGTCGTAATCATTCAATAATTCAATCCACCTACGCTGCCTCATATTCAGTTGTTTCTGATTAAATATGTGTTGAAGACTTTTGTGGTCGGTATATATAATACTTTTGACCCCATATAAGTAGTGCCTCCAAGTCTTTAATGCAAAAACAACCGCGCCTAATTCTAAATCATGCGTCGTATAATTTTGTTCGTGGATCTTCAATTGTCTAGACGCATAAGCAATCACCTTCGTTCGTTGCATTAATACACAACCGAGACCTTGCTTTGATGCGTCACAATAAATCACAAAATCATCATTCCCTTCAGGCAATGACAATATAGGTGCCGTAGTTAGCTTTTTCTTTAATAACTGAAACGCTTTCTCTTGTTCATCATTTCATTCAAATTTCTTCCCTTTATGCGTTAATGCAGTTAAGGGTTTTGCTATTCTGGAAAAGTCTTGGATGAACCTTCTGTAGTAACCAGCTAGTCCTAAAAACTGGCGTATGTGTTTCGGAGTTTTCGGGGTTTCCCACTTTTCAACAGTTTCTATCTTTGCCGGATCCACCTTAATACCTTCTTTGTTCACTATGTGACCGAGGAATTGAACTTCTTCCAACCAAAATGCACACTTTGAAAACTTAGCGTACAATTCTTCCTTCCTCAATACTTCTAACACCTTTCTCAAATGTTCACCGTGTTCTTGGTCATTATTTGAGTAAATAAGTATGTCATCAATGAAAACAATGACAAACTTGTCAAGGTATGGTCCACACACTCGGTTCATAAGGTCCATGAACACAGCTGGTGCATTAGTTAAACCAAACGGCATGACCATAAACTCGTAATGACCGTAACGTGTTCTGAAAGCAGTCTTTGGAATATCATCTTCTTTCACCCGCATTTGATGATACCCGGAACGTAAGTCAATCTTTGAATAAACAGACGAGCCTTGTAGTTGATCAAATAAGTCGTCGATTCTCGGTAGTGGGTAGCGGTTCTTGATGGTAAGTTTGTTCAACTCTCGGTAGTCGATACACAACCTGAATGTACCATCTTTCTTCTTGACAAACAAAACAGGAGCTCCCCACGGTGATGTGCTTGGTCGAATGAAACCACGCTCTAAAAGTTCTTGTAATTGGCTTTGCAGTTCTTTCATCTCGCTGGGTGCGAGTCTGTAAGGAGCACGAGCTATTGGTGCAGCTCCTGGTACAAGATCTATTTGAAATTCAACGGATCGATGTGGGGGTAATCCCGGTAATTCTTTCAGAAATACATCGGGAAATTCTTTTGCAATGGGAACATCATTGATGCTCTTTTCTTCAGTTTGTACTTTCTCAACGTGTGCTAGAATAGCATAGCAACCTTTTCTTATTAGTTTTTGTGCCTTCAAATTACTAATAAGATGTAGCTTCGTGTTGCCCTTTTCTCCGTACACCATTAAGGGTTTTCCTTTTTCTCGTATAATGCGAATTGCATTTTTGTAACAGACGATCTCTGCTTTCACTTCTTTCAACCAGTCCATACCGATTATCACATCAAAACTCCCTAACTCTACTGGTATCAAATCAATCTTAAATGTTTCGCTAACCAGTTTAATTTCTCGATTCCGACATATATTATCTGCTGAAATTAATTTACCATTTGCTAATTCGAGTAAAAATTTACTATCCAAAGGCGTCAATGGACAACTTAATTTAGCACAAAAATCTCTACTCATATAGCTTCTATCCGCACCCGAATCAAATAAAACGTAAGCAGATTTATTGTCAATAAGAAACGTACCCGTAACAAGCTCCGGGTCTTCCTGTGCCTCTACCGCATTAATATTGAAATCTCTTCCGCGGCCTTGTCCATTCGTGTTCTCCTGGTTCGGGCAATTTCTAATAATGTGGCCCGGTTTTCCACATTTATAACAAACTACATTGGCATAACTTGCTCCGACACTACTTGCTCCGCCATTACTCGTTCCGACACCATTTGTTCCTTTTGTTCTATTAACCCCTGGTCCGTAGACCTCACACTTCGCCGCGCTATGACCATTTCTTTTACACTTGTTGCAAAATTTGGTGCAGAACCCCGAGTGATACTTTTCACACCTTTGGCATAGCTGCTTCTGATTGTTGTTGTTGTTGCGGTTATTATTGTTGTTGGGGTGATTGTTGTAGTTGCTGTTGCTGTTGTTGTTGTTGTTGTTGTTGTTGTTGTTGTTGTTGTTGTTGTTGTTGTTGTTGTTGTTGTTGTTGTTGTTGTTGGGCCGTTTGTTGTAGTTGCGATTGATGTTGCGATTGTTGGGATAATTGTTGCGATTATTGTTGTAATTGCAGTTGTTGTTGTATTGGTGATTCTTATCACCGTTTTCCTCCCACTTTCTTTTGACTTGCTTCACATTAGCCTCTTCAGCAGTCTGTTCTTTAATTCTTTCTTCGATCTGGTTCACTAGTTTGTGAGCCATTCTACATGCCTGTTGTATAGAGGCGGGCTCGTGTGAACTTATATCTTCTTGGATTCTTTCCGGTAATCCTTTCACAAATGCGTCGATCTTCTCTTCCTCATCTTCGAATGCTCCCGGACACAATAGGCACAATTCTGTGAATCATCTTTCGTACGTGGTAATATCAAATCCTTGGGTTCGTAACCCTCTAAGTTCTGTCTTGAGCTTATTGACCTCGGTTCTGGGACGGTACTTCTCGTTCATCAAGTGCTTGAATGCTGACCACGGTAGTGCGTAAGCATCGTCTTGTCCCACTTGCTCTAGATAGGTATTCCACCATGTTAACGC
Source organism: Rutidosis leptorrhynchoides (assembly GCF_046630445.1). Classification (NCBI taxonomy): domain Eukaryota; kingdom Viridiplantae; phylum Streptophyta; class Magnoliopsida; order Asterales; family Asteraceae; genus Rutidosis; species Rutidosis leptorrhynchoides. The sequence goes on from NC_092341.1 coordinate 339,604,396, forward strand.
AGAACCTGTGAAGGTATGCGTAGCGTACTTCACTTTGTCCTCTTCAGTACACTTACTTATGGCAAACACCGATTCGACCTTCTCGGTCCACCGTTTCAATCCGATCGGTCCTTCGGTTCCATCAAATTCCAAAGGTTTGCAGGCAGTGAATTCTTTGTAGGTGCATCCTACACGATTTCCTGTACTGCTAGATCCAAGGTTATTGTTGGTATGTAGCGCAGCCTGTACTGCGGCTATGTTTGAAGCTAGAAAAGTACGGAATTCCTCTTCATTCATATTCACGGTGTGTCGAGTAGTCGGTGCCATTTCCTTCAAAATAGTCAAATGGAACAAGTTAATCATACAGAATATTAAGAGTAGTTAATAGTATTTCGTAGCATAATATGAACTCATTTATAAAAGCTTTTTCTTCATATTAGCGTTTTATAAGTTTAAATTCGGGTAGTACCTACCCGTTAAGTTCATATTTAGTAGCTAATATACAATTCAACTACTACAATTCTATATGAAAAACTGATTATAATAATATTTCGCGTTCAAACTTTTATACAATATTTTACAAACTTACAATACTGCTTATTTTACATAAAGCATGAAATATAGCACACAATAACTTTGATACAAGATAGTTGTGAAGATAATTCTAGCTAGTACACAAGTCGTTCAGCAAAGGCAATAAAGACACGTAATTCATACGTCCAGAAACAAGTCATGCATTCTGGTTTTACTAGGATTACTTCCCATCCTTGGTCTTGTGGAACATAACCGTTATGGCCATTGATAAGACAGCGTGTTGTAACGTCGTCAAAGGGACGAGGGTTACGTAATGTCCAACAGTCCCGTAACAATCTAAAAACCTCATTTTTTACCCCAATTACCGACTCCGTCACTTGTGGAAACGTTTTGTTTAATAGTTGTAGCCCGATGTTCTTGTTCTCACTTTGGTGAGAAGCGAACATTACTAATCCGTAAGCATAACATGCTTTTTTATGTTGCATGTTAGCCGCTTTTTCTAAATCACGAAGTCCAATATTCGGATATATTGAGTCAAAATAATTTCTTAACCCGTTGCGTAAAATAGCATTTGGGTTCCTCGCAATATATGAGTCAAAGTAAACACATCGTAACTTATGGGTTTCCCAATGTGATATCCCCCATCTTTCAAACGAAAGTCTCTTATAAACCAAGACATTCTTGGAACGTTCTTCGAATGTCTTACAAACTGATCTCGCCTTAAATAGTTGTGCCGAGGAATTCTGACCAACTCTAGACAAGATTTCATCAATCATGTCTCCGGGTAGGTCTCTTAAAATATTGGGTTGTCTATCCATTTTGTGTTTTTATACTGTAAAATAGACAAGAGTTAGATTCATAAAAAAGAAATACTTATTAATACAAGCAATTTTTACATATATCATAAAGCATAAGCACACTATATTACATATATTACACCACACGAATACAACTATCTTATTCCGACTCGCTCGTTTCTTCTTGTTCGGTTTTGGTTCGTTTTGCCAAGTTTCTAGGGATATATGATGTTCCCCTAATACGAGCCGTCGTTGTCCACATTGGTTTAGAAAAACCTGGTGGTTTAGAGGTTCCCGGGTCATTGTTACAACTTAAGGACTTCGGGGGTTGACGATACATATAAAGTTCATCGGGGTTGGAATTAGATTTCTCTATTTTTATGCCCTTTCCCTTATTATTTTCTTTTGCCTTTTTAAATTCAGTTGGGGTAATTTCTATAACATCATCGGAATTCTCGTCGGAATCCGATTCATCGGAGAATTGGTAATCCTCCCAATATTTTGCTTCCTTGGCGGAAACACCATTGACCATAATTAACCTTGGTCGGTTGGTTGAGGATTCTCTTTTACTTAACCATTTTATTATTTCCCCCACCGGTTCTATTTCTTCATCCGGTTCCGATTCTTCTTCCGGTTCCGACTCTTCTTCCGGTTCCTCTTCAGGAACTTGTGAATCATTCCACGAATCATTCCAATTTACATTTGACTCTTCATTATTATTAGGTGAGTCAATGGGACTTGTTCTAGAGGTAGACATCTATCACATAATATCAAACGCGTTAAGAGATTAATATATCACATAATATTCACATGTTAAAAATATATAGTTTCCAACAAAATTTGTTAAGCAATCATTTTTCAAGTAAACACGGTCGAAGTCCAGACTCACTAATGCTTCCTAACAAACTCGATAAGACACACTAATGCAAAATTCTGGTTCTCTAAGACCAACGCTCGGATACCAACTGAAATGTCCCGTTCTTATTGATTAAAAACGTTCCATATAAAGACTGCATTCATTTTAAAACAAACCATAACCTTTATTTCATCAATAAAGGTTTAAAAAGCTTTACGTAGATTATCAAATAATGATAATCTAAAATATCTTGTTTACACACGACCATTACATAATGGTTTACAATACAAATATGTTACAACAAAATAAGTTTCTTGAATGCAGTTTTTACACAATATCATACAAGCATGGACTCCAAATCTCGTCCTTATTTAAGTATGCGACAGCAGAAGCTCTTAATAATCACCTGAGAATAAACATGCTTAAAACGTCAACAAAAATGTTGGTGAGTTATAGGTTTAACCTATATATATCAAATCATAATAATAGACCACAAGATTTCATATTTCAATACACATCCCATACATAGAGAAAAAAGTCATTCATATGGTGAACACCTGGTAACTGACATTAACAAGATGCATATATATAAGAATATCCCCATCATTCCGGGACACCCTTCGGATATGATATAAATTTCGAAGTACTAAAGCATCCGGTACTTTGGATGGGGTTTGTCAGGCCCAATAGATCTATCTTTAGGATTCGCGTCAATTAGGGTGTCTGTTCCCTAATTCTTAGATTACCAGACTTAATAAAAAGGGGCATATTCGATTTCGATAATTCAACCATAGAATGTAGTTTCACGTACTTGTGTCTATTTTGTAAATCATTTATAAAACCTGCATGTATTCTCATCCCAAAAATATTAGATTTTAAAAGTGGGACTATAACTCACTTTCACAGATTTTTACTTCGTCGGGAAGTAAGACTTGGCCACTGGTTGATTCACGAACCTATAACAATATATACATATATATCAAAGTATGTTCAAAATATATTTACAACACTTTTAATATATTTTGATGTTTTAAGTTTATTAAGTCAGCTGTCCTCGTTAGTAACCTACAACTAGTTGTCCACAATTAGATGTACAGAAATAAATCGATAAATATTATCTTGAATCAATCCACGACCCAGTGTATACGTATCTCAGTATTGATCACAACTCAAACTATATATATTTTGGAATCAACCTCAACCCTGTATAGCTAACTCCAACATTCACATATAGAGTGTCTATGGTTGTTCCGAAATATATATAGATGTGTCGACATGATAGGTCGAAACATTGTATACGTGTCTATGGTATCTCAAGATTACATAATATACAATACAAGTTGATTAAGTTATGGTTGGAATAGATTTGTTACCAATTTTCACGTAGCTAAAATGAGAAAAATTATCCAATCTTGTTTTACCCATAACTTCTTCATTTTAAATCCGTTTTGAGTGAATCAAATTGATATGGTTTTATATTGAACTCTATTTTATGAATCTAAACAGAAAAGTATAGGTTTATAGTCGGAAAAATAAGTTACAAGTCATTTTTGTAAAGGTAGTCATTTCAGTCGAAAGAACGACGTCTAGATGACCATTTTAGAAAACATACTTCCACTTTGAGTTTAATCATAATTTTTGGATATAGTTTCATGTTCATAATAAAAATCATTTTCTCAGAATAACAACTTTAAAATCAAAGTTTATCATAGTTTTTAATTAACTAACCCAAAACAGCCCGCGGTGTTACTACGACGGCGTAAATCCGGTTTTACGGTGTTTTTCGTGTTTCCAGGTTTTAAATCATTAAGTTAGCATATCATATAGATATAGAACATGTGTGTAGTTAATTTTAAAAGTCAAGTTAGAAGGATTAACTTTTGTTTGCGAACAAGTTTAGAATTAACTAAACTATGTTCTAGTGATTACGAGTTTAAACCTTCGAATAAGATAGCTTTATATGTATGAATCGAATGATGTTATGAACATCATTACTACCTTAAGTTACTTGGATAAACCTACTGTAAAAGAGAAAATTGGATCTAGCTTCAACGGATCCTTGGATGGCTCGAAGTTCTTGAAGCAGAATCATGACACGAAAACAAGTTCAAGTAAGATCATCACTTGAAATAAGATTGTTATAGTTATAGAAATTGAACCAAAGTTTGAATATGATTATTACCTTGTATTAGAATGATAACCTACTGTAAGAAACAAAGATTTCTTGAGGTTGGATGATCACCTTACAAGATTGGAAGTGAGCTAGCAAACTTGAAAGTATTCTTGATTTTATGTAACTAGAACTTGTAAAATATATGAAGAACACTTAGAACTTGAAGATAGAACTTGAGAGAGATCAATTAGATGAAGAAAATTGAAGAATGAAAGTGTTTGTAGGTGTTTTTGGTCGTTGGTGTATGGATTAGATATAAAGGATATGTAATTTTATTTTCATGTAAATAAGTCATGAATGATTACTCATATTTTTGTAATTTTATGAGATATTTCATGCTAGTTGCCAAATGATGGTTCCCACATCTGTTAGGTGACTCACATGGGCTGCTAAGAGCTGATCATTGGAGTGTATATACCAATAGTACATACATCTAAAAGCTGTGTATTGTACGAGTACGAATACGGGTGCATACGAGTAGAATTGTTGATGAAACTGAACGAGGATGTAATTGTAAGCATTTTTGTTAAGTAGAAGTATTTTGATAAGTGTATTGAAGTCTTTCGAAAGTGTATAAATACATATTAAAACACTACATGTATATACATTTTAACTGAGTCGTTAAGTCATCGTTAGTCTTTACATGTAAGTGTTGTTTTGAAACCTTTAGGTTAACGATCTTGTTAAATGTTGTTAACCCAATGTTTATTATAACAAATGATATTTTAAATTATTATATTATCATGATATTATGATATATAATATATCTTAGTATGATGTATATACAGTTAAATGTCGTTACAACGATAATCGTTACATATATGTCTCGTTTCGAAATCATTAAGTTAGTAGTCTTATTTTTACATATGTATTTCATTGTTAATACACTTAATAATATATTTACTTATCATTTAACATAATTAACCAAGTGTATCAATATCTTAATATGATTCATATGTACCTAGTAAGACGTTGTTATAACGATAATCGTTATATATATCGTTTTCGAGTTTCTTAAATTAATAGTCTCATTTTTATGTATATAACTCATTGTTAAAATACCTAATGAGATACATACTTATAATAAAAACATGTTAACTATATATATAACCATATATATGTCATCGTATAGTTTTTACAAGTTTTAACGTTCGTGAATCACCGGTCAACTTGGGTGGTCAATTGTCTATATGAAACATATTTCAATTAATCAAGTCTTAACAAGTTTGATTGCTTAACATGTTGGAAACATTTAATCATGTAAATATTAATCTCAATTAATATATATAAACATGGAAAAGTTCGGGTCACTACAAGTACGTTGTGGTTAAGCGTGCTCGGGCGAGAGCACTACCAGGATGGGTGACTTCCTGGGAAAGTGCTTCTCGTGTGTGGTCGCCAAGAAAAAGCCGTGCGCCTGCGGGCAAAGCGGACAATATTGTGGTCATGTTAAGCTGGGGTGTTACAGTAATAAGGTTTGAAAGTCCTTATTACGCACATACGTCGTCTCAACTCGTTAATACAATGACCGCCTCGCTCGATGATATAACCAACACAACGAAAATTCTACGCGATAAAAACACACGCAAGAATTACATCACAACACAAGCCAAAATCCTAGTTAGTTCACCTACACGCTAAGGCACTAACCAATTTTCCATTCCGACCCGTACACCTACAAGTCCCGCAACAAATAAGCACACACAAAAGTCTAAGTCTAGGCACCTATCTCAAGTCGCCTAAATCCCTTAGACCATGCTCTGATACCACTTGTAGCGACCCAACCCGTATTAAAACCGGCCCATAAATTTTTTTTCCTTTAATACGCGTTAAATAATACTTTAGGTCCCAATTGTGTTTCCATAAACATCTTTAATACAATGGAAGGTTTAATAAACTTTAAAACATTTAATACGCTAGTTAATTGTTCAAACAGACATACACGACCCGACTAGTTTAGTTTCCAACAAAACCGAGCATGGTGATTTGGGACTACGCTACCCAAATCCTAATCGAATACAAAAGCAAGATCTTCTTAGCAACCTAGCCAAGATCTCTAATCCCCAAGCTTACCCGAGCCGCCAAGCATGCAACCTATAAAAATAGCAACAACGAGAGGGTAAGCTAACGCTTAGTGAATGATAATATACTACATACATATATATGTATAAAATGGACACGCCACACAAATATCAAATACCGCATACCGAAGCATCCATGTATAAGGCAACTACACTAAGCATACCGTACGATCTCTAAGCAACAAGCTAAAGATATCAACAAAGTATAAGTTCACCAATGACGATGTGAACAACGCCATTAAGCTACACCCGGAGGGTTAGCTACAACACAACAATACATTAATATGTATAACAATATAAAACGAATAAGGTTAACCCCTTAACCCATTACCGAATACCATATGCCACAATAAAGATTGGCCGAACTACACGAGCCTTGGTAATCGGAACCCACACGAGATTACTATCTTCGCAACATCGAGGTTGGCCGAACTACACGAGCCTTAGTAATCCGAAACCACACGAGATTACTACCTCAATAAGATGACCGAACTACACGCGTCACCGTGAATCCGAACTACACGCGATTCACTTCTCAACATCAAAACCCACGGTCACGGGATTATAAAATCCACCACATTAGGGTTATCCACATCACAACAATATCAACCCTTCGCCATTGGGGTTATATACTCCACATCACAAACACGTGTGATAACGTACACACAAAACGTGTACCTCGCCAAAGGTGGTCAACCAAAACGCACAACTGTGCCAATTGGACCTATACACAAGTCCATCAATCCACCTATATGTGAAGTGAGCTCTATGACCGAGAACCACTTCACCCGACCCGCACCCATCCTACACATACATATGCACATAGGATATTAACACTCACCTTGTCGCCTTGAAGAATGCTTCCAAGAAATCCGCAACTCATCAATGGAAAGTACCTATTCCATTATCACAAATTCAACAACACACTTAGATTGGATTTACAAACCAACCCAATTTGACACTTAGTGCAAATTCGACCTAAATGCACCTCCAAGTAAAAACTGCGCCCAAACTAGCCAATAATCACTAACACAAGTGATAATGGTCCTAATATGCCAATTAAACCCGAACACAAGTGTTAAACACTTATCGTTCTCAAAATCGCCCATAAACCCTAATTTTGACCCATAAGGTCAAAATCTCACCATTTACAAGTTTTGACACCAAAACATGTTTAACTCGGTTTTATACCTCAACTTAATCCATTTTAAATTTACAAACCTCATCGAATCAACATTCGGGTCATAATCCTCAACAAACCCTAATTTTGACTCTAGTCAAAATTAGTTAACCACAAGAACCCTAAAAGTCTCCAAAACATTAATAATCACTAACACTAGTGATTATACACCATTCTCAAGTCTTAAACGTGGTTAAATCATTAACCAACCCAAAACCCGCCTTTAACAACAATAAACCCGAATATTGGTGTTAATCTCCAATTAACAACTAAATGGGTTTCACCTATGAATCATACAATCAAAAGCCCCAGATTTGAATGATGAACACGAAAATGAAATTTGGAGTTAGAGCTTACCACTAGTATCACCGTGTAGCCAAGAACGAGGAGAACAACCTAGTCAACTACGTCAAAGATCAAAACCCGCTTCTTCCTTTCCAAAATCCCACTTGAATCACTTGAGGAATTTATGTTTTGAGAGGAAAATAGGAAAGAAAAGGAAAATGAAATTAGGAAAATGAATGAGTGGATGAGGTTAAAGCCTCAAATCTAGCTCAAATGTGAAAAGACCAAAATGCCCTTGCTTCTCATGTAATATTACAAAAATCCGGCACCAGTTTGCCCAGAATGCCGCGCCGCGGCCTTAAATGTTGCGCCGCGACATTTGCGTAGTTCTGGGATCATTTTTTATCAAGCTTCTGATCTGGATTCCAGTTAAATGCCGCGCCGCGGCCTCCTTGTCGCGCCGCGATGTTCAACGTGGTCTGACTCATTTCCTTGCATACAAGACCTTAACACCCGAATATTTCCCGAACCCTTCATACGCCTATCGTACATACACAATACACCTATAAATCATGTACGGAGAAAAACGGGGTGTTACAAAAAGGTTGCTATGCTGTTCTAGCACACGTCGAGAAAGTACAAACTGAAGAAAAGAGCATCAATGATGTTCCCGTCGCAAAAGAATTTCTCGATGTATTTCCGAAAGAATTACTGGGACTACCTCCACATCGATTTGTTGAATTTCAAATAGATCTTGTACCAGGAGCTGCACCAATAGCTCGTGCTCCTTACAGACTCGCACCCAGCGAGATGAAAAAACTGCAAAGCCAACTGCAAGAACTATTAGAACATGGTTACATTTTACCAAGCACATCACCATGGGGAGCTCCTGTTTTGTTTGTCAAGAAGAAGGATGGTACATTTAGGTTGTGTATTGACTACAGAGAGTTGAATAAACTTACCATCAAAAACCGTTATCCACTGCCGAGAATTGACGACTTATTTGATCAACTACAAGGCTCGTCGGTTTATTCGAAAATCGATTTACGTTCTGAATATCATCAAATGCGAGTAAAGGAGGATGTTATTCCAAAAACTGCTTTTAGGACGCGTTATGGTCATTACGAGTTTATGGTTATGCCGTTTGGATTGACTAACGCACCAGCTGTGTTCATGGACCTTATGAATCGAGTTTGTGGGCCATATCTTGACAAGTTTGTCATTGTTTTCATCGATGACATTCTTATTTACTCAAAGAATGATCAAGAGCACGAAGAACATTTGAGAAAAGTGCTAGAAGTATTGAGGAAAGAAAAACTGTACGCTAAGTTTTCAAAGTGTACATTTTGGTTGGAAGAAGTTCAATTCCTCGGTCACATAGTGAACAAAGAAGGTATCCAGGTGGACCCGGCAAAGATCGAAACCGTTGAAAAGTGGGAAACCCCAAAAACTCCGAAGTATATACGCCAATTTTTAGGATTGGCTGGTTACTACAGAAGATTCATCCAAGATTTCTTCAAAATAGCAAAACCCTTGACTGCATTAATGCATAAAGGGAAGAAATTTGAATGGAAGGATGAATAAGAGAAGGCGTTTCAGTTATTGAAGAAAAAGCTAACTACGGCACCTATATTGTCATTGCCTGAAGGGAATGATGATTTTGTGATTTATTGTGACGCATCAAAGCAAGGTCTTGGTTGTGTATTAATGCAACGAACGAAGGTGATTGCTTATGCGTCTAGACAATTAAAGATTCACGAGCAAAATTATACAACTCACGATTTGAAATTGGGTGCTGTTGTTTTTGCATTAAAGACTTGGAGGCATTATTTATATGTGGTCAAAAGTATTATATATGCCGACCACAAAAGTCTCCAACATATATTTAATCAGAAGCAACTGAATATGAGACAACGCAGGTGGATTGAACTGTTGAATGATTATGATTTTGAGATTCGATACCACCCAGGGAAGGCGAATGTGGTAATCGACGCTTTGAGTAGAAAGGACAGAGAACCTATACGGGTAAAAGCTATGAATATAATTATTCGTACTAACCTTACTACTCAAATAAAGGAGGCGCAACAGGGGGTTGTAAAAGAAGGAAAGTTGAAGAATGAGATACCCAAAGGATCAGAGAAACATCTTAATATTCGAGAAGACAGAACCCGATATAGGGCTGATAGAATTTGGGTACCAAGGTTTGGAGATGTGAGAGAAATGGTACTTAAAGAAGCACATAAAACCATATATTCAATACATCTCGGAGTGGGGAAGATGTATAAAGATCTCATGAAACACTTTTGGTGGCCGGGTATGAAAGCCGATATTGCTAAATATGTAGGAGAATGTTTGACGTGTTCTAAGGTCAAAGCTGAACATCAGAAACCATCATGTCTACTACAACAACCTGAAATTCCGGAATGGAAATGGGAAACATTACCATGGATTTCATTACTAAATTGCCAAGGACTGCAAGTGGTTATGATACTATTTGGGTAATAGTTGATCGACTCACTAAGTCAGCACACTTCCTGCCAATGAGAGAAGATGATAAAATGGAGAAATTGGCGCAATTGTATTTGAAGGAGGTTGTCTCCAGACATGGAATACCCGTCTCTATTATCTCTGATAGGGATGGTAGATTTGTTTCAAGGTTCTGGCAGACGTTGCAACAAGCATTGGGGACTCGTATAGACATGAGTACTGCATTTCATCCACAAACTGATGGGCAGAGCGAAAGGATGATACAAACACTTGAAGACATGTTACGAGCATGTGTTATTGATTTCGGAAATAGTTGGGATCGACACCTACCGTTAGCAGAATTTTCCTACAACAACAGTTATCATTCTAGTATTGAGATGGCGCCGTTTGAGGCACTTTATGGTAGAAAGTGCAGGTCTCTGATTTGTTAGAATGAAGTGGGGGATAGACAGATTACAGGTCTGGAGATAATACAAGAAACTACCGAGAAAATCATCCAAATTCAACAACGATTGAAAACCGCCCAGAGTCGACAAAAGAGCTACGCGAACAGTAAAAGAAAAGATATAGAGTTTGAAATTGGAGAAATGGTCATGCTTAAGGTTTCACCTTGGAAAGGGGTTGTTCGATTTGGTAAACGGGGGAAACTAAATCCAAGGTACATTGGACCATTCAAGATTATAGATCGTGTCGGACCAGTAGCTTACCAACTGGAGCTACCTCAACAACTCACGACTGTACATAACACTTTCCACGTCTCGAATTTGAAGAAATGTTTTGCTAAAGAAGATCTCACTATTCCGTTGGACGAAATCCAAATCAATGAAAAACTTCAATTCATTGAAGAACCCGTCGAAATAATGGATCGTGAGGTTAAGAGACTTAAGCAAAACAAGATACCGATTGTTAAGGTTCGATGGAATGCTCGTAGAGGACCCGAGTTCACCTGGGAGCGTGAAGATTAGATGAAGAAGAAATACCCGCATCTATTTCCAGAAGATTCGTCAACACCTTCAACAGCTTAAAATTTCGGGACGAAATTTATTTAACGGGTAGGTACTGTAGTGACCCGACCTTTTCCATGTTTATATATATTAATTGAGATTGATATTTACATGATTAAATGTTTCCAACATGTTAAGCAATCAAACTTGTTAAGACTTGATTAAATGAAATAAGTTTCATATAGACAATTGATCACCCAAGTTGACCGACGATTCACGAACGTTACAAAATTGTAAAAACTACATGTTGTGGTATATATAGACATATATATATATGGTTGACATAAGATTATGATGAGTAAGTATCTCACTAAGTATATTAACAATGTGTGATATACATAAGAAATGAGTTTACTAAGTTAAGAAACTCGAAATGATATATATAACGATTATCGTTATGTTAACGTCTACTAAATACATATGTATCATATTAAGATATTGATACACTATATTTAACATGATAAAATGATATTTAAATATATCATTAAGTGTGTTAACAATGAACTACATATGTAAAAACAAGACTACTAACTCAAGAATTTCGAAACGAGACATATATGTAACGATTATCGTTGTAACGACATTTAACTGTATATATATCATACTAAGATATTTTATATATCATAATATCATGATAATGTAACAATTTAACATCTCATTTGATATAATAAACAATGGGTTAACAACATTTAACAATATCGTTAACCTAAAGGTTTCAAAACAACATTTACATGTAACGACTAACGATGACTTAACGACTCAGTTAAAATGTATATACATGTAGTGTTTTAATATGTATTCATACACTTTTGAAAGACTTCAAGACACTTATCAAAATACTTCTACTTAACAAAAATGCTTACAATTACATCCTCGTTCAGTTTCATCAACAATTCTACTCGTATGCACCCGTATTCGTACTCGTACAATACACAGCTTTTAGATGTATGTACTATTGGTATATACACTCCAATGATCAGATCTTAGCAGCCCATGTGAGTCACCTAACACATGTGGAAACCATCATTTGGCAACTAGCATGAAATATCTCATAAAATTACAAAAATATGAGTAATCATTCATGACTTATTTACATGAAAACAAAATTACATATCCTTTATATCTAATCCATATACCAACGACCAAAAACACCTACAAACACTTTCATTCTTCAATTTTCTTCATCTAATTGATCTCTCTCAAGTTTCATCTTCAAGTTCTAAGTGTTCTTCATAAATTCCATAAGTATAGTTTCATAAAAATCAAGAATACTACCAAGTTTGCAAGTTTACTCCCAAGCTTTCTAATCCATTCCAAATAATCATCTAAGATCAAGGAACCTTTGTTATTTACAGTAGGTTATCTTTCTAATTCAAAGTAATATTCATATTCAAACTTTGATTCAATTTCTACAACTATAACAATCTTATTTCGAGTGAAAATCTTACTTGAACTGTTTTCGTGTCATGATTCTGCTTCAAGAACTTTCAAGCCATCCAAGGATCCTTTGAAGCTAGATCCATTTTTCTCATTTCCAGTAGTTTTATCCAGAAAACTTGAGGTAGTAATGATGTTCATAACATCATTCGATTCATACATATAAAGCTATCTTATTCGAAAGTTTAAACTTGTAATCACTAGAACATAGTTTAGTTAATTCTAAACTTGTTCGCAAACAAAAGTTAATCCTTCTAACTTGACTTTTAAAATCAACTAAACACATATTCTATATCTATATGATATGCTAACTTAATGATTTAAAACCTGGAAACACGATGAACACCATAAAATCGGATATACGCCGTCGTAGTGAAACCGGGGGCTGTTTTGGTTTGGATAATTAAAAACTATGATAAACTTTGATTTAAAAGTTGTTCTTCTGGAAAAATAATTTTTCATATGAACATGAAACTATATCCAAAAATCTTGTTTAAACTCAAAGTGAAAGTATGTTTTTCAAAATGGTCATCAAGATGTCGTTCTTTCGACGGAAATGACTACCTCTTTAGTAATTGACATGCAACTTAAATTTCCGACTATAAACCTATACTTTTTCTGTTTGGATTCTTAAATTAGAGTTCAATATGAAACCATAGCAATTTGATTCACTCAAAACGGATTTAAAATGAAGAAGTTATGGGTAAAACAAGATTGGATATTTTTGATCTTTTTAGCTACGGGAAATGTTTAACAAATCTATACAAATCATATCATAGCTAACTTATATTGTATTATACATGTATTCTAATATATTATGTAATCTTAAGATACCATAGACACGTATGCAAATGTTTTGACATATCATATCGACCCATGTATATATATTATTTGGAACAACCATAGACACTCTATATGCAGTAATGTTGGAGTTAGCTATACAGGGTTGAGGTTGATTCCAAAAATATATATACTTTGAGTTGTGATCTAGCCTGAGACGTGTATACACTGGGTCGTGGATTGATTCAAGATAATATATATCGATTTATTTCTGTACATCTAACTGTGGACAACTAGTTGTAGGTTACTAACGAGGACAGCTGACTTAATACACTCAAATCTTTAAAACATAATAAAAATGGTTGTAATTATATTTTGATCATACTTTGATATATATGTACATATTTGTATAGGTTCGTGAATCGATCTGTGGCCAAGTCTTATTTCCGAGGAAGGAAATATCTGTGAAAGTGAGTTATAGTCCCACTTTTAAAATCTAATATTTTTGGGATGAGAATACATGCAGGTTTTATAAATGATTTACAAAATAGACACAAGTACGTGAAACTACATTCTATGGTTGAATTATCAAAATCGAATATGCCCATTTTTATTAAGTCTGGTAATCTAAGAATTAGGGAACAGACACCCTAATTGACGCGAATCCTAAAGATAGATCTATTGGGCCTAACAAACCCCATCCAAAGTACCGGATGCTTTAGTACTTCGAAATTTATATCATATCCGAAGGGTGTCACTGAATGATGGGGATATTCTTATATATGCATCTTATTAATGTCGGTTACCAAGTGTTCACCATATGAATGATTTTTATCTCTATGTATGGGATGTGTATTGAAATATGAAATCTTGTGGTCTATCGTTACGATTTGATATATATAGATTAAACCTATAACTCACCAACATTTTTATTGTCGTTTAAAGCATGTTTATTCTCAGGTGAATATTAAGAGCTTCCACTGTTGCATACTAAAATAAGGACAAGATTTGGAGTCCATGTTTGTATGATATTGTGTAAAAACTGTATTCAAGAAACATATGTCGATGTAATATATTTCTATTGTAAACTATTATGTAATGGTCGTGTGTAAACAGTATATTTTAGATTATCATTATTTGATAATCTACGTAATGTTTTTAAAACCTTTATTGATAAAATAAAGGTTATGGTTGTTTTAAAAATGAATGCAGTCTTTGAAAAACGTCTCATATAGAGGTCAAAACCTCGCAACGAAATCAATTAATATGGAACGTTTATAATCAATATGAACGGGACATTTCATTTATAGGCACCCAAAAACAAGTATTATTTCACGATGGAGATGTTTCACCTACTCCACGATGGAGATGTTTCACTAACTCCACGATGAAGATGTTTCACTAACTCCACGATGGAGATGTTTCACCAACTTTTTAACAACAAAAGTGGGTGCATGAATAATACTTCCGTAATCACTCAAATTTGTGATAATGGAAAAACACTTTTGGGTCCGGGTAATCTATCACTTAATGGGTGTACACTCCGTACCTCCTAACCCATTTACAAGTGTAGATTAAATCCCTCAATTACACTAAATTTTCAACAAATAAAAATCTTATCGTTCAAAAAAATATATAAATTAGACTAAAAAAAGTGGATTATTACTATGAGACGGATGAAGTAATATCACAACATTTCATTTTATGACATAGTGGGGTAAAGAAAACAAAACAGAATTTCGAAACGTACTAATATATTGGGTAAAGAGAAATATTGAGTTACACCGTAAAAACTTATGGGTTATTAAGTTATTGTGTTTTTAAAAGATACTATCTCCGTCTCATTCTAATAGGACAGTATTTCATTTTGGGTTGTCTCATTCTGATAGTCCACTTCCATATATAGAAAGGAAAGAAGATATTTCATTGGTGGATCTGAAAAGAGAAGATATTTCATTGGTGGAGAAATGAAGTTAGTGAAATTTCCTAAAACTGCGTGTTTTTTGTCTGTGGACTATTGAAATGAGACAGAGGGAGTAGTAAAAAATAATAAAGTAAACTATGTAGTTGATGGGATGGGCTATGAAAGATAAGTAGGGGTGTGTTTCTATAGTGGACCAGCCACTCCCTTTTGATAATATATAAAATAAGGGAAGTGATATGTACACAACTCAAAATTGTTATGTACACAACCTTAATGATTTACAGTGTTGTAAAACACTGTAAAACATAATAGTTGTGTACATAACAATTTTAGGTTGTGTACATATCATCACTCATAAAATAAAATGTAATATAGATGAAATGAGTGATAGATTAATGGCATTTTCTTTAAGTATTTACGTTCTAAAGATAGATAGCTATGAAGAAGATAAAAATTTTATATGCATTTGTGGTAACTAACGATGAAAAAAAGTATCCGCTTTGTTGCGGGGTATTTTTGGTCGGTTAATCAAAGAAGTGGTTTTGATCGGTAACGATTGGTTAATTGAAAAAAAAATAAAGGAATGAAAAAGTAAGGAAAGAAGTTGTAAAGAAAGGGAAAAAATAAATAAAAAAAGGACATTACCATTTTGCCCTTGAAATTGGGGTTAATTACAGTGGGGTGACACTATATTTGAGGATTTAGAGAACTCGAAGTCGTCGATTTTTTTCGCCGTTTTGGTCATCCGATGCAGGGCTTTCAAATTTCGTCGAGTCCTGCTTGCCGTTTAAACCGGCATTAAACTCCAACGTTTTGTTTCCACGTCATATACACGACAGATTTGCAAAATAAAGCATTAAAAAATAAGTTAAATATTAATAATAATCAATTCGATAGGCGAAATTAGACCCCGAATCATTATAGTGCTCTGAATCATCATCCTAGTTTGTTTTTTTTTTCTTTTTTTTTTTTTTTTTCTCTGCTCATCCTACTGCTTTTAGTTAACACAGTTTTACTTTCTATTCTGGAGTATTTATTTTCACTGCTGTAGTTATTTTTTTCGTTCTTTTTACATTGCTTCAAAATCGAAAGTACATGCAACTATCTTATACAGAGTATTAGTTTAGTTTTCTTTACATCAATTTTCTCTCATCCAGTTTTCATCTCATTATTTTCTACCGAAAAAACTCAAGAACGTTGGAGATATTGAATTCTAACAAATATCTTTCCGATGAAAATGTTAATGAGGCAAATTGGCTCAAGAGACGAGAGGGCAAGCAAATGTCTTGGAAGATGCTAAAGATACTGACGTAAGAAGACAATTTCTTTTCAAAAGAAGTAGATGCATGAATTCCAACATCAGTAAATCAAATCAAATTTACAGAAATGCATAATGAACACAAATAAGTAGGGCAAAATTCATACTCAGACGATAATTCTTTTCAAACAAAGTACAATAATTCCAATACACTAGAAGCTGTCACAAAGAAATGAAAGTAAACTACATGTAGCTTAACTTCATCCTCTAAACACTAAACAAAAAAGTTTTAGTGAACTAATAACGCTCAAGGGCCAACAACTACAAGTAGATGCTAACAATATATAGTGACCAGAAACCTCACTTTTTCTTTTCAGCACCTCCACCAGCCCTGCAAAATGATTAGCAAACTTTGAATTAGTACATGCTTCTGAGTATCCCATAGTTAAAAATTGTTCTAACCAAGAACAAGCGTTGTCAAATATCAGCACAAGTCAATCCTATTTTCATTTTTGACTATTGACTCAGCAAATTATACCTCATCTTGCGAAGAACACTAGACATTTCCTCTCTCTTCTTCTTTGCCCTTTTGTGGGTACCCAACTTTCTTTTAGCCACCTTAAGAGCCCGCTTGTCCTTACCAACCTTCAACAATTCAGTAATCCTCTTCTCATATGGTGCAAATCCAGCTACTTCCCTAATCAAATTCCTCACAAAATGTGTCCTTTTGCTTGTTTTCTGAAAAATAAACACAACCCTTAAGTTTACGCCCTGCCATAGTCGCGAGTATGTTTATAGTCATGACTGTCGTTATAGTCAACAACCAAATTGGGAGGGTGATCCTCCTAGTGACCTGACACACTCCAAACCAGCATAATTTGATAATTTGATAGTAGTTATAATGATCATATCACAGCATTTGTAAGTAATGGTACACCAATAATCAATAATAAATATAATCTAAAAGTTGTAAAATAGAGCTTACGCCTTTCCTATCAGACGGGCGAGGAGCCAACTCCTTCTTGGTGACAACATGACCTTTGTTTAATCCAACAAAAAGGCCTGTATTAGGCTGCTTCGGAGCCATCACCTGTACAATACCAAAAGCATTAATTACAAATCAGTCAATGAATCTCATATCTATACAAAAGCACAATTCTTTTAACCTATCACTTAAGAATATATAATACTATATCTTAAAGCCCAGATATTTGTAACTGTCATCATTTAACAAAGCAGATGCATAATGGATAAACCAAAGGTTTCTTAAGCGAGCTAAACACCCTAAAAATCTAATCAAGAGAACTCCAACTTTTTTTCTAAACAACAATTTATTGAATACAGACACAATAACACTTCATATCATAGATTACTAATCACAAACAGATCGAGTTATTTACATAGCACCAAATCATTTCTTACTTAGTCAAACTATCAAATTATACAAAAAACTACAGATTTTGCTATCGAAATCATCAGCATTCAGGGCACTATCACATCACTAACATGTAATTAAACATATCATTTACAACCGCATATAAATTATAAACTCAAAATATTTTGGTACACATTTTACGAATTAAGACAATCAGTAGATGAAGAATTACAGTATCGGCTTAAGATGCAATGTAAACTGAAAGTAAATAGAGACCTGTATGTATATCTGTATCGGCGATCGGTCAAAGGAGATGCAGGATTAGGGTTTTAGTTTGGGATTGAATTTTTATATGGCGAAAGCCAGCGACATTTGGGCTTTAAAAGCTAGTCCGTTTATATTTTACAAGATAAATGTTCGCTAAGCCCAACACTGGCCCATTTTATTTATTAAGATAAAGTTTCTTTTTTTTATTTTATTGTGCTGATCTTCTTATTTATTATGTCTGTTATTACACGTTTTCATTAAAGATTATTTATTTTCCTGAATCTATAAAATAAAATAATACTAGTGAAATGACATGTGTAATCACGGAATTATTTAAACGAAACGGTTTAATGATATGTTTTAGGTATTAAGTGAATGTAGATTTTAAAGTTATTTACTTTTAATGACCCGTGAAACCATGAATTCCGACTAAGAAACTTCTCGTTGTTTTTACAAACATATTGATGTACTTAATTTGGTCACGATAAGTGAACTACATTTATTCTCCCACCACCCTCTTCCAATTTTCATTAAAATTATTATTTTCTTTGTCATAAAAGCCTACATTACAACTTTTGATTGAAACATGTATTTCACATAAATATTAACGTAATTAATCCCGTAAAAAAATCTTGTATTTGAATAATAATAATATAATAATTATACTTCTAATTATAATACGAGTAATAAAGTTTGCTTAAAATGAAGTATTTATATTTTTAATAATAATTATTAGTAATAACAAATGTTTCTTAAAATTTATTTAAAAAATTAAAATACATATATTATATAAAGGTCGTACAATATGTTTTAAAGTTTGTACATATGTTCATAAGGTGTTTTGTATATAATTGTACAATTTGATTTAAAGTTTGTACATATGATCATAAGAGTGTATTATCATAAGGTTGTACATAATGCTTCAAATACTGTATATATGGTCATGTGGTGTTTTACCATAAGAGTGTACATAATGCTTCAAGTATTGTACATATGGTTATAGAGGTGTTTTATCATAAGGTATACATAATGTTTCTATATTATACAATTGACATTTTAATATTTTATAGAATACAATTAATTATTTTAATGACATCATCATGTGAGTCTTAGAATTTTTCTTTTTATTTTTGAATTTTGTTTGAATATGAATAATTTTTATTTATTACATCATCATTATAAAGATTTATTAGATACTGTAGATATTTAGTAAATAATTATATTTTAATTCAAAATTAATTAAGATTAATGACATCATCCATATGTTTATAAATGGCAAGTTTAAGCAAAATGAAAATTTAAATTGTGAAATGATGACATCATCATTTTAGAGATTTAATAGAAGTTATATATATATATATATATATATATATATATTTTATTCTATTTGTAACATTGCAGAGTTAAAAGTATGTTTTCTAGTTTTTGCAGATAAACCATCAAGAACAAATAACGTTTTAAAAGATATTGTTACATAAATGCTTTATTATTATTACTACTATATAAATA
This sequence comes from Rutidosis leptorrhynchoides, assembly GCF_046630445.1. Classification (NCBI taxonomy): domain Eukaryota; kingdom Viridiplantae; phylum Streptophyta; class Magnoliopsida; order Asterales; family Asteraceae; genus Rutidosis; species Rutidosis leptorrhynchoides. Next base: position 339,624,322 of record NC_092341.1, read on the forward strand.
TTTATTATCACATTGTCATTATTAACCTTTTAAAGTTAGGTATCAAATTTTTTGTTTAAACATTTTTATTAATATATTCAGTCGTAGTTATAAATGTGTAAATGTTGTAGTTAAATTTTTTTTTTAAAGGCACTGCAGTTAAAATTCTAATTTGATTATTACTGAATTTACTTAAAATCTGTATTAATTTTTCTCTTTAAATCGTGTGTATAATCATAAGTTATAAATTTTTATAAATCTTATGTGAATGATTTATTAAAAGTAATTTGTATGTAAAAAGGCAATAATTTTTATAAATCTTATGTGAATAATTTTTATAAATCTTATGTGAATGATTATTGTTTATAAATCTTATGTGAATAATTTGTATGTAAATTACGGAAGATGATCGCGTGGATGATTAAGTCCCTGAGTGATGTGATGGTCCGTCAAGTACCCTTAACGACTCCGTCACTTGGTCCCACAGCTTGATCGAACTCTAAATGAATTTATTAAACAACATTGCATTATTTAATCAAAAATTTTCTCAAAAAGGAAATTTACCAAAATAAGTAGTTCTAAACAAACTCAGCTTATTACAATATCCAAAGTTGACCAAAACATTGTCAACAAACACCCACAATTTAATAAACCAAAAGAGAATGCAAAGTTTTAATGTTTAACAAAATTTGCCAAAATGTATGCAGACTCTCTAACACAGCGGGAGCCCAAATAATCAAGTACTTGTGAAAACATGCGAGTAAACTGTCAACAAAAATATTGAGTGAATTATAGGTTTAAATAAATGAATAAACTTTAGACCACAAGATTTAAAAATGTTAGAAAACATTAAACTATTATTCCATTAATCCTTGAGCCACTTGGTAACCACTTAACCATTTCCATACCCTTACCAAACACAATATACACTGAACTGATGTATCTTAAAATAATTACGAAGTACTAATACATTTCGATTATAAATTGCTAGCGCGACTAGCTCGAAATGGGGTTGTCAAACCCGATAGATCTATCCATAGAATTCGCGTTCACCAGTAGAAACCAGTGATTACAATTACCAGACTAGAGAATATTTTCGTTCAACTCATAATGAATAATTTAAATTTAATTGCCACTTGTGTCTAAACGTAAAACAAAAATGCATGTAATCACATCCCAAAAATACGTTAAAATAGTATGAAAACTGGACTATAACTCACCTTAACGTATACGAAGTAATAACACAGAAATGTGAACCGCATGAAGTAAAGTGATCAAGAATGATCACAACGCCGACCTATAAATAAAGAGGTCGATATAAATAACTAACTTAGGTCAAGTCTTAGTATGATAGCTATAGTACTTGTTGCAAGTAAACATAGAACAACACTCAATATGCTTCGGTTTGATCAAGTCAACGTAAGGACACGTACTTTCTATTTTTATAAAGTTTCTATTTTATGAAAGTTTCTATTTTAGGAAAGTTTCTATTTTAGAAAAGTTTCTATATTTAGAAAGTTTCCGTATTTAGAAAGTTTCTATTTTTGGAAAGTTTTTAACTTAGAAAAGTTTCCTTAATTAGAAAGTCAACAAAAGTCAACTGAAAGTCAAAGTCAACCGAAAGTCAACTCAAAAGTCAACCTTGGTCAAACATAGTCAACATTAAATTTTAAAGTATAAGTTATAGTACTAATATAAGTTATAATTGTAGTGACCGGGAAATTTTCGACTAATTTCAAACCGAACTCTCGATACGATTTAATATATTTTGACACGATAAGCAAAGTCTGTAATGTTGAGTCTCGAAAATTTTGAAATATTTTCATGAACTCATTTAACATTCGACCATTCCCGACGATTCACGAACTTGTACTTGTAAATAAATAAGTATATATATAAATGTAATATATATAAAATGTATATGTATCAAATATTTAATGTTATCATATAATGAATGACATAATTACATAATTAATGAATTGTAATATTAATATATTAAATGTAATTACAAGTTTAAATATAGTTGTCATATTACTATCATTGTTATTATTATTATTATTATTATTAATCAGTATTATTAAAATTATTAAAATTATTATATACATTTGATTGGTTATATTATTATTAATATTAGTAATATTAATGTTATCATTACTAATAACATTCTTATAAAATTTTAATCTTAGATATTATTATTACATAATTACTATTATTACTATTATTATTATTAGTATGTTTACTAATTCAAATATTAAAAAAAAAAACTGCATTATTATTATTAATGTGTTTATATTTAATTATTATTAACATTAAATATATAATAACAAATATATATAATTGAATTCTGTTACATATCACGAACATGCTTAATTGATATTAAAATCTTGAATTTGTATGAATTCAATAAACAATCTATATCTGTGTTATCTTTTCTTCTTTTTCTTCTTCTGATCCTGAATCAATCCTAGTTGATTCCATATGTCGACTCCAATTCACTATGAAACAACTACAGAAACCATTCAGTTAGATATCGCGATCACCTTTATTCATTTTTACATTCTTCTCTTGATTTCTTCCTCTGCTCAAGATCCTTGTCTATTTAATATCTTCACTACAAACAAACCTCGTTACAAACCAAAAATCAATTCTATATCATTCGTACAATCTGTTAGCAATCCACATCACTTTTTATTTTTTTTCTTCTTCTTGTTTCTGTTTGGTGGAATTATTCAGTCAACACTCCATTTGACTATAAAACAATTGATGATCTCTGTAATACTACTACAATGATAGAAAAGCCAACAGCAATATTAATTACACATTACCTGTTACTGTTAATAACCACCCGCACATCCACATCGAAACTTTATTCAAATTTTGCTTTGGTCTCCAGTTTGTTACAAGTCGATCTCACACATCAAATTATGAACGAATCTTGTGCTGTATATATTGTTACAGGTCACCATCCGTTTTTAAAATTTTCTCTTGTCTTATGCCCTGCTCGATTCTTCCTGTCGACTCCTTCAATTGTATAACTAGCATATCCTTACATTTTTCTTTATCAACACCCTTACAATCACAATTAATTTATCAACATTATCTATCTTTACTTATCTAATTATATATGTATACATATACACTTACATTGAGTTACATGAAATCTCATGTGACGATCGCTCCAAATCCATATGGACGAACACGTCATTCATCGATTTCATTGCGAGGTATTTGACCTCTATATGATACGTTTTGTAAACATTGCATTCTTTTGAAAAGGCACACCATAAATGAATATTTAAATCAAAGGTTTTCGACATCTGATGATTTCTACATATAGACAATCACCGTAAATAATAGTTTACAATAGTACTTCCATTGACAATGCAGTTAAAATAAGATACATGGTGATGATTTGGTGAATGCAACGTTTTCTTGATAAATATGCCATGTAAGACTCCATGCACATAGCTTGTCTAATATATAAGCAAACAGCGGAAGACTTCTAGGGAACCTGAGAATAAACATGCTAACAAGTGTCAACACAAAGGTTGGTGAGTTCATAGTTTTGGTGTTTCGCATAATCTGTATATAAAGGTAGATCACAAGATTTCAGTTGTTTCATCCAGAAACGTTTATCAAAATATTCTACAAGATTGAGCACCCTGGTAACTAAACTTAATGTATATATAATTTGTACCCTTTGTATAATCATCTTAATAATACACGCAAACCAACGTGTACGCTTCTCAAATAGCATGCGTCCGTTAAAAGGCTAGTGCTCTAGCTCGGACGGGGATATCAAGCCCTATGGATCCATATACAACTACTCGCTCCCACCAGTTCTTATAACTGGCAGTTACTAGTTACCAAAGCTAAGGGATTTTCGGTTCAAACTCAGTGTAGAATTTAGTATGTACTTGTATCCATTGTGTTTAAAATAAAGTGCATGTATTCTCAGCCCAAAAATATAGATTGCAAAAGCAATTAAAAAGGGAGCAAATGAAACTCACCTTAGCAGCATATAAAGTCGTTCACCAAAATGTGACTGAAACTCGGATTACCAAATAACCATAGATCTCAACCTAGAGAACATATGTTGGTCAATAAATGTGTATTAAGCTAGGTCAGGTCATAGTGTATCACAATCCTAATGCTCGAGATTGACATACAAAAGTTATCCAAAGTTGTTTCAAAAAGTCAATTTTGACCATAGTTTAACAAAACGAGACGTGCCTTATATAAGGATTCATTTACTCGGTTGGTAATATTCAAAAATTCAATTTATCAATCTTACAGACAAGTTGTTTAAATATTAATTGCATAATCAAAAGCAATTCCAATTAATGTCAATTATAATTCAGTTGATCATATCTTTTAATCCGTTCATCGAAACCATTCGATATCTAAATAAAAAGTTATTGATTTTTCGCCAGCTTTTCAAAAACATGTATATCATATACCTTTTACCAGTAATATATGTATTTAATTCGTGATCTATTATAAACTGTTTAACGACGAAATTTAGTATACAAGCATGTATAAATATATATACTCGAGCACTAGACATGTATACACTATTAATTTATAAAAGATAAAATATAAATGCTTACGTATCAATATTGTGATTCAATATTTCAGAAAAGTACGTAGACGTAACGGAGATGATAAACACTAGGTTAAATATACCCCCGAACATTACCCATAACCTCCTTGGCAATAACCCATAATTTCCTTATCTCTGCCCCGCTCGTAAAACCCGTTTTTAAAAGTGACACGCTCATAACCTCGTCGTAGTATTTTATGTATAAATGGTAATAATACTAATAATGATAATAAGATTAATAATAATATTAATCTTTAATACTAATAATAATAATAATAATAATAATAATAATAATAATAATAATAATAATAATAATAATAATAATAATAATATATGATAATAAAATAAATAACAGAGTGAGTAATATAGATTTTATATGTGTGTTTCCCTCGAGCTAAAACTGTCGAAATATATAGATGTGGCCAGGATTTTTATCCCAAGCGATCGTATGGGAATCATGGCACACAGCCATGCGATCGCATGGCTCTTGTTGCCAGCCCACAATTGTTTGTTTGCTACCTCGTCGACATGTTTTTATATTATAAATATAATATATTTAATTTTATATAATTAATTATATATTATATTATATTCACGTGCATAGTTGATTTGTAATTTTTGTCCCAATAGGTCGTACGTTGTCACTCGACTTATGTCCCGGTTCCGGTTTTTCAAATGTTCCTTCGTACGCTGAGAAAACTTGTATTTTACATTTTGAGATACGTACCTTTGTCAAAATATAGCCTTAAATTATCCCTAAACTATATCACTCGAAATATAACTTATACAGTTGAATGTTTTGGTCATTTACTTCTATAAATCAATGTCTCGCTATTTGTTAAAATACATTTTAAAATAGTGTTTTACTGTAGCAAAGTTACTACAGCAAAGTTTTTTACTGTAGCAAATAGTGATTTTCGAAAATACTGTAGCTTTTCGGGTACTGTAGCAATTCGAAAATACTGTAGCAAATTAGTGTTTTACTGGTTCATCTTAAACTTTTTAGTTAACTTATCTAAATATCAATCAGATAATCAAACCAATAAGGTTAATGCACAGTATCATTTACTTAACACTTTGTTACATTTTCAAGTTATAATATATGTATCTATTTACATATAATTATTCACGTATCGTTGAGAACAATCGAAGGGTAATTGAATAGTTCAAAATTTTGAGATTCAACTTTATAGACTTTTCTTCTTCTTGTTTATGTCTGGTGGAATTATTCAGTCAACACTCCATTTGACTATAAAACAATTGATGATCTCTGTAATACTACTACAATGATAGAAAAGCCAACAACAATATTAATTACACATTACCTGTTACTGTTAATAACCACCCGCACGTCCACATCGAAACTTTATTCAAATTTTGTTTTGGTCTCTAGTTTGTTACAAGTCGATCTCACACATCAAATTATGAACGAATCTTGTGATGTATATAATGTACGAATTTGTTACAGGTCACCATCCATTTTTAAATTTTTCTCTTGTCTTATGCCCTGCTCGATTCTTCCTGTCGACTCCTTCAATTGTATAACCAGCATATCCTTACATTTTTTTTATCAACACCCTTACAATCACAATTAATTTATCAACATTATCTATCTTTACTTATCTAATTATATATGTATACATATACACTTACATTGAGTTACATGAAATCTCATCACCACTTCCTTCAACCCACTACAACCGTCACCTTTCACCACCCGTCACCTTCATGAAACCACCACAACCTCACCATTATAAACCACCATTGCAACCATCTCTCTCTCTACTATCTCTCTACATATATTTCTTTTCTTTCTTCTCGTGGACACCCATGAACACCAAACAAACCAAAACATTTTTCTGTTTTGAGTTATGTTAAGAATGAGATGAGATTGAATCAGAATGCTACATATATTGTCTTTCTTTTTGCTTGAACCCCACAACCCACCGAAAAACCACACATAAAGAAAGAGAAGAAATGAAATTGTTAACAGGAGAAGACTATCATTGCTGTAAATGCATTTTTCTTTTTTGGTGATACGTGATCAAACAATCACAAACCTTTTAAATTAGTTACACTACAACTTGATCCAATAATTAATATTGAAAATTGGTAGTGGTGCCATAATCATGCTGTCACTTTTTCTTTTGGTCGGCAAGCACAAAGCAAACAAACCCCGCACCCATTTAAGAAATGAATAAGTTAATTAAACTTGTTTTGTCCGTGATCCCTACTTGTGTGGTTGGAATTTTTTACGCAGCTTGGGCCTAGAATCATAGGTTGTTGGGCCTTAACTCGTTTTATTTAGTGGGCTGAGAAATTAATTTAGTTATCGGGCCATCAGAAAACCCCATCGAATGTTGTTGCTACAATCTGAATTCTGTTTCCATTCTATTTCGATTAAAATGACGATGAATTGAGAGAGTGATAGTCGTGACATTTTTGCTCCTGTTTCTTTTTAATCATCGATCATAATGATAATGATGATGATAATCCAAGCACTTCCTATATATCATCATCCCCAATTGCAATCCTTTCTTGTTGTTATGATTAGTAAATGGAAACCCAAAACCCAACCTCACAATCAATCTATTCTGTTTGCTGAATACATCGAAACCACTTCATCACAATATAGTTTTCTGTTTTACAAATGAAACTTGAAAAGAAGAAGATGACAGACAGAAAATCGGTTAAAAGAAAATAGCGTATGTATTTAATCAAAAAAGTAGAAACAGAAGAATGGTAAGGAGTGTTTGTGTGTGAGCGGGAAGTCGCGGGTTCGAGTCCCGTCCTGGGCAAATTTTTTTTGAGAGGAGCTTTAAAGGTAAAATACTTTTATCATTATTATTATAATAGTGTTAATGTTAATAAGTATTAATATTCATGTTAAGTTAATTATTATTATTACTATCATAAATATGAATTATGTTATTATTATTCTTAGAATTATTGTAAGCACAAGTATTATTATTATTATAATCAATATTATTATTATTATTATTATTATTATTATTATTATTATTATTATTATTATTATTATTATTATTATTATTATTATTATTATTATTATTATTATTATTATTATTATTTTTAGAGTGCTTACTAGTATTAACACATGTATTATTATAAAGATTATCATTTAGTTTTATGATTATAATTACCATTAGGATTATTATTATTATCCTTAGTATTACTAATATTAATATTATTATCATTATAAAGAAAATATATGATTTTAGCATGATTATCATTATAAGTATTATTAATGTAATTATCATCATCATCATCATCAAAGTTAATATTAAAATCATTATTAATATCAAAAACTACCTTTTAAATAGATAAATATTTTGTACATAAAATATACTTTGTTACATATACTATAATTATATTAAAAATTTCACATAACCATATATATCAAACCTATTAATATTATTTATATATATAAATACATACAAATAACAAACTATCGATTTTTAAATATAACATTAAACAATTATGTATATAAACACGGATATATTAATATAACTATATAAATATTAACCATTATGAATACATACACAAATTAAAAATACATAATATATAAATTAAAGATATAATAAATAAATTTGTTCAGTTACGATTATATGTTTTAATATATATATATATATACAAATGATATAGGTTCGTGAATTCGAGGCCAACCCTGCATTGTTCAGTTCAGTCATATGCATTTTTACTACGAAATCGTATCGTGAGTTCATTTGCTTCCTTTTACTCTTTGCATTTTTGGGACTGAGAATACAAGCGTTGATTTTATAACTGCTTTATTAAACACTTTTGAAATATATTTTGAACTGCCAATACATGAAATGCTTTTATAAATGTTTGACGAGATAGACACAAACAAAACATTCCTCGAATGAATTATTATGCAGACAGAAGTTCTGCGGATTATTATGGAATTATATGGACAAGATAATTGCTACCATTTAATTATGTGGACATGATAATTGCCACCATTGAATTATGTGGACATGATAATTGCCACCAATTGAAAAGTGAATGTTATGTATCGAGAGAATGATTTTATACACAGGTTATGTGTATGTTATTTTGTGCACGAGATATGTGTACGGTTACTAAGATTTATGAAAGATGATTTCGTACACGAGAAAGGTGTACTGTATTTAAAAGATATCGCATGTACATTACAGGTGGGTATAGGATTCGGGCCCATTTGTACTATGCAGCATTTAAATCTTGTGGTCTATCAAAATGTTGAATTTTATTGTTTTATGATAACTTATGAACTCACCAACCTTTTAGTTGACACTTTAAAGCATGTTTATTCTCAGGTATGAAAGAAATCTTCCGCTGTGCATTTACTCATTCTAGAGACATTACATGGAGTCGTTCATGGCATTTAGATGTCAGTTCATCGTGATGATACCAGTTGTTGAAGACTTCGTCCAGATGGATTTTGGACGGGGTATTACAATAATGTTATTTAAAGTCATATATGTATAATCATGTCATATCATAAGTTCAATTAAATTAAATTGAATTAATAAAGTTAATATAAGTTTAAATGACATAATTAATATAACATAAGTATTTAATTTATTAATTAAATATTAGTCATAACATAAGTATTATTAATTAATAATAAAATTTTTAATCATATCATAAGTATTATTAATTAATAATGAATTATTAATCATATCATAAGTATTTAATTATATTAATTAAACCATAAGTATTTAATAATTAAATTATAATTAAATAATAACTAAGCCTTATAATAATTAAATAATTAATTAATCCTTTTTATTTGTCTTATTATAATAATCTCATAAAATAAGTTTAATACTTATCATAAGTATTTTTCATTAATAATAAAAGTATTATTAATCATAAGTTCAATTAAAAGTTTAATTAAATCATAATGTAATTAATAAATGATATAATAAATATATATATCATAAGTCTTAAAATAAAATAATTACTTTTATATCGTAAGTAATTTAATAATAATGAAAATCATTATTTGTACCGTAAGTTAAATTTTATAACCATAAGTTTAATTAAAACGTTCGTCGGGTCATATCTTGAGCCTCGGGTGTCGGTTTTCGACGAATTTTATATATATCCTCGTCTAACCAAACCACCCGACACATTAGTCACTCAAGAACACCCTAAGATCAGTTCACAAGTCGTGATGAATAGCCATGAACCAACTTAGAACTTCAATCTGTTCAAAATCATGTTTTAGTCATACCGGGTGATCCGTGGCTCGGATTTCGATGACCCGAACATGAATGTTCATCCAATCATCAATCCTAACACACTAGTACACCCTAGAGACTCCAAAAATGGTCACAAAGTCGGACCAAAACTGAATACTTTCGTTTTTATATTTTAATTCCATGAAAACACCAAATTAATCATAACTTAAGATCCGGGACTCGAAATAACATAAATTCGGAGTCTAAAATCAATGTCTTGATGATAGGAACACATATAAACACTTTAATTTATCAAAAACATCAGTTAAATGTACAGAAATGATCAAATAGTCTGCTGTCCAAATTTTATCAAACCGAAAACATACACAATCGGGCATTTTCTACGCATACAATCATCAATACAACAATACACAAGTGCTATACTATCATAATAACATCAAAATAAGTAAAATTAAATAAATATAAAAAGTTAGGGTTAGGGTTTATACCCTAATCGAGAAATGAAAGGTATGATCGTGTAGAGGAGAACGAGAGCAACCCGATTATGATGAAAGCCCTACTTCTTTAAGCTTGAAAAATGAAGATGATGATGGTTATTGTTGTATTGGGCGACGGCCAAAGGACCAAGAGAGGGAGAGAACAAAAAAAATAAAATGTATAATGGGAGAAATGAAGTAGTGAATTAGGTTTTGATCAAAAATCTTCAAGTTTGGAAAAATGGCACAAACACCCCCTCCCCATGGGGAGTTCGGCCGAACCATAGCATGGGGTGAGCCCCACTAGCCCAATTTTGATATTTGATAATTTACTTCTAGCCCGAACACCCGATCGAAGCCCGAAACGCGAAAACGCTACTACGCGATTAAATATTCGGAGAGATAACATATACGCGACAAATAAAATATATAAACACTATATATAATCATATGACATCAAAATATCATATTTAAAATAGTTTGGATTTAAAAATCCAAAAGTCTGACCGTTGGTTTGAAAACCGAAAAGATTCGCCGGATAAAAATCCACGACACGTAGAAACGTACAACTTTAAATATGAATACAAATATTCACACAACACATAATAATTAATATATTATTACAAAAATAATAATATAGGTTATAGAAATGACGTGGCACGAATAAAAATTAATGGGGGTTAAATAATAAACGATAAAAGATAACGGAAAAAGTAGGGTCGTGACAAGTGATCCCAACTAACTTTTGTCAAAAAAATAATACTTGTAACAACCCGACATCGTTTTACCAAAAACACGACATAAATTTTTTTTTTTTTATACACACCAGACCATCTGGACGGCGTCCAGTTACAAAAGACAGGATGGCGTCCCAAACATTGGACGGCGTCCAATTGAACTAAAATGTTCTGTGCCAGAAAATCCCAACCCACGTTATACTGGACGGCGTCCAAGAAGCTTGGACGGTGTCCAACACGCCTGATCAGTCCCATTTCATTCAAAACATGTTTTAACACTTCAAATTCACACCCAAACGCTTTGTAACATCAAAATCGAGTTTTACATCACAAACGATAAATGTTTACATCACAATATAAAGGTTGAGACTCAATAACCCAACCCAATACCAAGAGCATAATCCCAGAGACTACCAAATCCCCCATCCGCGTTCAAATATCCAAAAGCTACCTCATCGGGCCCAAGCGCTCCTAAGCATATAGTCTAACAACTAGCTAGCTTCATAATCACAATACCTGTAAAAAGGTAAACAACGAGAGGGGTAAGCATAAAGTTTAGTGAATGCAATAATTATACATATACATATATAATCTACTTACTTGCAAACTCTTACACAAATACCGCATACGAGCTAGCAACTCAACAAACATGCAATCACAATGCATACTAAATATCCGCAATTCACAATAAGCTAGCATCACCAAAAGCATATAGTTCACAATTTAATATGCTAAAACTACAACACATAACCATGGTTAACCAATCGTACGAAGGAATGGTACTCGAATTTCCCATCGGTGTTCATAACAACCATTAGTGTACAACAACATATATCACTAACCCTTGGATAACACATATCCGTTCACAATTCGTTAGAGTACAACGCATATACCACTAACTTGGACAACGCATATCCATTCATAATTCGTTAGAGTACAACGCATATACCAATAACTTGGACAACGCATATCCATTTATACAAATAAACACATCATATAAGTACATGTATACTTATCCCACTCACCTCGAAATGCCCGCATAAATCATATATGTAAGTCGTCTCCAAACTCAACCGAGCAAATTTTTACCTATAATACGCATATAGATATACACACAATCAACATACATTCTCTACAAGAGAATTCGACTCCAACACCCTTAACCAAGGGTTTATTCCTATCGCCAAAAACTGTCCATTTAGGCATCTAAAGTGGACTTTACCAATTACCACTACGGGTGGTAATTCCGACCCATCCAACAAGTATAATTTAACCAAAATTATACTTGGCGCCATTTAAACCAATCTAGGTCTTAACAAAATTGCTTATCAATCAATTAGTCCAAAATTAAAGTCATTACCAAATTTGACCCATCTAAGTCAACCTATTTTGACATATGTAACGACCCGGCCAAAACGTCATTGACGGCGTCGTTAACTTAGGTCCCGTTACGTGGTCATAGTCCTATATGAGACGCGTTTGACCAAAATTATGTCGCATTCATTTGAAACATACAAGACTTACAAAGTTTAGTTTACCAAACGGTTCGACAACAAGTTTAAGTTTACAAAAGTTATAAAGTATAAATGAATTAACTTGCGACATAATATAAGTTGAAAATCACGAATGCTATCAATAGCGTATTGATAATGCTAAAAATGAACATATATTTCATAGCATTATCCCTCAAAAAAAGACAAGCTTTTAGTTGCAGTTGTTCTATTTACAAGTGATATTCGTTTAAATAATAAAAGGTGAAGACAAAAGACAGATTCGACGAATTGAAGACGAAAACGACCAAAAAGCTAAAAAGTACAAAGTACAATCAAAGTGGTTCAAATTATTAATGAGAAACGTCTCAAAATTAGAAGAGTACAAGACACAAAATGCAAAGTACAAGATATTAAATTGTACGAAAGGACGTTCGAAAATCCGGAACCGGGACCAAAGTCAACTCTCAACGCTCGACACAACGGACTAAAAATTACAAGTCAACTATGCACATGAATACAATATAATATATAATTAATTCTTAAAATTATATATATATATATATATATATATATATATATATATATATATATATATTATTTAATAAAACCATCGGCAAACAAGAAAACAAATCTGTGTGAGCTGGAAAAGCAGGCCATGCGATTGCATGGCCTGGAAGTGCAATTTCCATGCGATCGCATGGCCCCAAATTTTGAGCCAGGTCCTATAAATTTCGCAGTTTTGGTCGAACTTAAACACATCTTTTTCTTTCTCCATCTCTCACGTATATATATATATATATATATATATATATATTATAATTTTAATTATAATTTTAATTAGAATAATAATAAGGGTATGTTAGCGAATGTTGTAAGGGTGTAAGTCGAAATTCTGTCCGTGTAACGCTACGCTATTTTTAATCATTGTAAGTTATGTTCAACCTTTTTAAATTAATGTCTCGTAGCTAAGTTATTATTATGCTTATTTAAATCGAAGTAATCGTGATGTTGGGCTAAATATTAAAATTAGGTAATTTGGCATTGTACCATAATTGGGTTTGGACAAAAGAACGACACTTGTGGAAATTAGACTATGGGCTATTAATGGGCTTTATATTTGTTTAATTAAATGATAGTTTGTTAATTTAATATAAAGATTTACAATTGGACGTACTTATAAATAACCATATACACTCGATCGGACACGATGGGCGGGATATTTATAAGTACTAATAATCGTTCATTTAACCGGACACGGGAATGGATTAATAGTTAATGGACTTATTAAAACAGGGGTGAATTATATACAAGGACACTTGGTGTAATTATAGTTTAAGTCCTCAATTAGTTGGAATATTTGACTTCGGATATAAGGATAATTTGACGAGGACACTCGCACTTTATATTTATGACTGATGGACTGTTATGGATGATGTGTGCAGCGGTGTATACGAAATACTATTATTTTTACTATGAAATACTACGAAATATTACACAAGTTTTATTAATTTACGGATGGGATATACCTAAACCTTGCTACAACACTTATAGGCAGTGTACCTAATCGTAGAGTAGTGTAGTTTTTAGTAAGTCCGGTTCGTTCCACATGGAGCTGGCTAAGTTTAACGCTATATTTATTTTACACTATATTTGTATAACTATATATATAAGTAATATTATTATTATTATAAAAGGGGGGTTTTACCGTTTAATGACCGGTTTGTCGATTTTAAATAAAGCGTAAAGATAAATGGCAATAATATAAATGACAGAATTTAAATTGCGATAAAGTAAATTGCAGTAATTAAAATGACAGTAGATAAAGGTACGATGAAATATGAAATAAAAGTATTATGCTTATTTAAACTTCCGTAATCATGATGTTTGACGTTTTGATTTTAATTAATTGTTACCCGGGTTAATTGTCCTTTGTCCTGGTTTATTTGATACCTATCTGGTTTTTGTCCATAATAGTCCATCGGTCATAATTATAAAATGCTCATCAAATTAACCTTATTCCCGAAGTCAAATATTCCAACTAATTAGGGATTCGAACTGTAACAAAGTTTTAATACATTGTTTAATGATTACACCAGGTTATCGACTACGTGTAATCCAAGGTTTTATTACTTTGTTAACAATTACACCAATTATCCTTGTATGTAATCCACCCCTGTTTTAATAAGATATGAATATTAATTTACCCACTTGATCAGAATGAATAATCAATTACCCAACCCGAATAATTAAATAAATGATCGTAAAAGATGTTGTATAAACGTTACTAAATAGAACATACATAATCATTTTAATAATTATTAGATTAACTAATTTGAAGATAGGTTCGACAGATTCTAATGAGTTGTCATTCGATTAGACAATACCCCCTATCTATTAATAGTCAATAGTCCAATGTCCACGAGTGTCGGTCTTTTGTCCAAATCTTAATTATGGTAAAAAAATCTAATAACCCCGTCTTAATATTTAGTCTAACATCACGATTACTTTGTCTCAAATAAGCATAATAATAACTTAGTTACGAGACATTAATTTAAAAAGGAAGAACATAGCTTACAGTGGTGATTAATCGCGTAGCGTTACACGGACAGAGTTCCGACTTACAAAACCTTAAAACATTTCTTATAATAACCCAATTATTATTAAACTTAAATTAAACTTTAAATTATAATATATATATATATATATATATATATATATATATATATATATATATATATATATATATATATATATATATATATATATATGTTACAGAAAAGGAAAAGAAAAAGATGGTGTATATTACTCGTTCAATTCGTCGCTTTTTATAGCACTTGGCCAGATTCTGATGCCCATACGATCGCATGGATTTTTAGTGCAAATCTCATGCACTCGCATGGGCTCATGCACTCGCATGGGTTTTATGCCTATTTCCCATGCGATCGCATGGCCGTCAGATCCAGCTCACATATTTTTTGTTTTCTTGCTTGTCGACATATTATTATATAATATATATATATATAATTTTAAGAATTATTTATATATTATATTATATTCATGTGCATAGTTGACTTGTAATTTTAGCTCCGTTGCGTCGCGCGTTGAGAGTTGACTCTGGTCCCGTTTCTGGATTTTGGAACGTCCTTGCGTACTATTTAATATCTTGTACTTTGCGTTTCGCGGCTTGTACTCTTGTAATTTTGAGACGTTTCTCATTAATAAATTGAACCTCTTGGATTATATCTTGTTCATTTGAGCTTTTTGGTCATTTGCGTCTTCAAATCGTCGTTTTCTTCTTTTGTCTTCGCACTTATTTATTTAAACGAATATTACATAAAAATAGAACAATTGCAACTAAAAGCTTTACATATTGGAAGGATACTGCTATGAAATATATGTTCATTTGGAGCACTATCAAATATCCCCACACTTGAGCGTTGTTTGTCCTCAAGCAATACAGAACTTAAAATAAAATCACACTTCACTTGAATCACTTTTTTTATTTTCACACTTTATACATCAGTGATTTTGATACGGCGGTATAAATAATTATAGTAACGATGTGGTTTACAGTCCCACATGACTATGAAAATTTAGATCCTTTAAGGAAATTGGATCTTTATGAAAACATTTGATCTTTTGAAAATTCATTCTAGCTTTTATCCTAGATAAGTTTTCCGGTATAACCCTTCACCGGTGTTTGCAAAATGTTTTTGTGGGTTTGGTGGGTTTCAGATTTGAAAATTTTAGCTCAAAACTTATGGTTTTGTGTTACCCACTTGCTAATCCTTGTATTAGGAAAGCACACGTCCAGTATACTTGCTCCGTATATTACCTTTCAGTAAACTACCATCCAGTTGTAAAGGAAAGCATTGAACAAGCAACTGTTAAGACAATGTCCCGTGACATGCTTTTTATTATGGTCTATATCGTGTCGGATGCAATTACTATCCTTTGTAGGAGCAATAGTAAAGATCACCCTATAGTTTTTCGGTCTGGCATAAGGTCCTGTCTTCGACCATGCTATGCAACCACCGTTCTTACGGTTGACACCCGATTTGGTTCCGGTGACCTAATGAATTTCAGGTGAATTCATAGGATTTTATGTTCAATGGTAATGAACGCATTAAAAATAGGTTTTCAGAAAACAAATCGGTTTGTAATTTTGATCAAAATATTTTCTCGTTCAAGCTTGAGTTTTGATATCATTGAATTCCATGAGTTTGTAATTCTCAATCTTTAAAGTCAATCTCAAGGATTGAGTAATATCAGGCTTAAAAGCTGATTTTTAATCTTTAAGGAGATTATCCTTTTCTGGGGGTCTGATTCATTAGTCTTATCAAGCTAATTTGCACGGCGCACAGATCCTCTCATGGTTAGGATAAGTCTGACCACTTGGCGACCCTGTTTGATGCTGAGGTCCGTGGATTTCCTGCTGATTTTAGAGATGACTTTTCTAGATTTTTCGTCAACCTACAGCTGGTCTGGACGACAACTTCCTGACCTAAATCAAGAAGCGCGTGTCTTTTTCAGAAGACTTTACTTTCTTTTAATGATGGAATTGATTCATCATGTGGATCCATCTATTCTTTCAAAGGTATTACAATAAATCGGGCAAAACTGATTAGTTTAGTCCAAGGCAAAAGTACCCGCAATAATCTGTACCAAATATGTGATGTGTTTTAAAGAACTTGGTAAATTCTTCCCACACTTAGTTTTTATTTTTTTTTCTTTGCCTTTTTATTCCCCTCTATTCCATTTTAAATGAATTCTAACATTTTGGGTTGTTTCTCCATTTATGTTCTCTCAGAGGTAACAATAATTTCGGCATTAACACCTAGTTTTATCGTTCATAAATATGTGTAAACATGATTTTGAATTCATTTAGTTGAAAATTTTTCAAATTTTCACAAAATTTGGCAATTAAACTAAGTGTAAACCCGAGAGAATTTATAACCCTTCCCCACACTTGAGATCATGCAATGCCCTCATTTGCATGAAATCAGACTATAATTATAAATTCATGAGGGTGATTAGTGTAGAAAAGTGATTAAAAATGCCGAGTTTGCAAACATATATTTTTATATCATATTTGATATTTTGCGTCTTGTCGTCAAAATTAGTAGCTTTTGCTGAACTTAATGTCAGTCTTTGAAAGTGCGATGTTTTACCCTGTTTTTTACATAAACTACAAACATATATATAATATATATATATATATATTATATATATATATATATATATATATATATATATATCTTTTTTTATTATAAAACCTTTATTTATTAAAACAATTTAAATGAATAATTTTTTAAAATTTTGTTTCCTTTTACTTTAGGTTGTTTCGGTATGTTTACCTAGTCCGTTCCTCGACAAAATTTAAAATTTGTCGTTTTTAAAGCGATTGTTTTAAAAGCAAAGATTTTTGGGTTTTTTAATTTTTTTTTTGTATACTTTAGATCAATAAAATTAAAAATAATGATAACAAAATTTTTCGCCCCGCCCTCGGGTAAAGCAATTTCGGTTCCATGACTTAGTCTTTAACTTACGATGAATTTTAGAAATTATTTTTTTAAACTTAATGAAATAAAGTAAATTTTGTTTTTAAATTCACACAAAACTTAAATTTAAAAATGCATATTAATTTCATACAAAACCTACAAAAATAAATTCAGAATGGGGGAGAAAACTAGTTCTTTAGTGTCTACTAGTGGAAAAGACCAATCAAATTTCATTCTCGAAACTACACGAGAACCGAACAACTAACCCTAGACAACATTATTTCTTAGAACATTTGAATCTCCCCACACTTAGGTAGCTGTGGTGTTGAAATTGCGATTAACTTCATCGTCAATTTCTTTTGGACCATAATCAACTTGCATATCTGTGACTTTTGCTTTAAGCCATTGGTCGGATTCCTGTGTAATTTCCACAAATTCAACTAGTTTCGCTTTTTCTTTAGGCGATAGATTGGATACTAACCGGTTACATAACTTAAAGTTCCCCATGGTTCTAGCATCGCGAATCCGTTTAATAAGTTTCTTCATTGAACTATTAATAACGGAGTCATTTAATTTCGTATCAACAACGGGGTTCTTTGTTATCAGGTCATTATTAGGTGTTACTTCATTTTCCCCCCCACTTAGGCGTTTTATTATTGTTAAGCACTACCGTTGGAGTTGGTAAAACAATATGGTTTTTACCAAACGTCTTTGTTGGTTCAACGGTTTTGGTTGGTGGAGATTTAGACTTTCGACTCACAAAGGTGATCAATTTTTTATCATTACTAAGTGTCATTCTACCGTCTCTTACATCAAATAACACCCCAGTGGACGCTAAGAATGGTCGACCTAAAATTAGAGGAATGTTTGAGTCCTCTTCTATGTCAATGACAATAAATTCGACTAGAAAGGTTAAATTACCCACTTGAACGGGTAGATTGTCAGCAATTTCAACTGGGTGCTTAATGGTTTGATCAAAGAGTCGAACACTTATTTCTGTTGGACTTAACTCACCTACTCCTAATCTCTTATATAATGAAAGAGGCATAACACTTATACTCACACCTAAATTTGCTAGTGCATCATACATGACACAATCACTAAGTAGACAAGGAACAATAAATTCACCCGGATCACCCAACCTGGGTGGAGGTTTTGGTGGAACTGTCTTCACCGGGTTTATCTTTACGGTTTTTGTTTCTTGTACTTTCTTATTCTTCTTCTTCTTCTTCTTTCCAGAGGTATCACAAACTTTATTACCTATTACTTTCTCATACTCAACTCCTTTTCTTGGAAACGGGATGGGTGGTCTGTATGGTGCCACCACTGGCTTTACATACTCGGGTGGTGGTGGTGTTGTAACTTCTTCATTGTTACTCACATCTAAAACTTTCCCATCTTCTGATGATGGTTTTTTAGAATTTGTTGAAACCATATTAACATTCTCATTCCGAGGATTTACTTCAGTATTACTTGGTAGCTTTCCTTGTTCCCTCTCACTCATCATGCTAGCAAGAGTACCTACGTGTTTTTCTAGATTCAAAATGGAATCTTGTTGAGTTCTTAGTGACTGATCAAACCTCTCATTTGTTTGGGTTTGAGATGTTATAAATTGTGTTTGAGATTCCATTAGCTTTGCCATCATTTCTTCCAGATTTGGCTTTTTCTCTTCGGTTTGTTGTGGTGGTTTATACAAGCTAGGTCTTTGTTGATTGAAAGTGTTGTTTTGAGTTGGTTGGTTATTCAGACCTTGTTGGTTATACGAGTTATTATTGGGTCCATTTGGATTGTAAAGAATGTTTTGATTTCGATTAAAGTTTGGCCTTGGCGGTTGATAATTATTTTGATAATTATTTCCCGGCCTTTGGTTCATGTAGGAAACATTCTCACGTTGTTCGATCGTTTGTTCAATGTGACAATCTTTCGTTAAATGTGGTCCACCGCATTGCTCACAACTGATTCGTATTGCGTGAATATCTTTATTCATCTTTTCCATTCGTCTCTCGAAAGCATCTATTTTTACGGAAACGGAATCAAAGTCATGGCTAGAATCGGCTCTAGCCACTTTAGATGAACGAAAAATATCTTTTTTCTGGTGCCACTCATGTGAGTGGGATGCTATGTTATCAATAATTTTGTAAGCTTCAGTTGCGGTTTTCTTCATAATGGAACCACTAGCTGCTATGTCGATGTCTTTTCGTGTAGTAATGTCGCATCCTTGGTAGAATATTTGTACTATTTGATAAGTATCTATACCGTGTTGAGGACATCCTCTCAACAACTTTTCAAATCTTGTCCACGCCTCATATAGAGTTTCATTTGGCTTTTGCGTGAACGTAACAATTTCTCCTTGAAGTCTCACGGCTTTAGATGCCGGAAAGAATTGTTTAAGAAAATTTTCAACTAAGACATCCCATGTATCAATCGCCCCTTCAGGTAACGATTCTAACCAATCTTTGGCTTCTCCCTTTAAAGTCCAGGGAAATAACATGAGATAGATCTGTTCATCCTCAACTTCTCTGATTTTGAATAGAGTACAAATCCTATTAAAGGTTCGTAGATGTTCATTTGGATCTTCTTTTGGCGTATCACTATATTGGCATTGATTAGTTACCATGTGTAGAATTTGTCCTTTGATTTCATAATCTGACGCATTAATGTCAGGCTTAATAATGGCGTGACCTTGGCCAGTGCGTGTGGCTCTCATTCAGTCTTCCATACTTAGAGGTTTCGTTACTTCCATTTTTGAATTTGTTGAATCTGAATCACTAGAGGATTCTGATTTAATGGTTTCTTCCTCAACAATCTCTGGATGAGTAATTTGTGGTTCCTGAGGAATGATTATTGGTTCAGGATCTCTGAATTGTCCTTGAATATCCTCCGGGTTTTCAATTGTGAGGTCGGGTTCAAAAAATGGATTATCGGAAATTTGAATTGGAGTACTTGATCGACTAGATGACGATTCTAAAGAAAAATCAACGGCGACAATATTGGCTAGATGTCTTGATCGAGTTACAGGTGGTGAACGTATGAAAGGTGGTGAACGTTTCGCTCGATGCATTCACTGAATATCCTATTAGTTATAAAAGATAAAAATTATATAAGTTATCAAATTAATAGACTTTTTTGATTTTGCCCACGTTTCGAATAGCCAATAGATGCAGCAGGTAGCCAGGACCCTTTAAATCGGAAGCCCACAACTCGCCACTAACAAATCCAACTATTACTACGAACCAGAAAATTTTGGATATCTATCAATTTAACCGCTTAAAATAATTTTTCGTTTTGAAATTTTAGAGAAGAAATAGAAAATTCTTTGTCCTAAAAACTAGAGCGTCGAGAAATAAGAAAGAAAAAGAGGGCGTCGAAAAACGTCGAAAAATAAGCGTCGAAAAATAAAAGTCGAAAAATAAAAATAAGAAAGAAAAACGTCAAAACTTAAAAGTCTAAAAACTAAATATTAAAAGTTGCGTCTAAAGGTATTAAAACTTAAAAGGAATTCTATATCCAAAACGGCAATAACTTAATAGGCACTAAAATTTTAAAACGGCGTCGTAAAATTCTAAAGCACCTAAATCTTAGTCTAAAGAAAAAGCACTTAAGGGATTTTACGGCAAAGTCTTAAAATCTAGAAATAAAAATTAACTACGGCAAAATACTAATCTTAAAACTAATTACGAATGAAAAATATACAAATTATGAATTAAACAATTAAAATATGCAATTTATAAAAAGAAATAAAAATGATAATATTACTTATTTTTATAAAAATATTATTTTTATATTATTATTTTATAAAAGTTAAGTTTATATATTTAATAAAACTAATTATAACTTAAAAATACAAATTAAATAAAACTAAAACTAATTAATAAAATAATTAACCCTAATTAGGTTAATAATAATAAAAATAAATAATTTAAACCCTAAACCGTACCAGCTCTGGGATCAGACCTGTTAGGCAGGCTCATGCGATCGCATGAGTCTTCTGTTATGAGGCCATACGATCGAATGGAATGTGGATCCAGGCCATAAATTGGGCTGCTACAGTGTTCGTCCAGTTCGTTTTAATTATATATATATATATTTTTTTTTCCAGATTTTAATTTTTACAAAATAATAAAAACAAACTTATATTTAAAAAACTAAAAATAAAATAAAATACTTTTTAATTTTATATATTTTAAACGAAATCTTAAAAATATTTATATTTTTATATTTTTTTTCTTTTTATTATTTTTAACACTTATTATAAATACAAAATATTTTTATGAAATAAGAAATAATATATTTTTACAAAAATATAGTTTTAATAAAATATAGCGTAAAAATATAGCGTTTTGCCGAGTTCTCCGGTAGCGTCGCCAAAAACTTGATGTGTTGTGAGCGGTGTATACGAAATACTATTATTTTTACTACGAAATACTACGAAATATTACACAAGTTTTATTAATTTACGGATGGGATATACCTAAACTTTGCTACAACACTTATAGGCAGTGTACCTAATCATATAGTAGTGTAGTTTTTAGTAAGTCCGGTTCGTTCCACAGGGAGCTGGCTAAGTTTAACGCTATATTTATTTTACACTATATTTGTATAACTATATATATAAGTAATATTATTATTATTATAAAAGGGGGGTTTTACCGTTTAATGACCGGTTTGTCGATTTTAAATAAACCGTAAAGATAAATGGCGATAATATAAATGACAGAATTTAAATTGCTATAAAGTAAATTGCAGTAATTAAAATGACAGTAGATAAAGGTACGATTAAATATGAAATAAAAGTATTATGCTTATTTAAACTTCCGTAATCATGATGTTTGACGTTTTGATTTTAATTAATTATTACCTGGGTTAATTGTCCTTTGTCCTGGTTTATTTGATACCTATCTGGTTTTTGTCCATAATAGTCCATCGGTCATAATTATAAAATGCTCGTCAAATTAACCTTATTCCCGAAGTCAAATATTCCAACTAATTAGGGATTCGAACTGTAACAAGGTTTTAATACTTTGTTTAATGATT
This sequence comes from Rutidosis leptorrhynchoides, assembly GCF_046630445.1. Lineage (NCBI taxonomy): Eukaryota > Viridiplantae > Streptophyta > Magnoliopsida > Asterales > Asteraceae > Rutidosis > Rutidosis leptorrhynchoides. Next base: position 339,647,373 of record NC_092341.1, read on the forward strand.
ACACCAGGTTATCGACTACGTGTAATCCAAGGTTTTATTACTTTGTTAACAATTATACCAATTATCCTTGTATGTAATCCACCCCTGTTTTAATGAGATATGAATATTAATTTACCCACTTGATCAGAATGAATAATCAATTACCCAACCCGAATAATTAAATAAATGATCGTAAAAGATGTCGTATAAACGTCACTAAATAGAACATACATAATCATTTTAATAATTATTAGATTAACTAATTTGAAGATAGGTTCGACAGATTCTAATGAGTTGTCATTCGATTAGACAATACCCCCTATCTATTAATAGTCAATAGTCTAATGTCCACAAGTGTCGGTCTTTTGTCCAAACCTTAATTATGGTACAAAATCTAATAACCCCGTCTTAATATTTAGTCTAACATCATGATTACTTTGGCTCAAATATGCATAATAATAACTTAGTTACGAGACGTTAATTTAAAAAGGAAGAACATAGCTTACAGTGGTGATTAATCGCGTAGCGTTACACGGACAGAGTTCCGACTTACAAAACCTTAAAACATTTCTTATAATAACCCAATTATTATTAAACTTAAATTAAACTTTAAATTATATATATATATATATATATATATATATATATATATATATATATATATATATATATATATATATATATATATATATATATATATATGTGTGTGTTTTTTATAAAGAAGGAAAAGAAAAAGATGGTGTATATTACTCGTTCAATTCATCGCTTTTTATAGCACTTGGCCAGATTCTGATGCCCATGCGATCGCATGGATTTTTAGTGCAAATCTCATGCACTCGCATGGGCTCATGCACTCGCATGGGTTTTATGCCTATTTCCCATGCGATCGCATGGCCGTCAGATCCAGCTCACATATTTTTTGTTTTCTTGCTTGTCGACATATTATTATATAATATAATATATATATAATTTTAAGAATTATTTATATATTATATTATATTCATGTGCATAGTTGACTTGTAATTTTAGCTCCGTTGCGTCGCACGTTGAGAGTTGACTCTGCCTGTTCCGGATTTTCGAACGTCCTTGCGTACTATTTAATATCTTGTACTTTGCGTTTCGCGGCTTGTACTCTTGTAATTTTGAGACTTTTCTCATCAATAAATTGAACCTCTTGGATTATATCTTGTTCATTTGAGCTTTTTGGTCATTTGCGTCTTCAAATCGTCATTTTCTTCTTTTGTCTTCGCACTTATTTATTTAAACGAATATTACATAAAAATAGAACAATTGCAACTAAAAGCTTTACATATTGGAAGGATATTACTATGAAATATATGTTCATTTGGAGCACTATCAATGGACAAAAACCAGACGGACATATTGAATAATCCAGGACAAAGAACGATTAACCCATGGTAATAAAACTAAAATCAACACGTCAAACATCATGATTACGGAAGTTTAAATAAGCATAATTCCATTATTTCATATTTAATCGCACTTTTAATTATCACAATTTTATTTATTGTCATTTTATTTATCGCACTTTAATTTATCGTACTTTAATTATTGTTATTTACTTTACGCTTTAAATTAAGTCTTTTATATATTTAATATTTTACATTATGTTTTAACTGCGACTTAAGTTTTTAAATCGACAAACCGGTCATTAAATGGTAAAATCCCCTTTTATAATAATAATACTACTTATATTTATATTTATATTTATATTTATACATATATAGTTTTAAAAATATAGCGTTAAACTCAGCTAGCTCCCTGTGGAACGAACCGGACTTACTAAAAACTACACTACTCTACGATTAGGTACACTGCCTATAAGTGTTGTAGCAAGGTTTAAGTATATCCCATCTATATAAATAAATAAATAACTTGTGTAAAATTGTATCGTATTTAATAGTATTTCCTTATAAAATTTAATAGTATTTTGTACCCCTTCGCTTTAACATCAAGTATTTTTGGCGCCGCTGTCGGGGAAGCGAAAGCGAAACGCTATATTCTAAAAAAAAATAATTAGTTTTTAAGCTATTTTTGTAAAAATATATAAGTTTTTTTTAAAAAAATATATAAAAACATAAAAAATATATATTTCTATATTTTTAAGTGTTTAAATTAAAAAGTTTATATTTTTTTTATTACTTTTGTTAAAAGTTATAAAAACTAATAAGCAATTTTTTTAAAATATAAGTTTTATTTAAATTACATATTATTTTCTATAAATTTAAATCAGAAAAATATATATATATATAATTAAAACTGGAACTGGGCCGAGCCTGTCGAAGCCCAACTTCTGGCCTGGTATCCGATCCCATGCGATCGCATGAAAATATAACTCTCAAATCATGCGATCGCATGAGAGTGTCTGACAAGTCTGAATCCTAGTACGTACGAATTAGGGTTTGTGTTTAATAATTATTATTATTAATTAATTAGTTAATTAGGGTTTTATTAAATAATATTTAGTTTTAGTTTATTTAAATTAGTTTTATTTAAGTATTTATAATTATAAATTAATACTTTTATAAAATAATAATATAAAAATAATATTTTTATAAAAATAAGCAATTTTATCATTTTTTGTATTTTTTATAAATTGTATATTTTAAACATATAGTTCGTAATTTGTATTTTTATCGTTCGTAACTAGTTTTAAGTTATAGTTTTTGCCGTAGTTATTTTATATTTCTAGATTTTTAGGCTTTACTGTAAAATCCCTTAAGTGCTTTTTCTTTAGATTAAGATTTAGGCGCTTTAAAATTTTACGACGTCGCTTATCGTTTTAGTTTTAAATAAATTTTAGTGCCTTTTAAGTTATTGCCGTTTTGGATATAGAATTCCTTTTAAGCTTTAATACCTTTAGACATAAGTTTTTAATTTTAGTTTTTAGACTTTTAAGTTTCGACGCTGCATTTTATTATTTTTTTCGATGCTTATTTTTCGACCTTTTATTTTTCAACGTTTTTTGACGCGCTCTTTTTCTTTCTTATTTCTCGACGCTCTAGTTTTTAGGACATAGAATTTTCTATTTCTTCTCTATAATTTCAAAACGAAAAATTATTTTAAGCAGTTAAATTGATAGACATCCAAATTTTCTGGTTCGTAGTAATAGTTGGATTTGTTAGTGGCGAGTTGTGGGCTTCCGATTTAAAGGGTCCTGGCTACCTGCTGCATCTATTGGCTATTCGAAACGTGGGCAAAATCAGAAAAGTCTATTAGTTTGATAACTTATATAATTTTTATCTTTTATAACTAATAGGATATTCAGTTAATGCACCGAGCAAAACGTTCACCACCTTTTATACGTTCACCACCTGTAACTCGATCAAGACATCTAGCCAATATTGTCGCCGTTGATTTTTCTTTAGAATCGTCATCCAGTTGACCAAGTACTCCAATTCAAATTTCCGATAATCCATTTTTTGAACCCGACCTCACTACCGAGAACCAGGAGGATATTCAAGGACAATTCTAAGATCCTAAACCACTAATCATTCCTCCTGAACCACAAACCGTTAAATCAGAATCCTCTAGTGATTCAGATTCAACAAATTCAATTATGGAAGTAACGGAACCTCTAAGTATGGAAGATCGAATGAGAGCCACACGCATGGGCCAAGGTCACGCTATTATTAAGCCAGATATTAATGCGCCAGATTATGAAATCAAAGGACAAATCCTATACATGGTAACTAATCAATGCCAATATAGTGGTACGCCGAAGGAAGATCCAAACGAACATCTTCGAACCTTTAATAGAATCTGTACTCTATTTAAAATCCGAGAAGTGGAGGATGAACAAATCTATCTCATGTTATTTCCCAGGAATTTAAAGGGAGAAGCCAAAGATTGGTTAGAATCGTTACCTGAAGGGACGATTGATACATGGGACGTTTTAGTTGAAAATTTTCTTAAACAATTCTTTCCGGCATCTAAAGCCGTGAGACTTCAAGGAGAAATTGTTACGTTCGCGCAAAAGCCAAATGAAACATTATATGAGGCATGGACAAGATTTGGAAAGTTGTTGAGAGGATGTCCGCAACATGGTTTAGACACTTATCAAATAGTACAAATATTCTACCAAGGATGCGACATTGCTACACGAAAAGACATCGACATAACAGCTGGTGGTTCCATTATGAAGAAAACTGCAACTGAAGCTCACAAAATTATTGATAACACAGCATCCCACTCTCATGAGTGGCACCAAGAAAAAGATATCTTTCGTTCATCTAAAGCGGCTAGAGCCGATTCTAGCCATGACTTTGATTCCGTTTCTGCAAAAATAGATGCTTTCGAGAGACGAATGGAAAAGATGAATAAAGATATTCACGCAATACGAATCAGTTGTGAGCAATGCGGTGGACCACACTTAACAAAAGATTGTCACATCGAGCAAACGATGGAACAACGAGAGAATGTTTCCTACATGAACCAAAGGCCGGGAAATAATTATCAAAATAATTATCAACTTCCAAGGCCAAACTTCAATCGAAATCAAAACATTCTTTACAATCCAAAAGGGCCAAACAATAACTCGTACAACCAACAAGGTCCAAATAACCAACCAACTCAAAACAACACTTTCAATCAACAAAGACCTAGCTTATATAAACCACCACAACAAACCGAAGAGAAAAAGTCAAATCTGGAAGAAATGATGACAAAGCTAATGGAATCTCAAACACAATTTATTGCAACTCAAACCCAAACAAATGAGAGGTTTGATCAGTCATTAAGAACTCAACAAGCTTATATTTTGAATCTAGAAAAACACGTAGGTACTCTTGCTAGCATGATGAGTGAGAGGGAACAAGGAAAGCTATTAAGTAATACTGAAGTAAATCCTCGGAATGAGAATGTTAATATGGTTTCAACAAATTCTGAAAAACCAGCATCAGAAGATGGGAAGGTTTTAGATGTGAGTAACAATGAAGAAGTTACAACACCACCACCACCCGAGTATGTAAAGCCAGTGGTGGCACCATACAGACCACCCATCCCGTTTCTAAGAAAAGGAGTTGAGTATGAGCAAGTAATAGGTAATAAAGTTGGTATACCTCTGGAAAGAAGAAGAAGGAGAATAAGAAAGTACAAGAAACAAAAACCGTAAAGATAAACCCGGTGAAGACAGTTCCACCAAAACCTCCACCCAGGATGGGTGATCCAGGTGAATTTATTGTTCCTTGTCTACTTAGTGATTGTGTCATGTATGATGCACTAGCAGATTTAGGTGCGAGTGTGAGTGTTATGCCTCTTTCATTATATAAGAGATTAGAAGTAGGTAAGTTAAGTCCAACAGAGATGAGTGTCTGACTCTTTGATCAAACCATTAGGCACCCAGTTGGAATTGCTGACAACCTACCCGTTCAAGTGGGTAATTTAACCTTTTTAGTCGAATTTATTGTCATTGACATAGAAGAGGACTCAAACATTCCTCTAATTTTAGGTCGACCATTCTTAGCGTCCACCGGGGTGTTATTTGATGTAAGAGAGGGTAGAATGACACTTAGTAATGATGAAAAATCGATCACCTTTGTAAGTCGAAAGTCTAAATCTCCACCAACCAAAACCGTTGAACCAACAAAAATGATTGGTAAGAACCATATTGTTTTACCAACTCCAACGGTAGTGCTTATCAATAATAAAACACCTAAGTGTGGGGAAAATGAAGTAACACCTAATGATGACCTAATAACAAAGAACCCCGTTGTTGATACGAAATTAAATGACCCCGTTATTAATAGTTCAATGAAGAAACTTATTAAACGGATTCGCGATGCTAGAATTAAGGGGAACTTTAAGTTATGTAACCGGTTAGTATCCAATCTATCGCCTAAAGAAAAGGCAAAACTAGTTGAATTTGTGGATATTACACATGAATCCGACCAATGGCTTAAAGCAAAAGTCACAGATATGCAAGTTGATTATGGTCCAAGAGAAATTGACAATGAAGTTAACCACAATTTCGACACCACAGCTACCTAAGTGTGGGGAGATTCAGATGTTCTAAAAAGAAAATGCTGTCTAGAGTTAGTTGTTCTGTTCTCGTGTAGTTCCGAGAATGGAATCCGATTGGTCTTTTCTGCTAGCAGACACTAAAGAACTAGTTTTCTCCCCCCATTCTGAATTTTTGTTTTGTAGGTTTTGTATGAAATTAATTTGCATTTTTAAATTTAATTTTTGTGTGAATTTAAAAACAAAAATTACTTTATTTCATTAAGTTTAAAAAATGATTTCTAAAATTCATCGTAAGTTGAAGACTAAGTCATGGAACCGAAATTGCTTTACCCGAGGGCGGGGCGAAAAATTTTGTTATCATTATTTTTTAATTTTATTGATCTAAAGTATACAAAAAAAATTAAAAAAAACTCAAAAATCTTTGCTTTTAAAACAATCACTTTAACGACAAATTTTAAATTTTGTCAAGGGACGGACTAGGTAAACATACCGAAACTACCTAAAGTAAAAGGAAACAAAATTTTAAAAAATTATTCATTTAAATTGTTTTATAAAGAAATATATATATATATATATATATATATATATATATATATATATATATATATATATATATATATATATATATATATATATATATATATATATATATATATATATATGTATTTTATGTTATGTACAAAACAAGGAAAAACAGCGCACTTTTAAAGATTAAGTTCAGCAAAAGCTACTAATTTTGACGATAAGACGCAAAACATATGTGAAATTACAACAAAAGGAATGAAAGATGAGGCGCGCCATCTATCATTCGACGACCTTGGTAATTACAAACTGGGTATTTTTAATCACTTTTCTACACTAATCACCCTCATAAATTTATAATTATAGTCTGATTTCATGCATATGAGGGCATTGCATGATCTCAAGTGTGGGGAAGGGTTATAAATTCTCTCGGGTATACACTTAGTTTAATTGCCAAATTTTGTGAAAATTTGAAACATTTTCAACTAAATGAATTCAAAATCATATTTATACATATTTATGAACGATAAAACTAGGTGATAATACCGAAATTATTGTTACCTCGGAGAGAACATAAATGGAGAAACAACCCAAAACGTTAGAATTCATTTAAAATGGAATAGAGGAGAATAAAAAGGCAAAAAAAAAAAAAAAACTAAGTGTGGGAAGAATTTACCAAGTTATTTAAAACACATATCACATATTTTTGTACAAGATTATTGCAGGAACTTTTGCTTTGGACTAAACTAATCAGTTTTACCCGATTTACTGTAATATATTTGAAAGAAAGATGGATCTGCACGATGAATCAATTCCATCATTAAAAGTGATAATGCTAAAAACGAACATATATTTCATAGCATTATCCCTAAAGAAAGACAAGCTTTTAGTTGCAATTGTTCTATTTACAAGTGATATTCGTTTAAATAATAAAAGGTGAAGACAAAAGACAGATTCGACGAATTGAAGACGCAAACGACCAAAAAGCTCAAAAGTACAAAGTAAAATCAAAGTGGTTCCAATTATTGATAAGAAACGTCTCAAAATTACAAAAGTAAAAGACGCAAAACGCAAAGTACAAGATATTAAATTATACGCAAGGACGTTCGAAAATCCGGAACCTGGACCAAAGTCAACTCTCAACGCTCGACGCAACGGACTAAAAATTACAAGTCAACTATGCACATAAATATAATATAATATTTAAATAATTATTATAATTATTTATATATTATATTTATTTATTAAAAAGTCGACAAGCAAAGAAACAAAAATATGTGAGTTGCTACCTACCCCCATGCAATCGCATGGCCTGGAGGCACAAAAGCCATGCAATCGCATGGCCCTAAAATCCAGCCCACAGGCCTATAAATTCGCAGCTTTGGTTCATCATACATCCATCTTTTCTTCTTCTTACTCATACGTAAACATATATATATACATATATATATATATATATATATATATATATATATATATATATATATATATATATATATATATTATAATTTTAATTTTAATAATAAGGGTATGTTAGCGAATGTTGTAAGGGTGTAAGTCGAAATTCTGTCCGTGTAACGCTACGCTATTTTTAATCACTGTAAGTTATGGTTAATGTTATTTTTAATTTAATGTCTCATAGCTAAGTTATTATTATGCTTATTTAAGACGAAGTAATCATGATGTTGGGCTAAAAATATTAAGATTGGGTAATTGGGCTTTGTACCATAATTGGGGTTTGGACAAAAGAACGACACTTGTAGAAATTAGACTATGGGCTATTAATGGGCTTTATATTAACTAAATGATACCTCGTTAATTTAATATATAGACTTATAATTTGACGTATTTATATATAACCACATACACTTGACTGGGCACGGTGGGCGGGATATCTATAAATACCAATAATTGTTCATTTTACCGGACACGGAACTGGATTAATAGTTAGTAGACTTGTTGAAACAGGGGTGAATTACATTCAAGGGTAATTGGTGTAATTGTTAACAAAGTAGTAAAACCTTGGTTTACACGCAGTCGATAACCTGGTGTATTCATTAAACAAAGTATTAAAACCTTGTTACAATTCGAATCCCCAATTAGTTGGAATATTTGACTTCGGGAATAAGAATAATTTGACGAAGACTTTTGCATTTTATGATTATGACTGATGGACTATTATGCACAAATCCGTATGGACATATTGAATAATCCAGGAAAAGAACAATTAACCCATGGGAATAAACTAAAAATCAACACGTCAAACATCATGATTATGGAAGTTTAAATAAGCATAATTCTTTTATTTCATATTTAATTGCACTTTTAATTATCGCACTTTTATTTATTGTCATTATATTTAATTGCACTTTTAATTATCGTACTCTTTAATTATCGCAATTTTATTTTATCGCACTTTTATTTATCGCAATTTCATTATCGTTATTTACTTTACGCTTTAAATTAAGTTATATTTATTTTTAATATTTTACATTAGGTTTTAACTGCGACTAAAGTTTTAAAAATCGACAAACCGGTCATTAAACGGTAAAAACCCCCTTTATAATAATAATATCACATATATATATATTTGTAGTTTTATAAATTTAAAACTAATATAGCGTTAAGCTTGTTTAAGAGTTCCCTGTGGACGAACCGGACTTACTAAAAACTACACTATTGTACGATTAGCTACACTGCATATAAGTGTTGTATCAAGATTTAGGTATATCCATTCTATAAATAAATAAATATCTTGTGTAAAATTGTATCGTATTTAATAGTATTTCGTTGTAAAAATAATACTATTTCCTAGTACACCTCGCACACATCAAGTATTTTTGGCGCCGCTACCGGGGACCGCTAAAACGCCGAAAGCGCAACGCTATAAAAAAAGATTTTTATTAATTTTTAAGTTTACTTTTATAAAAATACATTTTAAAAAATAATATACTCAAAAATATAAAAAGAAAAAACAAAATTTATATATATTTTTAAGAGTTTATTAAATATATAAGTTTTATAAAGTTTGTTTATTTTTTTATTTTAGTTTAAAAAAATATAAGTTTTATTTAAATATTTTGTATAAATATAAAACAGAAAATTAAAACAGAAAAAAAAAAACATTCGGCCCGATCACTATAGCAGCCCATATCCAGGCCTGGTACCCGAGTCCATGCGATCGCATGGAAAACCAACTAACACCTCATGCGATCGCATGAGGTGAGTTGACAGGTCTGGTAACCTTAGCCGCCAGTTTAGGGTTAATAATTATTATTATTATTTAATTTAAACCCTAATTTGGGTTTAGTTATTAATTTAGTTAATTTAGTTTTTATTTAATTTGTATTTTAAGTTTAATTAGTTTAATTAAATTATAAAATTAATAATTTTATAAAATAATTAATATAAAATAATATTTTTATAAAAATTGTACTTTTTATAACTTTAAGTATATTTTTATATTTTGTACCTTTTTATTCGTTTTAGCGTAATATTTGTATTTTTCGCTCGTTTTTAGTTTCAAGTCATAGTTTTTACCATAGTTATTTTTACTTCTAGATTTTTAGGCTTTGCCGTAAAATCCCTTAAGTGCTTTTTCTTTAGACTAAGATTTAAGTGCTTTAGAATTTTGCGACGCCGTTTTTATATTTTAGTACCTTTTTAAGTTATTGCCTTTTGGGATATAGAATTTCTTTTAAGCTTTAATATTTTTAGACGCAACTTTTAATTTTTAGTTTTTAGTTCCTTTTTAAGTTTCGATGCACTACTTTCTTATTTTTATTTTTCGACGCCTTTTATTTTTCGACGTTTTTCGACGCGCTCTTTTTCTTTCTTATTTCTCGACACTCTAGTTTTTAGGACTTAGATTTTTTTCTATTTCTTCTCTAAAATTTCTTTAAATTACGAAAAATTATTTTAAGCGGTTAAATTGATAGACATCAAAATTTTCTGGTTCGTAGTAATAGTTGGATTTGTACGTGGACCGGGTTATTGGAGCCAAACAGTACTCAATTATATTGAGACCAAACGAATCCTGCCCCTCTGCTGCATCTTTTGGCTATTCGAAACGTGGGCAAAATCAGAAAAATCTATTAATTTGATAACTTATATAATTTTTCTTATTTTTATAACTAATAGGATATTCAGTGAATGCTCCGAGCAAAACGTTCACCACCTTTTGTACGTTCACCACCTGTAACCAGATCAAGACATCTAGCAAATATTGTCGCCATTGATTTTTCTTTAGAATCGTCATCCAGTAGACCAAGTACTCCAATTCAAATTTCTGATAATCCATTTTTTAAACCCGACCTCACAATTGAGAATCCGGAGAATATTCAGGGACAATTCATAGATCCTGAACCATTAATCTTTCCTCCGGAACCACCAATCATTCAAACAGAGATTGTTGAGGAACCTACCATTAAATCAGAATCCTATAGTGATTCAGATTCAACAAATTCAATCATGGAGAATCTGGAACCTCTAAGTATGAAAGACCGAATGAGAGCTAAACGCACTGGCCAAGGTCACGCAATTACTCAACCAAACATTAATGCGCCAGATTATGAAATCAAAGGACAAATTCTACACATGGTAACTAATCAATGCCAATTTAGTGGTGCGCCGAAGGAAGATCCAAATGAACATCTTCGTACCTTTAATAGGATCTGCACACTATTTAAAATAAGAGAAGTGGAGGATGAACAGATCTATCTCATGTTATTTCCCTGGACTCTAAAGGGAGAAGCCAAAGATTGGTTAGAATCGTTACCTGAAGGGGCGATTGATACATGAGACGTTTTAGTTGAAAAATTTCTTAAACAATTCTTTCCGGCATCTAAAGCCGTGAGACTTCAAGGAGAAATTGTTACGTTCACACAAAAGTCAAATGAAACTTTATATGAAGCGTGGACCAGATTTGGAAAGTTATTAAGAGGATGTCCGCAACATGGTTTAGACACTTGTCAAATAGTACAAATATTCTACCAAGGATGCGACATCACTACAAGGAAAGACATCGATATAGCAGCTGGTGGTTCCATTATGAAGAAAACAGCAACTGATGCTTACAAAATTATTGATAACACTGCTTCCCACTCACATGAGTGGCACCAAGAAAAAGATATCGTTAGATCATCTAAAGCAGCTAGAGCCGATTCCAGCCATGACTTAGATTCCATTTCTGCAAAGATAGATGCTGTCGAGAGACGAATGGAAAAGATGACTAAGGATATTCACTCAATATGAATTAGTTGTGAGCAGTGTGGAGGACCACATTTGACAAAAGATTTTCTCAGTATTGAACTAACAATGGAACAAAGAGAGAATGTTTTATACATAAACCAAAGGCCTGGAAATAATTATCAGAATAATTATCAACCGCCAAGACCAATCTACAATCAAAACCAGAATTATAACCGAAATGTTCCATACAATAACCAACAAGGTCCTAGTAATCAACAAGTATCCAACAATACTTACAACCAGCAAAGACCTATTTTTCAAAACAAACCACCACAAACCGATGATAAAAAGCCAAATTTAGAAGATATGATGTCAAAGCTAGTTGATTCTCAAACACAATTTTTCACATCTCAGAAGCAAACCAATGAACAAAATGCTCAAGCATTTAGAAATCAACAAGCTTCTATTCAAAATCTGGAACAAGAAGTAAGTAACCTAGCAAGGTTAATAGGTGAAAGGAAACCGGGAAGTCTACCTAGTGATACAAATGCTAACCCCCGGAATGAAACAGCTAAAGCCATTACCAAAAAAAGTGGTATTACACTTAAACCACCTGAAATACCTGTAATTTCTGATGATGCTATTCCTACTCCACAAGAACCACAGTCTGAACAAGATAAGGAAACAGAACCGGTAGTTGAAAAGGTTAATGAAGATAACACAGTTAAGGCTAAACCTTATGTTAAACCATACCAACCACCACTTCCTTACCCGAGTAAAATGAGAAAAGAGAGACTTGAAGCCGAGCAATCCAAATTCTTGGATATGTTTAAACAGATAAATGTAAATCTTCCTTTCATTGATGTGATTTCAGGAATGCCTAGATATGCTAAATTCTTGAAAGATTTGATCACAAATAGAAAGAAAATGGAAGAACTCTCGGCTGTTACTATGAATGCTAATTGTTCTGCAGTCCTGTTGAATAAGATACCAGAAAAATTATCAGATCCAGGAAGTTTCACAATTCCATGTTTTCTGGGTAGTCTTAGTTCAATAGAAGCATTGGCAGACTTAGGTGCTAGTATAAATTTAATGCCGTATTCACTATACGCTAAACTAGACCTTGGAGAATTGAAACCAACACGAATAAGTATACAACTAGCCGATCGATCAGTAAAATATCCTAGAGGGATAATGGAGAACATGTTAGTTAAAGTTGGTACTTTAGTATTTCCAGTAGATTTTGTTATTCTGGACATGGAAGAAGATTCTCGAGTACCTCTCATATTAGGAAGACCATTCTTAGACACGGCTAAAGCAATAATAGACGTGTTTGGTAAGAAACTGACCCTAAGTATAGAGGACGAGAGTGTTACCTTTTCAGTGGATAGAGCTATGCAACAATCGCAATCTGCAGATGATACATGTTATTATATTCAAACTATAGAATCACATGCAGAGTTGTTAGAAGAATTTCCAGAATTACAAGGAACAGGAGAATGTTCTTTAGGAGAAGGAACTGAACCAATTGATGAAACTGAAATATTAGCTACACTTATGGCTAATGGATATGAACCAACAACAGAAGAAATTCATATGCTAAAAGAGGAAGACAGATATCGATACAACTCATCGATAAAAGAACCACCGACATTAGAGTTAAAGCCACTTTCAAACCATTTGGAATATGCTTATTTACATGGTGAATCTGAATTACCTGTAATAATATCGTCTTCTCTTACTGAAAATGAAAAATTACAACTCATTTCTGTGCTAAAAGCTCATAAACCAGCCATTGCATGGAAAATTCATGATATTAAAGGAATAAGTCCTTCATATTGCACACATAAAATCCTTATGGAAGAAGGTCATAAAACATATGTGCAACGTCAAAGAAGACTAAATCCTAATATGCAAGATGTTGTTAAGAAAGAAATTATTAAACTGCTAGATGCAGGTTTAATTTATCCAATCTCTGATAGTCCATGGGTAAGCCGGGTTTAATGCGTACCTAAGAAGGGTGGCATGACTGTCATCACGAATGAGAAAAATGAGCTTATTCCTACTAGGACTATAACAGGATGACGTGTTTGTATTGATTATAGAAAATTAAATGACGCTACCAGAAAAGATCACTTTCCCTTACCTTTCATTGATCAAATGTTGGAAAGATTAGCTGGAAATAGTTACCATTGTTTTCTTGACGGTTTTTTCGGATATTTTCAAATTCCAATAGCACCCGAGGACCAAGAGAAAACCACATTTACGTGCCCTTATGGTACTTTTGCTTACAAACGCATGCCATTTGGACTTTGCAACGCCCCTGCAACCTTTCAAAGGTGCATGATGGCGATTTTTCACGACATGATAGAAGAATGCATGGAAGTTTTCATGGATGACTTTTCAGTCTTCGGTGATACATTTGAATCATGTCTAGTTAATCTTGAACGAATGCTTATTAGATGCGAACAATCAAATCTAGTACTTAATTGGGAGAAATGTCATTTCATGGTTAAAAAAGGCATCGTTCTTGGTCATAAAATTTCAAAGGAAGGAATTGAAGTGGATAGAGCTAAAGTAGATGTAATTGCTAAACTTTCACATCCCACCAATGTTAGAGGAGTTAGAAGTTTTCTAGGGCATGCCGATTTTTACCGACGTTTCATAAAAGATTTTTCTAAAATTGCCACTCCTATGAATAAACTCCTAGAAAAGGATGCTCCATTCATCTTTTCAGATGAATGCATCAAATCTTTTAATATACTTAAAGAGAAACTCACTAATGCGCCAATCATGATAACTCCAAATTGGAATCTACCGTTTGAACTTATGTGTGATGCAAGTGATTTTGCAATGGGAGCCGTTTTAGGACAAAGGATTGAAAAACGATTTCAACCTATTTATTATGCTAGTAAGACATTACAAGGAGCACAAACGAATTATACAACTACTGAAAAAGAACTCCTTGCTATTGTCTTTGCTTTTGACAAATTTCGTTCATATCTCGTTCTAGCTAAAACGGTGGTCTATACCGACCATTCTGCTCTTAGATACCTATTTTCAAAACAAGATGCCAAGCCACGATTAATCCGTTGGATCTTACTCTTACAAGAGTTCGATATTGAAATCCGAGATAAAAAGGGAGAAGAAAATCTAGCCGCTGATCATCTTTCTCGTCTTGAAAATCCCGAATTAGAAGTTCTAAATGAATCGGCCATACAAGACAACTTTCTTGATGAATATCTATTGAAGATAGATTATAATGAAATTCCATGGTTTGCAGACTATGCAAACTACTTAGTATGTGGATTCCTTGAAAAAGGATTATCGTACCAAAAACGAAAGAAATTCTTTAGTGATATAAAACACTATTTCTGGGAAGATCCACATTTGTTTAAAAGTTGTCCCGATGGAATAATACGCCGATGTGTATTCGAAGACGAAGCAAGTCAAATCTTAAACCATTGTCACACAGGACCAACAGGAGGGCATTATGGGCCTCAACTTACAGCAAGAAAAGTTTACGATGCTGGATTCTATTGGCCTACAATTTTCAAAGACGCACACCTTCTTTGCAAATCCTGTGATTTTTGTCAAAGGGTCGGAAAAATAAGTCAACGTGATGAAATACCACAAAATGTCATTCAAGTATGTGAAGTATTTGACATTTGGGGTATTGACTTTATGGGTCCATTTCCAAAATCTCATAATAATCTCTACATTCTCGTTGCCATTGATTATGTATCTAAATGGGCGGAAGCACAAGCTCTCCCAACTAACGATGCACGAGTTGTAGTCAACTTTTTAAAACGTCTTTTTGCTAGGTTTGGAACACCGAAAGCTTTAATAAGTGATCGGGGGACTCATTTTTTTAATAATCAACTTGAGAAAGTTCTTAAAAGATATGGAGTAACTCATAAAATCTCCACCGCTTATCATCCACAAACAAGTGGACAAGTTGAAAATACCAACCGAGCTTTAAAACGTATTCTAGAGAAAACCGTAGGATCAAATCCGAAGGAATGGTCCATGAAATTGGAGGATGCACTCTGGGCTTTTAGAACAGCCTACAAAACTCCAATTGGAACCACACCTTTTAGACTCGTTTACGAAAAAGCATGTCATCTTTCAGTAGAAATTGAACACAAAGCATTTTGGGCTTTGAAGACATGTAATCTTAATTTACATGAAGCCGGACGTCTATGATTAAGTCAACTAAACGAATTAGAAGAATTAAGAAATGAAGCATACGAAAATTCGTTAATCTATAAAGAAAGAACGAAGAAATGGCATGATAAAAGAATCAGAAGTTCAAAAGAATTTAAAGAAGGAGACAGAGTTCTTCTTTTCAATTCACGATTCAAGCTATTTCCTGGAAAATTGAAATCAAGATGTTCTGGACAATTTATAGTCAAAAGAGTTTTCCCATACGGAACAGTAGAGTTAATAAATTCAAATGGAATTGAATTTAAAGTTAATGGTCACAGAGTTAAACATTACATACATGGTCCGATGAAAGTTGACAATGAAGTCAATCATAATTTCACCACCCAAGAAAACCTATAAAATGAAAACATAAATATGTTATCAACAACATATGAAAAATCAAAATTGGAAAATAGGGAGGATTCAAATTTGAGTGATGAAGAAGAATTCTTATACAAACCTCCCATTCCAAGAAACGAAGAAAAATGTGAACAAAAAGTTCAAATAGAAGTGAAAGAACCAAGAAAAGAACACCCAAAAAAGGTTTAGAAACCAACTCGACTTACTAAAGCATGAGACCCGGGTGAATTTATCATTTTTTGCTTGCTTAATGATGGTGCTGTATATAATGGACTCGCAGATTTAGGAGCAAGTGCAAATATTATGCCTCTTTCCTTATACAAAAGATTAGGTATGGGTAAATTAAAATCAACCAAAATAGGTGTTCAATCATTTGACCTAACCATTAAACACCCGGTTGGAATAGAAAATAATTTACTTGTTAACGTGGGAAGTTTGACCTTTGTTGCAAACGTCATAGTGATTAATATGGAGGAAAACCTTGATATTCCTCTAATTTTAGGTCACCCATTTTTAGCAACCACCGAGGCATTCATTGATGTAAGAGAAGGTAGAATGACACTTAGGGATGGTGATAAATCAATCACCTTTGTGAACCGAAAGTTTAGATCTCCACCAACCAAAACTGTTAAACCAATAAAAACGCATAAGTGTGGGGAAGATGAAGATACACTTAATGATGATCCGATCACAAAGAACCCCGTTGATGATAAGAAATTAGATGAACCCGTTTTTAACAGTTCAACGAAGAAACTTTATAAACAGATTCACGATGCTAAGATTAAGGGAAACTTTAAGTTATGTAACCGATTATTATCCAATTTATCGCCAAAAGAAAAGGCGATGTTAGTTGAATTTGTGAAAGCTACGGAGGAAATCAACAAATGGATTGAAGAAAAAATCAGAGATATACAAATTGTTGATAATCCAATTGAAAATAACGTTAATCACAATATCAACACCACATCTAACTAAGTGTGGGGAGGTTCGAATCTTTTTAGGGTAATATGTATTTCTGTTAGAGTTAGATTTTCTGTTTTCGTGTAGTTCTCGAAAATGGAACCCTAATGGTCTTTCCCTAGCAGACCCTAAAGAACTAGTCTTCTCCCCACATTCTGAATTTTTATTTTTTTTAGGTTTTACGAGATGAAGACTTCCTGTGAACTAAACCATGGTCTAATGCTACACGCTTTGATCACTAAACGTAATAATGACACCCTTCCAAGTGAAATAGTATCATTAATCAGAGGTAAATTGGAGGGAGTAAGAAAAGAATCCAGGAACGAAAATAATAAGTTACAATTTGGTAAAGGAAAATCAAAATCCGCAGCAAAAAGGAGAGCTCGACACCTTGAAAGATGTCACAAATGCGGAAAATGGTCACACGAAGGAAAATGCTCGACGAATCAGACATATTCCAATACCGAATTTGTTAATTTATGCAGAGACGGACCGTTCATATATTTAGAAGAAAAAATGTTGAATGCTCGAAAAACGGTTATGGGTGTGTACTAATGCAACGAAAGAAAGTCATTGCTTATGCCTCTCGACAACTCAAAGTCCACGAACGAAACTACACGACACATGATCTTGAACTCGGTGCCGTCATCTTTGCACTTAAGTTATGGAGACATCATCTTCTTGGTACCAAAAGTACTATCTTTACCGATCACAAAAGTCTCCAACACATCTTCGATCAAAAGCAACTAAACATGAGACAACGAAGGTGGATTGAAACCTTGAACGATTATAATTGCGAGCTTCGTTACCACCCCGGGAAGGCAAATGTAGTGGCCGATGCCTTAAGTCGAAAGGAAAGAACGGTACCTCTTCGCGTCCGAGCATTAAACATCACCATCCACTCCAACCTTAATAGCCAAATTCGGGTAGCTCAAGAGGAGGCTCTTAAAGACAACCACATCGGGCGTGAACTTTTAAACATTCTCGTCTCTCGATTCGAAGTTAAGAAGAACGGACTTCGATATTACGCCGGAAGAATTTGGGTGCCTAGATACGGCGATTTACGAAACCTCATCCTAGACGAAGCCCACAAATCACGATACTCGATTCATCCCGGCGCCAATAAGATGTACCATGACCTTAAAGAACAATATTGGTGGCCGAACATCAAAAAGGAAGTTGCTAGATACGTTGCCAAATGTTTGACTTGCGCTAAAGTCAAAGCCGAACACCAAAGACCGTCTGGGTTACTTCAACAACCCGAGATCCCGCAATGGAAGTGGGAAAGGATCACGATGGATTTTATCACCAAATTACCGAAAATGTCGGGCGGTTATGATACTATTTGGGTCATTGTCGATCGCCTCACCAAATCCGCGCACTTTCTCGCCATGAAAGAAACCGACAAAATGGAGAAACTTGCACAACTTTACATCAAGGAGATCGTAGCCCGTCACGGTGTACCTTTATCGATTATCTCCGACCGAGATGGTCGTTTCATTTCTAGATTTTGGCGCACTTTACAAGAAGCGTTGGGAACGCGTTTAGACATGAGCACCACATATCATCCTCAAACCGATGGACAAAGTGAACGTACGATACAAACCTTGGAGGACATGCTACGAGCTTGTGTTGTTGATTTTGGAAAAGCTTGGGACAAGCACTTACCTCTCGCCGAATTCTCTTACAACAATAGTTATCATGCGAGTATCCAGGCCGCACCTTTTGAAGCGTTATATGGTCGAAAATGTCGCTCTCCTCTTTGTTGGGCCGAAGTGGGTGACGTGCAAATTTCCGGGCCCGAACTCATTCACGAAACAACCGAGAAGATTCTTCAAATCCGAGATAAGCTTCGGACGGCCCGGAGTCGTCAAAAATGCTATACCGACAAAAGACGCAAGGACCTCGAATTTCAAGTCGATGACCGCGTCATGTTAAAAGTCGCACCTTGGAAAGGCATCATCCGTTTTGGGAAACGTGGGAAACTAAATCCACGGTATGTTGGTCCTTTCGAAATCTTAGAGCGTGTTGGGACCGTTGCGTATCGTTTGGATCTTCCGCCTCAACTAAGCTCCGTCCATCCTACCTTTCATGTATCTAACTTGAAGAAATGTCTTGCCGAGCCCGATATCGTCGTCCCTCTCGAGGAACTCACTATTAATGACAAACTCCACTTTGTGGAGGAACCGGTTGAAATTGTGGACTACGTCGAGAAGGAATTAAAACAAAGCCGGATCCCGATTGTTAAGGTTCGTTGGAACGCCAAAAGGGGACCCGAGTTTACTTGGGAAAGAGAAGATCAAATGCGAAAGAAACACCCTCATCTATTCCCGGTTCCGGAATCGTCGGATTCCGAGGAGGAAACAACGATTACTACGCCTGCTTAAATTTCGGGACGAAATTTCTTTTAAGGTGTAGGTAATGTAACATCCCGCCTTTTTCCGTTTATTTTTCCTTTATACTATTTCAAACTCCGTTATATGTTTATAACATCTCCCGTTAATACGCGTTTCAAAATATCTTGTGTAGGTAATTTAACGCACCCGATTCAAAGTTGAGGGACTAGTTTTGCCAAGAGGCCAAAGATTTGACTAGGTCAACTAGTCAAACCTTCAACCTCATCCACTCATCATTTTCTCATTTTCTTTTCTCTTTTCTTCTCCTACTTTCACATTTTCTTTCAATTCACCACATCAAGGAATCATCATCCATTTAATTTCTAGCAAGCTTCAATTCAAACAAAATACATATTTGGAATCCTTGCAACATCCTCTTCGATTCCATACCGATTTCATCAATTTTGGGTAACTTTCTAAAATCACTAATTTTATGTGTTCTTGAGATTTTTGAGTTAAAAGGTTGTTGATTAGTGTCTATGGCTCAAGTCTAGTATGATTATGTGATTTGTATGCTTGTTCTTGTTATTTTGATGTAACTAGTTCATATTGAAAGATAACATGCTTAACCTTGAGATTTGAGTGTTTATATGTTGTTAGATGCTAAGACTTCATGTTTTAATTATGCTCCCAGTGTTACTAGCTTTATTTTGATGTAAAGTTTGATTAAGGAAACCTCCTAAACTTGATTATGAAATTTGGTGAATTTAGTTTAGGGTTTGATGAACTTGAAATGAATCTTAGATGCATTGAATGATTGCCATGTTGTTTTGTTTGGGTTTAGTTGTATTGTATGCTTGATTATCTTTAAAACGGCGTATTACACATGTGCATTAATTTCCCGAATCATAATATGGCATTTATGAACTTGGAGTAATAAATGATGAGCATTAATGGTGATTTTGATATGAGTTTGTTTGGTTTTGATTGAGTAAATGCGTTTAGTTATTCTCCTTGTCAAATTACCTTTCTAATGATATATGATATGCATTTTAAGTGTTTTCGGTGCATGAGATGTGTTAAATTGTATTTTGGTTCGTGACTTGGACCATTTTTCTGCAAACTGCATGTTTCCCAGGTATTGCGCGCCGCGCATATACCCGCGCGCCGCGCAGAATTAGAAATCCCAGATGTTTGCCTTCGTGGTTAAGTTCTGACCAGGATTTACACTTGGGTGCGCGCCGCGCAACCCATAGCGCGCCGCGCATACTGCCCAGCTCATTTTGTCTTTGTTTTTCATGTCACAAAAATGTTTCCCGCTTTACTATAACCCCGTTTACCATGAAACTTGACTATTATGCTCGTATATGACTTCTCATCATGAGAAAATTGTCGGACACCCGACCCGACCCCGTTGACTTTGACTTTGACCAAGTTTGACTTTTAGTCAAACTTAACCAAACGATTATACAATCGTTCTAACATGCTTAACTACTTGTGTCGTGCATGAAACTTGACAAATTGATCCACGTGCTATATTAATCGAGTCGTAACGAGCCATAGGACTAATTGAACATCTTTGACCCTTCGTGACTATCGTTATTGATACAACCTATTTGTTTAGGTCAAGACTAGCATTGTTTCTTGCACGTTTACTTGTCGAAGTACTTTTTGGTTCGTGCATACAAGGTGAGATCATAGTCCCACTTTTACTCTTTTAAACTTACTTTTGGGATGAGAAAACATAAACGATTCTTTTGAACTAAGTGAACACAAGAACGGGAAAACAAACATTCTACATACGAGTTTAGAACGAAAATCCTCAATCCGATTATCATTAGTTACATCAGATGGTGTAAGCGATAACTTATGTTATATGGCCATATGGGTTGACAACCCTCATCTTTGACGGTTCGCTACCGTCTACGGATGAAATATATTTTCGGGAAACAGTGTTGTTCTAGCACTAATTTATGGGGTATTCAACGGACGGAATGTTAAGCTTTGATAATTGGGTGCTCGTGAATATTAACTTTTAGAATGTACTATGACTTTATCAATATTGCAACTCTTGTGGTTCAGCTTGCTTTTACTCATTTACTTATTTAAACCTATGATTTCACCAACGTTTTCGTTGACAGATTCTCTATGTTTTTCTCAGGTCCTTGAACTTAGGTGATACATGCTTCCGCACATACTTTTTGATACTTGCATTGGATGTCGAGTATACTTGCATACGTGGAGCGTCTTTTTGGCTATTTTAAACTATGTCACACGTGTTTCATATGAACAATAACTTTTGTTATGTACTTGTCTTGGGAATTACTTTTGTAAACATTGAAACATCCTTTATGAAATGTATGCGACATATTTTCGGTCAAACTTTGTTATAAATACTTATAACCATGTAATGGGACCATACGTAGACGACGCCGTCACTTGACGATTTGTCGGGGTCGCTACAAGTGGTATCAGAGCCTTGGTTGTAGGGATTTAGAGTTCATTAGTGTCAACCCCGAGTCATAGGGTACATTGGTGAGTCTAGACTACAACCGGCATATAGACTTGACATAGGAATTACCTGACTACTTGTGCATTTATACTCGAACTCTCTTACTCATATCTACTCTTATTCTATCTTACTCTTGCGTTGTATGATTTAATTGACACGCCACCTTGACTATATGTAGTAATGTCGAATGCACATATGAATTAGGGTAATATAATTTCCGGGATTATATTACGGTGACTCATATGAACATTCCGACATTATGACATAAAGAATTTAAGGCGAGTCAAGGATAATTTTTCTCTCTATCTTTATTTCATATCACGGTTAGTATTATTTAGAATACTAACCAACAGTATTCTGGTGTTTTGAAGGAACAATGGCTCGTCGACGCACCCCTCCCGAAACTCCCGAACAAGCTTTGCAACGCATGATAGCCACCGCCGTGGATACGGCCATGGCCGGTCACTCGTCCAACAACAACAATAATAACAACAACAACCAAGGAGCCGGTAACTCTAGCGAAGGGTGCTCCTACAAAGCTTTCATGGGGTGCAAACCTCACTCTTATGATGGAACCGGGGGACCGGTTGTGCTTACTCGTTGGTTTGAACAAACCGAGGCCGTCTTTAGCATAAGCGGTTGTCGGGACCAAGACAAGGTCAAATACTCCACCCACACTTTCTCCGGTGTTGCTCTCACTTGGTGGAACACCTACGTTCAATCGGTGGGAACCGATGAAGCTCATGCCCTTTCTTGGGCCGATTTGAAGGAAAAGATGATTGTTGAATATTTTCCGTGCGAAGAAACCCGCAAGCTTGAGCAAGAGCTAAGAGCTTTGAAGGCGGTCGGAAACGACCTCAAGGCTTACAATCTACGCTTCGCCGAACTATCTTTGATGTGTCCTACTCTCGTTAGCCCCGAATCTCAAAGGATTGAGCTCTACATGCACGGTCTCCCAAAAAGCATCAAACAAGGGGTGATGTCATCCAAACCCACTACTCATCAAGCCGCTATGAACATGGCCCGCCAATTAATTGAGACGGTTGACGAAATTGTAGTGCCGGCTCCTAAGGCCGAAGACAAGTCGGGTGGCAACAAGAGGAAATGGGAAGCCACTCCATCAACCAACTACAACAACAACACCTTCACCAAAAAGCCCTTCAACAACGACGGCAAGAAGGGTTATGTCGGAAACTTACCTTTGTGCAACAAGTGCCACAAACATCATTACGACGAATGTAACAAGCTAATTTGTCACCGTTTCTAAGGAGTTGGTCATAGGGCCAACAATTGCACAAGCACCGCCCCCGTCGCTCGAAAGGGCCCAATCCTCCAAGGACGGTCACTTGTTATGAATGTGGCCAAACGGGCCATTATAAGAACGAATGCCCGAAGAAGAAAGCCAACCCCAACAACTGAGGCCGAGCCTTTAACATCAACACCGAGGAAGCCCGAGATGACAACGAACTAGTCACGGGTACGTTTCTTCTCAACAACACTTATGTTACTTGCTTATTCGATTCGGGTGCCGATAAATGTTTTGTGTCTAAGACTTTGACTCCTACTCTTTGCACTTCACCACACCCTTTAGATACTACTTATTCCATCGAAGTGGCTGATGGAAAACTCTTAAGTGCCGACACATATTACCGGGGGTGTACTTTAAACATTTTGGGTAATGAATTTGAAATTGACTTGATACCCATGGAACTAGGAAGTTTTGATGTAATAATCGGTATGAATTGGATGGTCAAAAATAAATCTCACATTCTTTGCGACCTTCACGCAATCCGAATTCCTATCGAGAACGGTGAACCATTGATTGTCTATGGCGACAAAAATTTCACCGGACTCAATCTCGTTTCATGCCTTAAAGTTCGAAAGCTACTTCGCAAGGGTTGTTTCGCAATTCTTGCTCACATTAAGAAAGTCGAGGCCGATGAGAAGCGCATCGATGATGTGCCAATTGTTAGTGACTTTTCCGATGTATTTCCTGACGAATTACCGGGTCTTCCACCTCATCGACCGGTTGAATTTCAAATCGATCTTATTCTGGGAGCCGCACCCGTAGCACGTGCGCCATATAGACTCGCTCCATCCGAATTACAAGAATTGCAAAGTCAAATCCAAGAGTTACTCGACCGTGGTTTCATTCAACCTAGCCATTCACCATGGGGCGCTCCGATTTTGTTCGTCAAGAAGAAAGGCGGATCCCTACGAATGTGCATTGATTATCGTGAACTAAAAAAATTGACGGTTAAGAACCGATATCCTCTTCCTCGCATCGATGATCTTTTTGATCAACTACAAGGTTCTCGTGTATATTCAAAAATCGATCTCCGTTCGGGTTATCATCAACTAAGGGTTAAGGGGGAAGATGTCTCCAAAACCGCTTTCCGGACTCGTTACGGTAGTTACGAGTTTCTTGTCATGCCTTTCGGTCTCACTATCGCACCGGCGGTGTTCATGGATCTCATGAACCGCGTGTGCAAACCTTACCTCGACAAATTTGTTATCGTGTTCATTGACGATATTTTGGTCTATTCTAAAAGCGAAGAGGAACACAAAGAACATCTCCGACTCGTGCTTGAACTCTTGAGAAAAGAACAACTCTATGCCAAGTTCTCCAAGTGTGAATTTTGGTTGAAGGAAGTTCAATTCCTCGGTCACGTTGTAAGTGATCAAGGCATTAAAGTCGATCCCGCAAAAATCGAAGCCATTAGTAAATGGGAGACTCCTACTACTCCTACTCAAATTCGTCAATTCTTAGGTCTCGCCGGATACTATCGTAAATTCATCAAGGATTTCTCCTTAATCGCTCGCCCTCTAACCGCGTTAACTCACAAGGAACGAAAATTCGTTTGGACATCCGAACAAGAAACCGCTTTCCAAATCTTGAAAACTAAGCTAACCACCGCTCCTATCTTGTCACTTCTCGAAGGCAATGATGATTTTGTTGTATATTGTGATGCCTCGAAAAACGGTTATGGGTGTGTACTAATGCAACGAAAGAAAGTCATTTGTTTATGCCTCTCGACAACTCAAAGTCCACGAACGAAACTACACGACACATGATCTTGAACTCGGTGCCGTCATCTTTGCACTTAAGTTATGGAGACATCATCTTCTTGGTACCAAAAGTACTATCTTTACCGATCACAAAAGTCTCCAACACATCTTCGATCAAAAGCAACTAAACATGAGACAACGAAGGTGGATTGAAACCTTGAACGATTATAATTGCGAGCTTCGTTACCACCCCGGGAAGGCAAATGTAGTGGCCGATGCCTTAAGTCGAAAGGAAAGAACGGTACCTCTTCGCGTCCGAGCATTAAACATCACCATCCACTCCAACCTTAATAGCCAAATTCGGGTAGCTCAAGAGGAGGCTCTTAAAGACAACCACATCGGGCGTGAACTTTTAAACATTCTCGTCTCTCGATTCGAAGTTAAGAAGAACGGACTTCGATATTACGCCGGAAGAATTTGGGTGCCTAGATACGGCGATTTACGAAACCTCATCCTAGACGAAGCCCACAAATCACGATACTCGATTCATCCCGGCGCCAATAAGATGTACCATGACCTTAAAGAACAATATTGGTGGCCGAACATCAAAAAGGAAGTTGCTAGATACGTTGCCAAATGTTTGACTTGCGCTAAAGTCAAAGCCGAACACCAAAGACCGTCTGGGTTACTTCAACAACCCGAGATCCCGCAATGGAAGTGGGAAAGGATCACGATGGATTTTATCACCAAATTACCGAAAACGTCGGGCGGTTATGATACTATTTGGGTCATTGTCGATCGCCTCACCAAATCCGCGCACTTTCTCGCCATGAAAGAAACCGACAAAATGGAGAAACTTGCACAACTTTACATCAAGGAGATCGTAGCCCGTCACGGTGTACCTTTATCGATTATCTCCGACCGAGATGGTCGTTTCATTTCTAGATTTTGGCGCACTTTACAAGAAGCGTTGGGAACGCGTTTAGACATGAGCACCGCATATCATCCTCAAACCGATGGACAAAGTGAACGTACGATACAAACCTTGGAGGACATGCTACGAGCTTGTGTTGTTGATTTTGGAAAAGCTTGGGACAAGCACTTACCTCTCGCCGAATTCTCTTACAACAATAGTTATCATGCGAGTATCCAGGCCGCACCTTTTGAAGCGTTATATGGTCGAAAATGTCGCTCTCCTCTTTGTTGGGCCGAAGTGGGTGACGTGCAAATTTCCGGGCCCGAACTCATTCACGAAACAACCGAGAAGATTCTTCAAATCCGAGATAAGCTTCGGACGGCCCGGAGTCGTCAAAAATGCTATACCGACAAAAGACGCAAGGACCTCGAATTTCAAGTCGGTGACCGCGTCATGTTAAAAGTCGCACCTTGGAAAGGCGTCATCCGTTTTGGGAAACGTGGGAAACTAAATCCACGGTATGTTGGTCCTTTCGAAATCTTAGAGCGTGTTGGGACCGTTGCGTATCGTTTGGATCTTCCGCCTCAACTAAGCTCCGTCCATCCTACCTTTCATGTATCTAACTTGAAGAAATGTCTTGCCGAGCCCGATATCGTCGTCCCTCTCGAGGAACTCACTATTAATGACAAACTCCACTTTGTGGAGGAACCGGTTGAAATTGTGGACTACGTCGAGAAGGAATTAAAACAAAGCCGGATCCCGATTGTTAAGGTTCGTTGGAACGCCAAAAGGGGACCCGAGTTTACTGGGGAAAGAGAAGATCAAATGCGAAAGAAACACCCTCATCTATTCCCGGTTCCGGAATCGTCGGATTCCGAGGAGGAAACAACGATTACTACGCCTGCTTAAATTTCGGGACGAAATTTCTTTTAAGGTGTAGGTAATGTAACATCCCGCCTTTTTCCGTTTATTTTTCCTTTATACTATTTCAAACTCCGTTATATGTTTATAACATCTCCCGTTAATACGCGTTTCAAAATATCTTGTGTAGGTAATTTAACGCACCCGATTCAAAGTTGAGGGACTAGTTTTGCCAAGAGGCCAAAGATTTGACTAGGTCAACTAGTCAAACCTTCAACCTCATCCACTCATCATTTTCTCATTTTCTTTTTTCTTTTCTTCTCCTACTTTCACATTTTCTTTCAATTCACCACATCAAGGAATCATCATCCATTTAATTTCTAGCAAGCTTCAATTCAAACAAAATACATATTTGGAATCCTTGCAACATCCTCTTCGATTCCATACCGATTTCATCAATTTTGGGTAACTTTCTAAAATCACTAATTTTATGTGTTCTTGAGATTTTTGAGTTAAAAGGTTGTTGATTAGTGTCTATGGCTCAAGTCTAGTATGATTATGTGATTTGTATGCTTGTTCTTGTTATTTTGATGTAACTAGTTCATATTGAAAGATAACATGCTTAACCTTGAGATTTGAGTGTTTATATGTTGTTATATGCTAAGACTTCATGTTTTAATTATGCTCCTAGTGTTACTAGCTTTATTTTGATGTAAAGTTTGATTAAGGAAACCTCCTAAACTTGATTATGAAATTTGGTGAATTTAGTTTAGGGTTTGATGAACTTGAAATGAATCTTAGATGCATTGAATGATTGCCATGTTGTTTTGTTTGCGTTTAGTTGTATTGTATGCTTAATTATCTTCAAAACGGCGTATTACACATGTGCATTAATTTCCCGAATCATAATATGGCATTTATGAACTTGGAGTAATAAATGATGAGCATTAATGGTGATTTTGATATGAGTTTGTTTGGTTTTGATTGAGTAAATGCGTTTAGTTATTCTCCTTGTCAAATTACCTTTCTAATGATATATGATATGCGTTTTAAGTGTTTTCGGTGCATGAGATGTGTTAAATTGTATTTTGGTTCGTGACTTGGACCATTTTTCTGCAAACTGCATGTTTCCCAGGTATTGCGCGCCGCGCATATACCCGCGCGCCACGCAGAATTAGAAATCTCAGATGTTTGCCTTCGTGGTTAAGTTCTGACCAGGATTTACACTTGGGTGCGCGCCGCGCAACCCATAGCGCGCCGCGCATACTGCCCAGCTCATTTTGTCTTTGTTTTTCATGTCACAAAAATGTTTCCCGCTTTACTATAACCCCGTTTACCATGAAACTTGACTATTATGCTCGTATATGACTTCTCATCATGAGAAAATTGTCGGACACCCGACCCGACCCCGTTGACTTTGACTTTGACCAAGTTTGACTTTTAGTCAAACTTAACCAAACGATTATACAATCGTTCTAACATGCTTAACTACTTGTGTCGTGCATGAAACTTGACAAATTGATCCACGTGCTATATTAATCGAGTCGTAACGAGCCATAGGACTAATTGAACATCTTTGACCCTTCGTGACTATCGTTATTGATACAACCTATTTGTTTAGGTCAAGACTAGCATTGTTTCTTGCACGTTTACTTGTCGA
Source organism: Rutidosis leptorrhynchoides (assembly GCF_046630445.1). Classification (NCBI taxonomy): domain Eukaryota; kingdom Viridiplantae; phylum Streptophyta; class Magnoliopsida; order Asterales; family Asteraceae; genus Rutidosis; species Rutidosis leptorrhynchoides. The sequence goes on from NC_092341.1 coordinate 339,675,866, forward strand.
AGTACTTTTTGGTTCGTGCATACAAGGTGAGATCATAGTCCCACTTTTACTCTTTTAAACTTACTTTTGGGATGAGAAAACATAAACGATTCTTTTGAACTAAGTGAACACAAGAACGGGAAAACAAACATTCTACATACGAGTTTAGAACGAAAATCCTCAATCCGATTATCATTAGTTACATCAGATGGTGTAAGCGAGAACTTATGTTATATGGCCATATGGGTTGACAACCCTCATCTTTGACGGTTCGCTACCGTCTACGGATGAAATATATTTTCGGGAAACAGTGTTGTTCTAGCACTAATTTATGGGGTATTCAATGGACGGAATGTTAAGCTTTGATAATTGGGTGCTCGTGAATATTAACTTTTAGAATGTACTATGACTTTATCAATATTGCAACTCTTGTGGTTCAGCTTGCTTTTACTCATTTACTTATTTAAACCTATGATTTCACCAACGTTTTCGTTGACAGATTCTCTATGTTTTTCTCAGGTCCTTGAACTTAGGTGATACATGCTTCCGCACATACTTTTTGATACTTGCATTGGATGTCGAGTATACTTGCATACGTGGAGCGTCTTTTTGGCTATTTTAAACTATGTCGCACGTGTTTCATATGAACAATAACTTTTGTTATGTACTTGTCTTGGGAATTACTTTTGTAAACATTGAAACATCCTTTATGAAATGTATGCGACATATTTTCGGTCAAACTTTGTTATAAATACTTATAACCATGTAATGGGACCATACGTAGACGACGCCGTCACTTGACGATTTGTCGGGGTCGCTACATTGTGTTCTTGAGCAATTTGGGGCTTTTTGATATAAGCAGGTTATGGCCGATTTTTGTCATGAATTATTGCTAAATTAAGTAGTGTAACATGTTTAGGTAGCTAAATGATCCAAACATTGATCCTAAACATGATTTTTGGAGATTAAAGTGGACTTTTTAGGTGCAAAATTAATGAACTTGATTAATTTGATATAATTGCCAATCGAGACTTGTTTAATTGTTAGTAATGACTATTTTGACATGTTATTTGAGTTAAATGCTTATGAACTTTGTCTACATTTTCATATGTGCTTATTTGAAAAAATGTAGAATTGTAAAAAAAAAATGTGAAAATGTGTATAAGTTTAATTTTGATTGAACATGTTATTGTGATTGTTTTAAGTTGTTATTTTGCTAACATTAATGCATATATGGATGCACAAATTTTGTGTTTAATGTGTTTTGCAGAGAGCCGATACTGGAGGTTCATCATTATCATCATCTAGACGACCTGCTCCAGCTCCAGAACCAGAACCAGAAATGCAATATGAACCTGAACAAGAACCACAACAGGAACCACAACATCAGCCTGATCAACATGTACCTTATTATGATCCGCTACAGTTTGTTACTGAATTCATAGTATTTTCGATGCATCCGCCTGTAGAATACCCAACGATTCCTGAACACACATTGCATCCTAATCTGAGATTCGATAGACGATGGAGAGATTACCCGGCATATCAAAGTAATAAATTCAAATTAATAACGAAAGATGTAGAGGTGCCTAGGGTAATTGATTGGGGTCCTTTAGAAAGGGTCCAACTTACTGACCGTGTTAGGGAGCATCTGATTCAAAGGTATGGCAGTTCTTCTTTTACCGATTGGGAACGTCTATTCACCATTCGTAGACCTGTATATAAGGAATAGTGTGTTAAGCTGATGAGTACTATAGCATTAAATGTAGATGTAGATAGATTAGATGATAGAAGTTTTCTTAGGTTTATACTAGGCGGTAGGATGTACAGGATGTCCATGCTGGACATAGCCAGGGCATTACAGATATATACGCCCGCTGAATTACTACTACCCGATTGTATGAATTTGATTTATCATGGTGAAAGGGTAGATAGGAATTTTGACGCGAATGCCGTTTGGAGGCGTATGTCTGATTATAATATTTTTGGACGGGGAGGAACACATACCTACTTACATATTAACAAAGCCGAGATTCGTATAATTCATAGATTTTTGGCTAACTCGATTACACAGAGAGGTCACAACAAGGAAAAATTGACTTTACATGATTTATTTTACCTAAAGTGTATTCAAAACCCAAGAGGCTTTGTTAATATCCCTTACTGTGTTGGTTTTTATTTATCTAAGATGGTTAAAGGAATACAGGAAGGGGGGATTATAGGAGGAGGTATTTTTTTTACTCTCATTGGAGAGTATTTAGGTGTAGATAAGAACCAAGGGGGTCTACTTTTGGAATGTAGGGAACAGGTTGAGCTTTTAGGATTGAGGGTTTATGCGGGTGTTAAGGTATTGAAGAGTAGACGCAACCAGGCAATATCCTATGTAGGTAGTCATCCGCAAGTAGAAAGAGGATCAGACGAGGAGATGGAGGAAGCGGATGACATTAGGGATGTCATTCAGGAGGCTATGACTGATGTCTACCAGCGTGTAGAGGAGGTATATATGACAAACGCGGAGAGATTTCGTCGGATGGAGCAGTGGCAAGCCCGAAATGATTACGAGCATTCCAGGCAACAACAGCATGATAGATGGGACTATCATCAGCATCAAATTATGAGCTGGCTATCACCTCAGGATCACTACGTCCCGACCCGACCCGCTTACTATCCTCAACACCAGCCCGAGATGAGACCACCTTATACACTCTACGACCCTAACTAGGCATACCAGTACACCTATCACCAACCATGGAACCCGGACGATGACATGAATTGGAACCCCTATCCAGATTGATTTAGTTCCGGTTGGTAATTTATATGATTTTTAATTTTTATTATTTCGGTTTATTTATGTTTAAACACATTATATTTTGATACATTAATGTATTGTTTAATATTTTTATTATTTGGTACTAGTATTTCATATTTGATTTGAAAGTAGGATTTTAAGTCACATTTCAAATTACAATGCTTGTTTATATTTGTATGTATGTATATTGTCAATTGTACACAACAGGGTAAAACAACGCATTTTCAAAGACTGGCATTAAGTTCAGCAAAAGCTACTAATTTTGACGACAAAACGAAAAACAAATATGATGTAACAACAAGACGGAATGAACAAATGATGTGCACCATTTATCATTCAGCAAATAAATGCCAATATGTTTTGAAACCTTGGTAAAATTTAATCATTTTTCTACGCTAATCACCCTCAATAATTTAAATTGTTACTGATTTCTTGCAAATGAGGGCATTGCAAGATCTTAAGTATGGGAAGGGGTTAAATTCTTTCGGATTTTTAAAATTTTAAACTTATACACTTGGTTACCATTAAAAATACTAGTAAAGCAGTAGTTGTATTAGAATCTAGTGCTCTCTGATAATAAAGAACAGCTCTAGTCTTATATACTGACTACCCAATTCTAGTAAAAATTTTCAAAATTTTTAATTAAATGAACTCAAAATAATGTTTATACATATTTATGAACGATAAAACTAGGTGTTAACACCGAAATTATTGTTACCTTGAAAATGACATAAATTGAGAAACAAACTAAAATGTTAAGAATTCATTTAAAATGAAATAGAGAACAATAAAAAGGCAAATAAAAGAAAATAAAAGCCAATTGGGGGAAAATTTACCAAGTTATTTAAAACATATATCTCATATTTTTGTACAAATAACTGAAGATACTTTTGCTTTGGACTAATCTAAATAGTTTTACCCAATTTACTGTAATATATTTGAAAGAAAGATGGACCTACACGATGAATCAATTCCATCATTAAAAGGAAGTAAAGTCTTCCGAAAAAGAAACGTGCTTCTTGATTTAGGTCATGAAGTTGTCGTCCAGACCAGCTGTAGGTTGACGAAAAATCTAGAAAAGTCATCATTAAAATCAGCAGAAAATCCACGGACCTCAGCATCAAACAGGATCGCCAAGTAGTCAGACTTATCCTAACCATGAGAGGATCTGTCTTGTAAAATGGGGAGGACGCCGTGCAAATTAGCTGGATAAGACTAATGAATCAGATCCCCAGAAAGGATAATCTCCTTAAAAGATCAAAAATCAGCTTTTAAGACTGATATTACTCAACCCTAGAGATTTACTTTTAAAGATTGAGAATTACATATTCATGGAATTCGATGATATCTAAACTCGAGCTTGAACGAGAAAATATTTTGATCAAAATTACAAACCGATTTGTTTTCTGAAAACCAATTTTCAATGCGTTCATTACCATTGAACGTAAAATCCTAGGAATTCACTTGGAATTCATTAAGGTCACCTGAACCAAATCGGGTGTCAACCGTAAGAACGGTGGTTACATAGCATGGTCAAAGACAGGACCTTGTGCCAGACCGAAAAATTATAAGGGTGAGCTTTACTATTGCTAGTACCAAGGATAGTAATTGCATCCGACACGTTATAGACCATAATTAAAAGAATGTCAGGGGACATTGCCTTAACAGTTGCTTGTTCAACGCTTTCCTTTACAACCGGACGGTAGTTTACCGAAAGGTAATATACGAAGTAAGTATACTGGACGTGTTGCTTTCCCAATACAAGGTTAGCAAGTGGGTGACACAAAACCACAAGTTTTGAGCTAAAATTTTCAAATATGAAACCCACCAAACCCACAAAAATAATTTGCAAACACCGGTGAAGGGTTATTCCGGAAAACTTATCTAGGGTAAAAGCTAGATTTAATTTTCAAAAGATCAAATGTTTTCATAAAGATCTAATTTCCTTAATGGATCTAAATTTTTATAGTCATGTGGGACTGTAAACCACATCGTTACTACCATTGTTTATACCGCCGTATAGAAATCACTGATGTACAAAGTGTGAAGAATAAAGAAGTGATTCTAGTATTTTTATTTCAAGACTATATTGCTTGAGGACAAGCAAAGCTCAAGTGTGGGAATATTTGATAATGCTAAAAACGAACATATATTTCATAGCATTATCCCTAAAGAAAGACAAGCTTTTAGTTACAATTGTTCTATTTACAAGTGATATTCGTTTAAATAATAAAAGGTGAAGACAAAAGACAGATTCGACGAATTGAAGACGCAAACGACCAAAAAGTTCAAAAGTACAAAGTACAATCAAAGTAGTTCCAATTATTGATAAGAAACGTCTCAAAATTACAAGAGTACAAGACGCAAAACGCAAAGTACAAGATATTAAATTATACGCAAGGACGTTCGAAAATTCAGAACCAGGACCAAAGTCAACTCTCAACGCTCGACGCAATGGACTAAAAATTACAAGTCAACTATGCACATAAATATAATATAATATTTAAATAATTCTTATAATTATTTATATATTATATTTATTTATTAAAACGTCGACAAGTAAAGAAACAAAAATATGTGAGCTGCTACCTACCCCCATGCGATCGCATGGCTTGGAGGCACAAAAGCCATGCGATCGCATGGCCCTAAAATCCAGCCCACAGGCCTATAAATTCGCAGCTTTGGTTCATCATACATCCATCTTTTCTTCTTCTTACTCATACGTAAACATATATATATATATATATATATATATATATATATATATATATATATATATATATATATATATATATATATATATATATATATATATATATATTTATATATATATATATATTATAATTTTAATTTTAATTTTAATTTTAATTCTAATAATAAGGGTATGTTAGCGAATGTTGTAAGGGTGTAAGTCAAAATTCTGTCCGTGTAACGCTACGCTATTTTTAATCACTGTAAGTTATGGTTAATGTTATTTTTAATTTAATGTCTCATAGCTAAGTTATTATTATGCTTATTTGTGATGACCCGGAAATTTCTGACCAAATTTAAACTTAATCTTTGTATGATTAACATTTCTGACACGATAAGCAAAGTCTGTAAAACTGAATCTCAAAATTTTTTAACTACTTTCATATATTCAAATACCTTTCGGTTATTCTTGACGATTCGCGAACAATTATATGTATATAGATACATATATATATATACTATAACTTGAAAACGTAACAATGTATTAATTGTTTGATACCGTACATTAAACTTATTGGTTTAAATAGTTATTTGAATATATATGATAAGTTGGAATATTAATTATATGAATAACTTGCGACGTATATTTAAAACGTGTTTATAAATGTTGAAAATATATATTAACTTGGTCATAAAACGATTTGTTATTATATATATATTAACAAATAGCGAGACGATGATTTATAAAAGTAAATGACCAAAATACTCTAAAGTTTAAGATATACTTTGAGTGGTATAGTTTAGGGATAATTTAAGGCTATATTTTGACAAAGGTACGTGACACGAAACGTAAAATGCAAGTTTTCTCAGCGTACGAAAGGACTTTTGAAAAACCGGAACCGGGACATAAGTCGAGTGATGACGTACGACTTATCAGAACAAAAATTACAAGTCAACTATGCATGTGAATTTAATATAATATATAATTAATTATATAAATTAAATATATTATATATATAATATAAAATTATGTCGACAAACAAGAAGTTAAAAATTTGTGAGCTGTCTCAGGGTGCCATGCGATCGCATGGCCTTGAAGCACAAATCCCATGCGATCGCATGGGGTACTTTTTCAGAAAAGGATCTATAAATTGCTCAGTTTTCACACTTCTTTCTCTAATATTACTCCATATTTATTTTATTTATTTATTTATTATTATTATTATTATTATTATTATTATTATTATTATTATTATTATTATTATTAATCTTATTATTATTAATATTATTAATTAGTACTATACATAAAATACTACGACGAGGTTATGAGCGTGTCACTTTCAAAATGGTTTTCAAGCGGGATAGAGCTAAGGAAATTATGGGTTATTGCCAAGGAGGTTATTGGTAATGTTCGGGGGTATATTTGTGAATCAAACCTAGTGTTTATTATCTCCGTTACGTCTACGTACTTTCCTACAATATTGAATCTCAATACTGATACGCAAGCACTCATATCTTATCTTTTATATATTAATTATGTATCCATGTCTAGTGCTCGAGTATATATATTTATATATGCTTGTATGCTAAATTTCATCGTTAAACAGTTTATAATGAATCACTAATTAAATACATATATTACTGGTAAAATGAAATGTCCCGTTCTTATTGATTAAAAACGTTCCATATTAATTGATTTCGTTGCGAGGTTTTGACCTCTATATGAGACATTTTTCAAAGACTGCATTCATTTTTAAAACAAACCATAACCTTTATTTCATAAATAAAGGTTTAAAAAGCTTTACGTAGATTATCAAATAATGATAATCTAAAATATCCTGTTTACACACGACCATTACATAATGGTTTACAATACAAATATGTTACATCGAAATCAGTTTCTTGAATGCAGTTTTTACACAATATCATACAAACATGGACTCCAAATCTTGTCCTTATTTTAGTATGCAACAGCGGAAGCTCTTAATATTCACCTGAGAATAAACATGCTTTAAACGTCAACAAAAATGTTGGTGAGTTATAGGTTTAACCTATATATATCAAATCGTAACAATAGACCACAAGATTTCATATTTCAATACACATCCCATACATAGAGATAAAAATCATTCATATGGTGAACACCTGGTAACCGACAATAACAAGATGCATATATAAGAATATCCCCATCATTCCGGGACACCCTTCGGATATGATATAAATTTCGAAGTACTAAAGCATCCGGTACTTTGGATGGGGTTTGTTAGGCCCAATAGATCTATCTTTAGGATTCGCGTCAATTAGGGTGTCTGTTCCCTAATTCTTAGATTACCAGACTTAATAAAAAGGGGCATATTCGATTTCGATAATTCAACCATAGAATGTAGTTTCACGTACTTGTGTCTATTTTGTAAATCATTTATAAAACCTGCATGTATTCTCATCCCAAAAATATTAGATTTTAAAAGTGGGACTATAACTCACTTTCACAGATTTACTTCGTCGGGAAGTAAGACTTGGCCACTGTTGATTCACGAACCTATAACAATATATACATATATATTAAAGTATGTTCAAAATATATTTACAACACTTTTAATATATTTTGATGTTTTAAGTTTATTAAGTCAGCTGTCCTCGTTAGTAACCTATAACTAGTTGTCCACAGTTAGATGTACAGAAATAAATCGATAAATATTATCTTGAATCAATCCACGACCCAGTGTATACGTATCTCAGTATTGATCACAACTCAAACTATATATATTTTGGAATCAACCTCAACCCTGTATAGCTAACTCCAACATTCACATATAGAGTGTCTATGGTTGTTCCGAAATATATATAGATGTGTCGACATGATAGGTCGAAACATTGTATACGTGTCTATGGTATCTCAAGATTACATAATATACAATACAAGTTGATTAAGTTATGGTTGGAATAGATTTGTTACCAATTTTCACGTAGCTAAAATGAGAAAAATTATCCAATCTTGTTTTACCCATAACTTCTTCATTTTAAATCCGTTTTGAGTGAATCAAATTGCTATGATTTCATATTGAACTCTATTTTATGAATCTAAACAGAAAAAGTATAGGTTTATAGTCGGAAAAATAAGTTACAAGTCATTTTTGTAAAGGTAGTCATTTCAGTCGAAAGAACGACGTCTAGATGACCATTTTAGAAAACATACTTCCACTTTGAGTTTAACCATAATTTTTGGATATAGTTTCATGTTCATAATAAAAATCATTTTCTCAGAATAACAACTTTTAAATCAAAGTTTATCATAGTTTTTAATTAACTAACCCAAAACAGCCCGCGGTGTTACTACGACGGCGTAAATCCGGTTTTACGGTGTTTTTCGTGTTTCCAGGTTTTAAATCATTAAGTTAGCATATCATATAGATATAGAACATGTGTTTAGTTGATTTTAAAAGTCAAGTTAGAAGGATTAACTTTTGTTTGCGAACAAGTTTAGAATTAACTAAACTATGTTCTAGTGATTACAAGTTTAAACCTTCGAATAAGATAGCTTTATATGTATGAATCGAATGATGTTATGAACATCATTACTACCTTAATTTCCTTGGATAAACCTACTGGAAAAGAGAAAAATGGATCTAGCTTCAATGAATCCTTGGATGGCTCGAAGTTCTTGAAGCAGAATCATGACACGAAAACAAGTTCAAGTAAGATCATCACTTGAAATAAGATTGTTATAGTTATAGAAATTGAACCAAAGTTTGAATATGATTATTACCTTGTATTAGAATGATAACCTACTGTAAGAAACAAAGATTTCTTGAGGTTGGATGATCACCTTACAAGATTGGAAGTGAGCTAGCAAACTTGAAAGTATTCTTGATTTTATGAAACTAGAACTTTTGGAATTTATGAAGAACACTTAGAACTTGAAGATAGAACTTGAGAGAGATCAATTAGATGAAGAAAATTGAAGAATGAAAGTGTTTGTAGGTGTTTTTGGTCGTTGGTGTATGGATTAGATATAAAGGATATGTAATTTTGTTTTCATGTAAATAAGTCATGAATGATTACTCATATTTTTGTAATTTTATGAGATATTTCATGCTAGTTGCCAAATGATGGTTCCCACATGTGTTAGGTGACTCACATGGGCTGCTAAGAGCTGATCATTGGAGTGTATATACCAATAGTACATACATCTAAAAGCTGTGTATTGTACGAGTACGAATACGGGTGCATACGAGTAGAATTGTTAATGAAACTGAACGAGGATGTAATTGTAAGCATTTTTGTTAAGTAGAAGTATTTTGATAAGTGTATTGAAGTCTTTCAAAAGTGTATAAATACATATTAAAACACTACATGTATATACATTTTAACTGAGTCGTTAAGTCATCGTTAGTCGTTACATGTAAGTGTTGTTTTGAAACCTTTAGGTTAACGATCTTGTTAAATGTTGTTAACCCAATGTTTATAATATCAAATGAGATTTTAAATTATTATATTATCATGATATTATCATGTATGAATATCTCTTAATATGATATATATACATTAAATGTCTTTACAACGATAATCGTTACATATATGTCTCATTTAAAAATCATTAAGTTAGTAGTCTTGTTTTTACATATGTAGTTCATTGTTAATATACTTTATGATATGTTTTCTTATCATAGTATCATGTTAACTATATATATATATATCCATATATATGTCATCATATAGTTTTTACAAGTTTTAACGTTCGTGAATCACCGATCAACTTGGGTGGTCAATTGTCTATATGAAACATATTTCAATTAATCAAGTCTTAACAAGTTTGATTGCTTAACATGTTGGAAACATTTAATCATGTAAACATCAATCTCAATTAATATATATAAACATGGAAAAGTTCGGGTCACTACATAAAAGGTATATGATATACATATTTTTGAAAAGCTGGCGAAAAATCAATAACTTTTCATTTAGATATCGAATAGTTTCGATGAACGGATTAAAAGATATGATCAACTGAATTATGATTGACGTTAATTGAAATTGCTTTTGAATCTGCAATTAAGATTTAAACAACTTGTTTACGAGATTGATAAAGTGAACTTTTAAATATTACCAACCGAGTAAATGAATCCTTATATAAGGTACGTCTCGTTTGTTGAACTATTGTCAAAATTGACTTTTTGAAACAACATTGGATAACTTTTGTATGTCGATATCGAGCATTAGGATTGTGATACACTATGAACTGACCTAGCTTGATAGACATTTATTGACCAACATATGTTCTCTAGGTTGAGATCTACGATTATTTGATATTCCGAGTTTCCGTCACATTACGATGAACAACTTTATGTGCTGCTAAGGTCAGTTTCATTACTCCCTTTTTAATTGCTTTTGCAATATATTTTTGGGCTGAGAATACATGCAATTTATTTTAAACGCAATGGACACAAGTACATACTAAATTCTATACTGAGTTTGAACCGAAAATCCCTTAGCTTTGGTAACTAGTAACTGCTGGTTATAAGAATTAGTGGGCGCGAGTAGTAGTATATGGATCCATAGGGCTTGATATCCCCATCCGAGCTAGAGCACTAGCCTTTTAACGGACGTATGCTATTTGAGAAGCGTACACGTTGGTTTGCGTGTATTATTAAGATGATTATACAAAGGGTACAAATTATATATACGTTAAGTTTAGTTACCAGGGTGCTCTGTTACTTAGAATCTATTGACAAACTTTTGATAAACGTTTCTGGATGAAACAACAGAAATCTTGTGATCCACTTTTATATACAGATTATGCGAAACACTAAAACTATGAACTCACCAACCTTTGTGTTGACACTTATTAGCATGTTTATTCTCAGGTTTCCTAGAAGTCTTCCGCTGTTTGCTTATATGTTTGACAAGCTATGTGCATGGAGTCGTACATGGCATATTTTTCAAGGAAACGTTGCATTCACCAAATCATCACCATGTATCTTACTTTGATTGCATTGTCAACGGAAGTACTATTGTAAACTATTATTTACAGTGATTGTCTATATGTAGAAATCATCAGATGTCGAAAACCTTTGATTTAAATATTCATTTATGGTGTGCCTTTTCAAAAGAATGCAATGTTTACAAAACGTATCATATAGAGGTCAAATACCTCGTAATGAAATCGATGAATGACGTGTTCGTCCATATGGATTTGGAGCGATCGTCAAATTATTTAAGACGAAGTAATCATGATGTTGGGCTAAAAATATTAAGATTGGGTAATTGGGCTTTGTACCATAATTGGGGTTTGAACAAAAGAACGACACTTGTGAAAATTAGACTATGGGCTATTAATGGGCTTTATATTAACTAAATGATACCTCGTTAATTTAATATATAGACTTATAATTTGACGTATTTATATATAACCACATACTCTTGACTGGGCACGGTGGGCAGGATATCTATAAATACCAATAATTGTTCATTTTACCGAACACGGAACTGGATTAATAGTTAGTAGACTTGTTGAAACAGGGGTGGATTACATTCAAGGGTAATTGGTGTAATTGTTAACAAAGTAGTAAAACCTTGGTTTACACGCAGTCGATAACCTGGTGTATTCATTAAACAAAGTATTAAAACCTTGTTACAATTTGAATCCCCAATTAGTTGGAATATTTGACTTCGGGAATAAGAATAATTTGACGAAGACTTTTGCATTTTATGATTATGACTGATGGACTATTATGGATAAATCCGTATGGACATATTGAATAATCCAGGACAAAGAACAATTAACCCATGGGAATAAAAAAAAAATCAACACGTCAAACATCATGATTATGGAAGTTTAAATAAGTATAATTCTTTTATTTCATATTTAATTGCACTTTTAATTATCGCACTTTTATTTATTGTCATTGTATTTAATTGCACTTTTAATTATCGTACTCTTTAATGATCGCAATTTTATTTTATCGCACTTTTATTTATCGCAATTTCATTATCGTTATTTACTTTACGCTTTAAATTAAGTTATATTTATTTTTAATATTTTACATTAGGTTTTAAATGCGACTAAAGTTTTAAAAATCGATAAACCGGTCATTAAACGGTAAAAACCCCCTTTTATAATAATAATATCACTTATATATATATATATTTGTATTTTTATAAATTTAAAACTAATATAGCGTTAAACTTGTTTAAGAGTTCCCTGTGGATGAACCGGACTTACTAAAAACTACACTACTGTACGATTAGGTACACTGCCTATAAGTGTTGTAGCAAGGTTTAGGTATATCCATTCTATAAATAAATAAATATCTTGTGTAAAATTGTATCGTATTTAATAGTATTTCGTTGTAAAAATAATACTATTTCCTAGTACACCTCGCACACATCAAAAAGGAAGTAAAGTCTTCCGAAAAAGACATGCGATTCTTGATTTAGGTCAGGAAGTTGTCATCCAGACCAGTTGTAGGTTGATGAAAAATCTAGAAAAGTCATCTCTAAAATCAGCAGGAAATCCACGGACCTCAGCATCAAACAGGGTCGCCAAGTGGTCAGACTTATCCTAACCATGAGAGGATCTGTCTCGTAAAATGGGGAGGGCGCCGTGCAAATTAGCTTGATAAGACTAATGAATCAGATCCCCAGAAAGGATAATCTCCTTAAAGATCAAAAATCAGCTTTTAAGCCTGATATTACTCAATCCTTGAGATTGACCTTAAAGATTGAGAATTACAAACTCATGAAATTCGATGATATCTAAACTCGAGCTTGAACGAGAAAATATTTTGATCAAAATAAAACCGATTTGTTTTCTGAAAACCCATTTTCAATGCGTTCATTACCATTGAACGTAAAATCCTAAGAATTCACCGGAATTCATTAGGTCACCTGAACCAAATCGGGTGTCAACCGTAAGAACGGTGGTTGCATAGCATGGTCGAAGACAGGACCTTGTGCCAGAACGAAAAATTATAGGGTGATCTTTACTATTGCTCCTACAAAGGATAGTAATTGCATCCGACACGTTTTAGACCATGAACATCTGCATGTCATTAGACATTGCCTTAACAGTTGCTTGTTCAACGCTTTCCTTTACAACCGGGCGGTAGTTTACCGAAAGGTAATATACGGAATAAGTATACTGGACGTGTGCTTTCCTAATACAAGGTTAGCAAGTGGGTGACACAAAACCATAAGTTTTGAGCTAAAATTTTCAAATCTGAAACCCACCAAACCCACAAAAACATTTTGCAAACACCGGTGAAGGGTTATTCCGGAAAACTTATCTAGGGTAAAAGCTAGAATGAATTTTCAAAAGATCAAATGTTTTCATAAAGATCCAATTTCCTTAAGGATCTAAATTTTCATAGTCATGTGGGACTGTAAACCACATCGCTACTACCATTGTTCATACCGCCGTATTAAAATCACTAATGTACAAAGTGTGAAGAATAAAGAAGTGATTCTAGTATTTTTATTTCAAGACTATATTGCTTGAGGACAAACAACGCTCAAGTGTGGGAATATTTGATAATGCTATAAACGAACATATATTTCATAGCATTATCCTTTAAAAAAAGACAAGCTTTTAGTTGCAGTTGTTCTATTTACAAGTGATATTCGTTTAAATAATAATAGGTGAAGACAAAAGATAGATTCGACAAATTGAAGATGCAAACGATCAAAAAGCTAAAAAGTACAAAGTACAATCAAAGTGGTTCAAATTATTGATGAGAAACGTCTCAAAATTACAAGAGTACAAGACACAAAACGCAAAGTACAAGATATTAAATTGTACGAAAGGACGTTCGAAAATCTGGAACCGGGACCAAAGTCAACTCTCAACGCTCGACACAACAGACTAAAAATTATAAGTCAACTATGCACATGAATATAATATAATATATAATTAATTCTTAAAATTATATATATATATTATATTATTTAATAAAACCGTCGGCAAACAAGAAAACAAATCTGTGTGAGCTGGAAAAGCAGGCCATGCGATCGCATGGCCTGGAAGTGCAATTTCCATGCGATCGCATGGCCCCAAATTTTGGGTCAGGTCCTATAAATTTCGCAGTTTTGGTCGAACTTAAACACATCTTTTTCTTTCTCCATCTCTCACGTACATACATACATATACATACATACATACATATATATATATATATATATATATATATATATATATATATATATATATATATATATATATATATATATATATATATATATATATATATATATTATAATTTTAATTTTAATAATAATAAGGGTATGTTAGTGAATGTTGTAAGGGTGTATGTCGAAATTCTGTCCGTGTAATGCTACGCTATTTTTAATCATTGTAAGTTATGTTCAACCTTTTTAAATTAATGTCTCGTAGCTAAGTTGTAGTGACCCGAACTTTTCCATGTTTATATATATATTAAATGAAATTGTTATTTACATGATTAAGTGTTTCCAACATGTTAAGCAATCAAACTTGTTAGGACTTGAATAATTGAAATAGGTTTCATATAGACAATTGACCACCCAAGTTGACCGGTGATTCACGAACGTTAAAACTTGTAAAAACTATATGATGACATATATATGGATATATATATATATAGTTAACATGATATTATGATAAGTAAACATATCATTAAGTATATTAACAATGAACTACATATGTAAAAGCAAGACTACTAACTTAATGATTTTGAAACGAGACATATATGTAACGATTATCGTTGTAACGATATTTAATGTATATATATATATCATATTAAGAGATATTCATACATCATATTATCATGATAATATAATAATTTAAAATCTCATTTGATATTATAAACATTGGGTTAACAACATTTAACAAGATCGTTAACCTAAAGGTTTCAAAACAACACTTACATGTAACGACTAACGATAACTTAACGACTCAGTTAAAATGTATAAACATGTAGTATTTTAATATGTATTCATACACTTTTGAAAGACTTCAAGACACTTATCAAAATACTTCTACTTAACAAAAATTCTTACAATTACATCCTCGTTCAGTTTTATCAACAATTCTACTCGTATGCACCCGTATTCGTACTTGTACAATACACAGCTTTTAGATGTATGTACTATTGGTATATACACTCCAATGATCAGCTCTTAGCAGCCCATGTGAGTCACCTAACACATGTGGGAACCATCATTTGGCAACTAGCATGAAATATCTCATAAAATTACAAAAATATGAGTAATCATTCATGACTTATTTACATGAAAACAAAATTACATATCCTTTATATCTAATCCATACACCAACGACCAAAAACACCTACAAACACTTTCATTCTTCAATTTTCTTCATCTAATTGATCTCTCTCAAGTTCTATCTTCAAGTTCTAAGTGTTCTTCATAAATTCTACAAGTTCTAGTTTCATAAAATCAAGAATACTTCCAAGTTTGCTAGCTTACTTCCAATCTTGTAGAGTGATCATCTAACCTCGAGAAATCTTTCTTATTTACAGTAAGATATCTTTCTAACACAAGATAATACTCATATTCAAACTTTGATTCAATTTATATAACTATAACAATCTTATTTTGAGTGGAAATCTTACTTGAACTTGTTTTTCGTGTCATGATTCTCCTTCAAGAACTTTCAAGCCATCCAAGGATCCTTTGAAGCTAGATCCATTTTTCTCATTTCCAGTAGCTTTATCCAGAAAACTTGAGGTAGTAATGATGTTCATAACATCATTCGATTCATACATATAAAGCTATCTTATTCGAAGGTTTAAACTTGTAATCACTAGAACATAGTTT
This sequence comes from Rutidosis leptorrhynchoides, assembly GCF_046630445.1. NCBI lineage: Eukaryota > Viridiplantae > Streptophyta > Magnoliopsida > Asterales > Asteraceae > Rutidosis > Rutidosis leptorrhynchoides. Next base: position 339,692,157 of record NC_092341.1, read on the forward strand.
AGTTAATTCTAAACTTGTTCGCAAACAAAAGTTAATCCTTCTAACTTGACTTTTAAAATCAACTAAACACATGTTCTATATCTATATGATATGCTAACTTAATAATTTAAAACCTGGAAACACGAAGAACACTGTAAAACCGAGCATACGCCGTCGTAGTAACACCGCGGGCTGTTTTAGGTTAGTTAATTAAAAACTATGATAAACTTTGATTTAAAAGTTGTTCTTCTGGGAAAATGATTTTTCTTATGAACATGAAACTATATCCAAAAATTGTAACGACCCTGGAATTTTCAACATTTATTTATTAATAATTATTATTATTAATACGTGTGATAAAACGAATGTATGTCATTACATTTACGTGTTGCCATGATTGCCCGAACTTGACTTTAATTGCCCGAAATGTCTTTGTGACACCCGGAACTTGCACGAATAATATTTTCAAGTATTATTTACATTCATGATTAGTTTTATTAATCATTTTAATTAACTAAGGTTGTTGGTTAATTACTTGGGCTTTTGTTGGACTTTATTTGTTAATTAATTGAACTTGGACTTTATTAGTTAATGGACTCATGAATAAGGCTTATAAGCCCACCCTACTTCTTAGTTGGACTATTTAGCCCATATTTACATATAAGTATCATGTTTGAATGGAACTAGTTAGTTTAAAAGACTTGGAATCTAGTTGCTACACAATCCCCATGAGACTACCCCTTTTAACCACACTTTTAAGGCTTTACTTGCAAGTATCTTGTGGTTTAATCCCCTCCCCCTTTGGAATCTGCTGCAGGCCGTTGGCCTTAGGGGAGTATTAGGGGAGTTTTGACTTCATTCTTTCATTACATCTCACTTGCATTCCTCTCTCAACAACACACACACAATACTTGCTACTTTCCTCTCTTTTTCTCTCTCTAAACTAGTAAGTAACAAGGCTCTTTTCTCTCTTTGATTCTTCATGAAAACCGCCACCTTACATCACATAATCATCATCATCTTTTGTTACTTGTAGTTTGACTACTTGTTGTTGTTAGTTTGTTACATATAATTGTTAGTTGTTCTTTACTAGTTTCCAAGAATAAACTTTCTAGTTTGATTCTTCTTATTTCTTGTATTTATCAAGAACACTCAAGAACATAACTTACTAGTTATGATTCTACATATACTTTCTTAAAAGATTGCAAGTTCATGTGTAGATTAAATTCATACTTGAAGTTCATGAAGTAAACTTTAAAGTTTACTTTCTAAAGATCAAACTTTGGTTTGAATCTTTAAAGTATGAACAACCATGAATAATTTAATTGTTTACTTAGTTTACTTCTTCTTGCACTTTACTTTCATGTAATTATTTTAAATGGTCAAGTACTACAAGTTAGTCTTGATCTCATTAATCTTGAACTAAAAGTTAACCTTGAAAGTTCAAGAACACACAAATAAGTTTTCTTTAAATATAACTTTGTATACTTATGCTTGATCTAGACTTTTGAGTCATGGATCTTCAAGATCTAACTAAGAACTATGTTCTACATCTTAAGATCTTGATTAGTTAGTTTATTTTCAAGTTTAGAGTTCAATATTTCTATTATAGTTCATGTAAGTGTCAAACCTAAGACTTTGATGTAACTTTTGTTCATCAAACTACATGCAACTCTTAAGTGAGTTGTGCTTCATGTCTTAGACTTGCACTAGGGTTATGATGGTCAAGACTTGGCTAAGATGATGTAGATACATCAATGAGTTGTACACTTGAAGCTATATGCATCAAGGATGAGAACCATGATGAACATCAAGCACCAAGACCACCGGAACTCACTTAAACTTACTGTTTCTGTCCAAAACCTACTGACCTGCTGTTTCTGTAACAGACCAGCAGACCTGGGCTGTTATAACCATGATTTTTAGATAGATATTTTCGAGTATATAACTTTTCATATAGGACTCGTCTTAATCCGAGTTACGTTTTAGGATTTATGGCCCTCCGATCGTTACTATGTCCTTTAACGTTGTGCAGAAATTTCTGACCTACTCGCACTTAGACCGTCTCCACGGTCAAACAAAGACGAGTTTGCTTCTGTAAATTTTACCACACTTAAAGGACTCATATACGGAGCCATGGCCACTGGTCTCACCTTGTTTCAGTAAGGGTAGAGGCCGTGGTGACTGACTGAAGTCAGCCTTTGTTGTAAACTACTTTCATAAACGAAACTTACTTTACGCCTTTTGTTTGATGATGATTGATGATGACCCTTAAGACCTTATTTACATACTTTTAAACCTATTAAGACGATTTACTGACTTAGTACTATTTGACTTAGGTTGAGGACTTTCGGACCGTTTACTTGCACACCTTTTCCGAACCGACTTTACGACTACATTATCATTGTGAGTTATAGCATTCCCTTTTTACTTTAACTTATTTTTGGAACTGAGAATACATGCGGATTTTATGTTTTACATACTAGGCACGAGTACTTAAACTTTATATATGGGTGGGTTATACAATGACAGAAACATTCTCTTTAGCTCGGTAACGTTTAGTCATTGGTTTTTGAACCGGTGAACGCGAATCTTAGATATGGATCCATAGGGTTTGACATCCCCACTCGGGCTAGTAGCGCTAGCATTTAATGAGTGTTTAATACTTTGTAGACATACGCACTTGCCAAGTGTACTTTCAGGGGGTATAAACGTTAAGTTAGTTACCAAGTGCCCACGGTTAACATATACTTTATCATACTGTTTTGAAACGCTCTTTGTAGCACTAAAATCTCGTGGCCTACCTTACTTACTGTTATACTTAAACTATAGCTCACCAACCTTTGTGTTGATGTTTTAAAGCATGTTTTTCTCAGGTGCTTGAGGTTAGCTTCCGCTGTGTACTAGTCGTGATGTAGACACCCGCTGCTTAGAGTTGTCATCGCATGAACTACTTTACCTTGCATTCAAACTTTAGTACTTTTGAACTATGACTTGTAACGACCATTGTGGTCACATACACTTATTATTTACTTCTACTTAGTAAAGCATGCTTTTGGATTGTAAAACATTCGATGTTGGTTTAGACATCACTTTATTAATGAATGCAAACTCTTTTTGAAAACGCATATAGTACTTAACCTTGTAATGATCCTGTTGTTGATGATTCGTACACGATGGTTTTGTACGGGGCATCACATTTGGTATCAGAGCATTGGTTGTAGGGAATTAGGTTGCATTAGTGAGTCTAAGACCGACCCGAGTAGGATTCACTAATAGGACTAATCTACAACTTGCTAGTTTACTTGTTTCCGTTGAACTTACTGCATGCTGCTGCTTACTTTTACTGCTATATGCCGTATGCTACTACATGATTTCACTACTGCATGATATTACTTGCTTTCAATTGCATGCTACTTCTGTACGATTCGTTATTATTGCCATGCTACTTATTGTTATACATGATTTAAACTGTTGGCCTAATACGTGCTTGCTTATGACTTACTGACATGGAAAATTTATTTTTCCTTGTTCAGATGTCGGATGTACCACCTGCTAGCGTTTTGGGCAGTTCAGACTCAGACTCCACCACACCACCTGCTACTGTTGCTGATACACTGGTCCCGTTACCCACTAGTGATCCCAGCGCTTCGTCTTTCGGAGCGAGTAGTAGTGCGCCGGCACCTGTGACCACTTCTGACCCTACGGAGATTCCAGCTCCGTCTGCTCCCAGACCCTCGGGGTCACAGCCCCACATCGGTGGGATTGAGATTCCTGCGGAGTTCGGGGAAGGGCCGTTTCGTAACCACATGCGCACGCCTTGCCGACGCACTCCCGACGGACGTTTAGTGCCGATTCTGCCAGGCAGACACAGACAGATGTTGGCCGCCTTCGGACTGCCAGTTGAGCCACCCGTGTTGCCACCACATGATTCAGATGACGGGTCTTCCACTGACGCTCCATCAGACGACACCTCTTCGGATGACTCCAGTGATGATGAGGATCCCGCTGACGTACCTATTCAGGCATCCTCCACCCCATTGAAGAAGCGGTACCGCCCTGATGGGACCGTTATTCCAGGGGTGAATGGAGGTCGTGCTTTCACTGACGCTTTTGGACGGCGTCGGAGGGTTACTGCCCGTAAGCGGCTTGTGCCGTACCCTGCCGACCCACTCATACGTAAGGCACCTCGTTACGTGCTGAGTATTTCTGGAGCCGGGACATCTGCACCCCGTTTCGTGAGGTCTGCACCATCTGCACCACCGGCACCACCTGCACCACCGGCACTGCCTGCCCCACCAACTCCCACTGTTGAGGAATTGACAAGGGAGGTGGGAATTCTCCGAGCTCGGGTTACTAAGCTCGAGGAGCAGATGGCTCAGGTTTTAGACATCCTACACCCACCTCCACCGTAGGACTTTTGTATTAGATTTCATGATGTAATCTAGTTGTAGCTTCATGTATTATTTATGTATTGTAAGGACTTATTCGGATGTATGAAACTTATTATTATTAATGGAACTTTGCGTTATTTAATTCTTGCACGATGTTCTATTTACATTACCGTACGATGACTCTGTGGTATTTGTACCTAGATGCGTTATTTAATAACATGTGATGTTTTGATTCCATGTTGGTTAATATATACTATATTATTACATATTGAATGCTGGATTTTGACTTAAGTCAAAACTTTTGTTTAGAATACCATGGCCAACGGAAGAACCACACCTACCGCAGCCCAGATTGAGGACATGATCAACGAATGGGTCGCTGCAGCCCTAGCAGAAAGAAATCTCCAAGCTCCACCGCCACCATCACCAGTTATCCCACCCGTTCGAAATGGGTGTACTTACAAGGAATTCCAGAGCTACAAACCGCATAACTTCAGTGGAACCGAGGGACCGGTTGGTCTCACTAGATGGTTCGAGAAACTTGAATCAGTATTCCAAGTTAGCAACTGTTCGGAGGACAACAAAACCAAGTTTGCATCTTGCACGCTATCTGATGGCGCACTAACGTGGTGGAACACGTTAGCTCAAGCGAAAGGTATCGATGAGGCGTATGCTACGCCATGGGAGAAATTCAAAGTGGCTATGATTGATGAGTATTGTCCGAGAACCGAAATCCAGAAGATGGAAATCGAATTCATGCAGCTAAAGGTCGTTGGGAACGACCTTGATGGTTACAACAGGAGATTTTTGGAACTAGCTCTTATGTGTCCGACAATGGTCACCCCGGAATTCAAGCGTATGGAGAGATACTTCTGGGGACTCCCTAAGTCTATCAAAGGAAATGTCACATCGTCCAAACCACCAAATGTTCCTGAAGCAATGCGCATGGCGCATACCCTCATGAATCAGATTCTCATTGATGAGCCGGAGAAGGCTAGGTTTGAAGTTGGTAGTAGCAAAAAGCGAAAGTGGGATAATAATAACAACAACAACAACAACCACCACCACAACAATAGGGGGAGAACCTATGACCAGACCCCCGCCAAGAGGCACAACAACGGTGGAAACCCCAACCCCAACAACAACCCCAACTCCAACCCAAACTACAAGGGAACCTTACCACAATGCAAGCGGTGTTACAAACACCACACTGGGTATTGCAATGTTGTCTGCGAAAAGTGTCAACGGTCTGGGCATGTTGGAAAAGACTGCAAGGTGTAGTGACCCGAACTTTTCCATGTTTATATATATTAATTGAGATTGATATTTACATGATTAAATATTTCCAACATGTTAAGAAATCAGACTTGTTAAGACTTGATTAATTGAAATATGTTTCATATAGACAATTGACCACCCAAGTTGACCGGCGATTCACGAACGTTAAAACTTGTAAAAATGACATGACAATATATATATGGATATACATATGGTTAACATGAGATTATGATAAGTAAGTATCTCCATAAGTATATTAATAATGAGTTATATACATGTAAACAAGACTACTAACTTAAGGATTTCGAAACGAGACATATATGTAACGATTATCGTTGTAACGACATTTAAATGTATATATATCATATTAAGATATATTAATATATCATAATATCATGATAATATAATAATTTAACATCTCATTAGATATAATAAACAATGGGTTAACAACATTAATTGAGATCGTTAACTTAAAGGTTTCAAAACAACACTTACATGTAACGACTAACGATGACTTAACGACTCAGTTAAAATGTATATACATGTAGTGTATTTAGATGTATTAAAATACTTTTGGAAGACTTCAAGACATATATCAAAATACTCATACTTAACGAAAATGGTTACAGTTACTTTTCCATTCTTTTCTTTCATCAAGAATTCTAGTCGTATTCTTACCCGTATTATACACAGCTTCAAAACGTACTTACTATGAGTATATACCAATAGGAACTAGCATGGGATTCCACTCTTGATTATGTCATGTATGACTAATCAATTTTACATGAGCTAGTCAACTAACTAGAACTCCTTTTAACCCCACTCACCACTCACCAATTACCACTCATCATTCACTCCATTTCACTTCCAATTCTCTTTCTAATTCTCTCTCAACACACACACACACACTATTATGAACGTATTTTTCCAGTAGTTAATCATCATCTTCATCAAAAATCACTTCAAGAATCAAGCTATAATCATCATAGGAAGAACACTTCAAGAACACTTCAAAAATCCCTTCAAGTTTACTAATTTACTTTCAAGCTTTCTAATCCATTCCAAGTAATCATCTAAGATCAAGAAACATTTGTTATATACAGTAGGTTATATTTCTTATTCAAGGTAATATTCATATTCAAACTTTGATTCAATTTCTATAACTATAAACTATCTTAATTCGAGTAAAAATCTTACTTGAACTTGTTTTTGTGTCATGATCCTACTTCAAGAACTTTCAAGCCATCCAAGATCCTTTGAAGCTAGATCATTTCTTGACACTTCCAGTAGGTTTACCTACTAAACTTGAGGTAGTAATGATGTTCATAACATCATTCGATTCATATATATAAAACTATCTTATTCGAAGGTTTAAACTCGTAATCACTAGAACATAGTTTAGTTAATTCTAAACTTGTTCGCAAACAAAAGTTAATCCTTCTAACTTGACTTTTAAAATTAACTACACACATGTTCTATATCTATAAGATATGCTAACTTAATGATTTAAAACCTGGAAACACGAAAAACACCGTAAAACCGGATTTACGCCGTCGTAGTAACACCGCGGGCTGTTTTGGGTTAGTTAATTAAAAAATATGATAAACTTTGATTTAAAAGTTGTTATTCTGAGAAAATGATTTTTATTATGAACATGAAACTATATCCAAAAATTATGGTTAAACTCAAAGTGGAAGTATGTTTTCTAAAATGGTCATCTAGACGTCGTTCTTTCGACTGAAATGACTACCTTTACAAAAACTACTTGTAACTTATTTTTCCGACTATAAACCTATACTTTTCTTTTTAGATTCATAAAATAGAGTTCAATATGAAACCATAGCAATTTGATTCACTCAAAACGGATTTAAAATGAAGAAGTTATGGGTAAAACAAGATTGGATAATTTTTCTCATTTTAGCTACGTGAAAATTGGTAACAAATCTATTCCAACCATAACTTAATCAACTTGTATTGTATATTATGTAATCTTGAGATACCATAGACACGTATACAATGTTTCGACCTATCATGTCGACACATCTATATATATTTCGGAACAATCATAGACACTCTATATGTGAATGTTGGAGTTAGCTATACAGGGTTGAGGTTGATTCCAAAATATATATAGTTTGAGTTGTGATCAATACTGAGATACGTATACACTGGGTCGTGGATTGATTCAAGATAATATTTATCGATTTATTTCTGTACATCTAACTATGGACAACTAGTTATAGGTTACTAACGAGGACAGCTGACTTAATAAACTTAAAACATCAAAATATATTAAAAGTGTTGTAAATATATTTTAAACATACTTTGATATATATGTATATATTGTTATAGGTTCGTGAATCAACCAGTGGCCAAGTCTTACTTCCCGATGAAGTAAAAATCTGTGAAAGTGAGTTATAGTCCCACTTTTAAAATCTAATATTTTTGGGATGAGAATACATTTATAAATGATTTACAAAATAGACACAAGTACGTGAAACTACATTCTATGGTTGAATTATTGAAATCGAATATGCCCCTTTTTATTAAGTCTGGTAATCTAAGAATTAGGGAACATACACCCTAATTGACGCGAATCCTAAAGATAGATCTATTGGGCCTAACAAACCCCATCCAAAGTACCGGATGCTTTAGTACTTCGAAATTTATATCATATCCGAAGGGTGTCCCGGAATGATGGGGATATTCTTTTATATATGCATCTTGTTAATGTCGGTTACCAGGTGTTCACCATATGAATGATTTTTATTTCTATGTATGGGATGTGTATTGAAATATGAAATCTTGTGGTCTATTGTTACGATTTGATATATATAGGTTAAACCTATAACTCACCAACATTTTTGTTGACGTTTAAAGCATGTTTATTCTCAGGTGAATACTAAGAGCTTCCGCTGTTGCATACTAAAATAAGGACAAGATTTGGAGTCCATGTTTGTATGATATTGTGTAAAAACTGCATTCAAGAAACTGATTTTGATGTAACATATTTGTATTGTAAACCATTATGTAATGGTCGTGTGTAAACAGGATATTTTAGATTATCATTATTTGATAATCTACGTAAAGCTTTTTAAACCTTTATTTATGAAATAAAGGTTATGGTTTGTTTTAAAAATGAATGCAGTCTTTGAAAACGTCTCATATAGAGATCAAAACCTCGCAACGAAATCAATTAATATGGAACGTTTTTAATCAATAAGAACGGGACATTTCAGTTGGTATCCGAGCGTTGGTCTTAGAGAACAAGAAAATTTGCATTAGTGTGTCTTATCGAGTTTATTAGGATGCATTAGTGAGTCTGGACTTCGATCGTGTTTTCTTTAAAAATGATTGCTTAACATTTTTGTTGGAAACTATATATTTTTAACATATGAATATTATGTGATATATTAATCTCTTAACATGTTTGATATTATGTGATAGATGTCTACCTCTAGAACAAGTCCCATTGACTCACCTAATAATAATGAAGAGTCAAATGTAAATTGGAATGATTCGTGGACTGATTCACAAGTTCCCGAAGAGGAACCGGAAGAAGAGTCGGAACCGGAAGAAGAATCGGAACCGGAAGAAGAATCGGAACCGGAAGAAGAAATAGAACCGGTGGGGGAAATAATAAAACGGTTAAGTAAAAGAGAATCCTCAACCAACCGACCAAGGTTAATTATGGTCAATGGTGTTTCCGCCAAGGAAGCAAAATATTGGGAGGATTACCAATTCTCCGATGAATCGGATTCCGACGAGAATTCCGATGATGTCATAGAAATTACCCCAACTGAATTTAAAAAGGAAAAAGAAAATAATAAGGGAAAGGGCATAAAAATAGAGAAATCTAATTCCAACCCCGATGAACTTTATATGTATCGTCAACCCCCGAAGTCCTTAAGTTGTAACAATGACCCGGGAACCTCTAAACCACCAGGTTTTTCTAAACCAATGTGGACAACGACGGCTCGTATTAGGGGAACATCATATATCCCTAGAAACTTGGCAAAACGAACCAAAACCGAACAAGAAGAAACGAGGGAGTCGGAATAAAATAGTTGTATTCGTGTGGTGTAATATATGTAATATAGTGTGCTTATGCTTTATGATATATGTAAAAATTGCTTGTATTAATAAGTATTTTTTTTTTATGAATCTAACTCTTGTCTATTTTACAGTATAAAAACACAAAATGGATAGACAACCCAATATTTTAAGAGACCTACCCGGAGACATGATTGATGAAATCTTGTCTAGAGTCGGTCAGAATTCCTCGGCACAACTATTTAAGGCGAGATCAGTTTGTAAGACATTCGAAGAACGTTCCAAGAATGCCTTGGTTTATAAAAGGCTTTCGTTCGAAAGATGGGGGATATCACATTGGGAAATCCATAAGTTACGATGTGTTTACTTTGACGCATATATTGCGGGGAACCCAAATGCTATTTTACGCAACGGGTTAAGAAATTATTTTGACTCAGTATATCCGAATATAGGACTTCGTGATTTAGAAAAAGCGGCTAACATGCAACATAAAGAAGAATGTTATGCTTACGGGTTAGTAATGTTCGCTTCTCACCAAAGTGAAAACAAGAACATCGGGCTGCAACTATTAAACAAAACGTTCCCACAAGTGACGGAGTCGGTAATTGGGGTAAGAAATGAGGTTTTTAGGTTATTACGAGACTGTTGGTCATTACGTAACCCTCGTCCCTTTGACGACGTTACAACACGCTGTCTTATCAACGACCATAACGGTTATGTTCCACAAGACCAAGGATGGGAAGTAGTCCTAGTAAAACCAGAATGCATGACTTGTTTCTGGACGTATGAATTACGTGTCTTTATTGCCTTTGCTGAACGACTTGTGTACTAGCTAGAATTATCTTCACAACTATCTTGTATCAAAGTTATTGTGTGCTATATTTCATGTTTTATGTAAAATAAGCGGTATTGTAAGTTTGTAAAATATTGTATAAAAGTTTGAACACGAAATATTATTACAATCAGTTTTTCATATAGAATTGTAGTAGTTGAATTGTATATTAGCTACTAAGTATGAACTTAACGGGTAGGTACTACCCGAATTTAAACTTATAAAACGCTAATATGAAGAAAAAGCTTTTATAAATGAGTTCATATTATGCTACGAAATACTATTAACTACTCTTAATATTCTGTATGATTAACTTGTTCCATTTGACTATTTTGAAGGAAATGGCACCGACTACTCGACACACCGTGAATATGAATGAAGAGGAATTCCGTACTTTTCTAGCTTCAAACATAGCCGCAGTACAGGCTGCGCTACATACCAACAATAACCTTGGATCTGGCAGTACAGGAAATCGTGTAGGATGCACCTACAAAGAATTCACTGCCTGCAAACCTTTGGAATTTGATGGAACCGAAGGACCGATCGGATTGAAACGGTGGATCGAGAAGGTCGAATCGGTGTTTGCCATAAGTAAGTGTACTGAAGAGGACAAAGTGAAGTACGCTACGCATACCTTCACAGGTTCTGCGTTAATATGGTGGAATACCTATCTAGAGCAAGTGGGACAAGATGATGCGTACGCACTACCGTGGTCAGCATTCAAGCACTTGATGAACAAGAAGTACCGTCCCAGAACTGAGGTCAATAAGCTCAAGACAGAACTTAGAGGGTTACGAACCCAAGGATTTGATATTACCACGTACGAAAGACGATTCACAGAATTGTGCCTATTGTGTCCGGGAGCATTCGAAGATGAGGAAGAGAAGATCGATGAGTTTGTGAAAGGATTACCGGAAAGAATCCAAGAAGATATAAGTTCACACGAGCCCGCCTCCATACAACAGGCATGTAGAATGGCTCACAAACTAGTGAACCAGATTGAAGAAAGAATTAAAGAACAGACTGCTGAAGAGGCCAATGTGAAGCAAGTCAAAAGAAAGTGGGAGGAAAACGGTGATAAGAATCACCAATACAACAACAACAGCAATTACAACAATAATCGCAACAATTATCCCAACAATCGCAACATCAATCGCAACTATAACAAACGGCCCAACAACAACAACAACAACAACAACAACAACAACAACAACAACAACAACAACAACAACAGCAACTACAACAATCATTCCAACAACAATAATAACCGCAACAACAACAACAATCAGAAGCAGCTATGCCAAAGGTGTGAAAAGTATCACTCGGGGTTCTGCACCAAATTTTGCAACAAGTGTAAAAGAAATGGTCATAGCGCGGCGAAGTGTGAGGTCTACGGACCAGGGGTTAATAGAACGAAAGGAACAAATGGTGTCGGAACGAGTAATGGTGGAGCAAGTAGTGTCGGAGCAAGTTATTGCAATGTAGTTTGTTATAAATGTGGAAAACCGGGCCACATTATTAGAAATTTCCCGAACCAGGAGAACACGAATGGACAAGGCCGCGGAAGAGTTTTCAATATTAATGCGGCAGAGGCACAGGAAGACCCGGAGCTTGTTACGGGTACGTTTCTTATTTACAATAAATCTGCTTACGTTTTATTTGATTCGGGTGCGGATAGAAGCTATAAGAGTAGAGATTTTTGTGCTAAATTAAGTTGTCCATTGACGCCTTTGGATAGTAAATTTTTACTCGAATTAGCAAATGGTAAATTAATTTCAGCAGATAATATATGTCGGAATCGATAAATTAAACTGGTTAGCGAAACATTTAAGATTGATTTGATACCAGTAGAGTTAGGGAGTTTTGATGTGATAATCGGTATGGACTGGTTGAAAGAAGTGAAAGCAGAGATCGCACCCAGCGAGATGAAAGAACTGCAAAGCCAATTACAAGAACTTTTAGAGCGTGGTTTCATTCGACCAAGCACATCACCGTGGGGAGCTCCTGTTTTGTTTGTCAAGAAGAAAGATGGTACATTCAGGTTGTGTATCGACTACCGAGAGTTGAACAAACTTACCATCAAGAACCGCTACCCACTACCGAGAATCGACGACTTATTTGATCAACTACAAGGCTCATCTGTTTATTCAAAGATTGACTTACGTTCCGGGTATCATCAAATGCGGGTGAAAGAAGATGATATTCCAAAGACTGCTTTGAGAACACGTTACGGTCATTACGAGTTTATGGTCATGCCGTTTGGTTTAACTAATGCACCAGCTGTGTTCATGGACCTTATGAACCGAGTGTGTGGACCATACCTTGACAAGTTTATCATTGTTTTCATTGATGACATACTTATTTACTCAAAGAATGACCAAGAACACGGTGAACATTTGAGAAAGGTGTTAGAAGTATTGAGGAAGGAAGAATTGTACGCTAAGTTTTCAAAGTGTGCATTTTGGTTGGAAGAAGTTCAATTCTTCGATCACATAGTGAACAAAGAAGGTATTAAGGTGGATCCGGCAAAGATAGAAACTGTTGAAAAGTGGGAAACCCCGAAAACTCCGAAACACATACGCCAGTTTTTAGGACTAGCTGGTTACTACAGAAGGTTCATCCAAGACTTTTCCAGAATAGCAAAACCCTTGACAGCATTAACGCATAAAGGGAAGAAATTTGAACGGAATGATGAACAAGAGAAAGCGTTTCAGTTATTGAAGAAAAAGCTAACTACGGCACCTATATTGTCATTGCCTGAAGGGAATGATGATTTTGTGATTTATTGTGACGCATCAAAGCAAGGTCTCGGTTGTGTATTAATGCAACGAACGAAGGTGATTGCTTATGCGTCTAGACAATTGAAGATTCACGAACAAAATTATACGACGCATGATTTGGAATTAGGCGCGGTTGTTTTTGCATTAAAGACTTGGAGGCACTACTTATATGGGGTCAAAAGTATTATATATACCGACCACAAAAGTCTTCAACACATATTTAATCAGAAACAACTGAATATGAGGCAGCGTAGGTGGATTGAATTATTGAATGATTACGACTTTGAGATTCGTTACCACCCGGGGAAGGCAAATGTGGTAGCCGATGCCTTGAGCAGGAAGGACAGAGAACCCATTCGAGTAAAATCTATGAATATAATGATTCATAATAACCTTACTACTCAAATAAAGGAGGCGCAACAAGGAGTTTCAAAAGAGGGAAATTTAAAGGATGAAATACCCAAAGGATCTGAGAAACATCTTAATATTCGGGAAGACGGAACCCGGTATAGGGCTGAAAGGATTTGGGTACCAAAATTTGGAGATATGAGAGAAATGGTACTTAGAGAAGCTCATAAAACCAGATACTCAATACATCCTGGAACGGGGAAGATGTACAATGATCTCAGGAAATATTTTTGGTGGCCGGGTATGAAAGCCGATGTTGCTAAATACGTAGGAGAATGTTTGACGTGTTCTAAGGTCAAAGCTGAGCATCAGAAACCATGAGGTCTACTTCAACAACCCGAAATCCCGGAATGGAAATGGGAAAACATTACCATGGATTTCATCACTAAATTGCCAAGGACTGCAAGTGGTTTTGATACTATTTGGGTAATAGTTGATCGTCTCACCAAATCAGCACATTTCCTGCCAATAAGAGAAGATGACAAGATGGAGAAGTTAGCACGACTGTATTTGAAGGAAGTCGTCTCCAGACATGGAATACCAATCTCTATTATCTCTGATAGGGATGGCAGATTTATTTCAAGATTCTGGCAGATATTACAGCAAGCATTAGGAACTCGTCTAGACATGAGTACTGCCTATCATCCACAAACTGATGGGCAGAGCGAAAGGACGATACAAACGCTTGAAGACATGCTACGAGAATGTGTTATTGATTTCGGAAACAATTGGGATCGACATCTACCATTAGCAAAATTTTCCTACAACAACAGCTACCATTCAAGCATTGAGATGGCGCCGTTTGAAGCACTTTATGGTAGAAAGTGCAGGTCTCCGATTTGTTGGAGTAAAGTGGGGGATAGACAGATTACGGGTCCGGAGATTATACAAGAAACTACCGAGAAGATCATCCAAATTTAACAACAGTTGAAAACCGCCCAAAGTCGACAAAAGAGCTACGCTGACATTAAAAGAAAAGATATAGAATTTGAAATTGGAGAGATGGTCATGCTTAAAGTTGCACCTTGGAAAGGCGTTGTTCGATTTGGAAAACGAGGGAAATTAAATCCAAGGTATATTGGACCATTCAAGATTATTGTTCGTGTCGGACCAGTAGCTTACCGACTTGAGTTACCTCAACAACTCGCGGCTGTACATAACACTTTCCACGTCTCGAATTTGAAGAAATGTTTTGCTAAAGAAGATCTCACTATTCCGTTAGATGAAATCTAAATCAACGAAAAACTCCAATTCATCGAAGAACCCGTCGAAATAATGGATCGTGAGGTTAAAAGACTTAAGCAAAACAAGATACCAATTGTTAAGGTTCGATGGAATGCTCGTAGAGGACCCGAGTTCACCTGGGAGCATGAAGATCAGATGAAAAAGAAATACCCGCATCTATTTCCAGAAGATTCGTCAACACCTTCAACAGCTTAAAATTTCGGGACGAAATTTATTTAACGGGTAGGTACTGTAGTGACCCGAACTTTTCCATGTTTATATATATTAATTGAGATTGATATTTACATGATTAAATGTTTCCAATATGTTAAGCAATCAAACTTGTTAAGACTTGATTAATTGAAATATGTTTCATATAGACAATTGACCACCCAAGTTGACCGGCGATTCACGAACGTTAAAACTTGTAAAAACGACATGACGATATATATATGGATATACATATGGTTAACATGAGATTATGATAAGTAAGTATCTCCATAAGTATATTAACAATGAGTTATATATGATAATGCTAAAAACGAACATATATTTCATAGCATTATTCCTCAAGAAAGATAAGCTTTTAGTTGCAATTGTTCTATTTACAAGTGATATTCGTTTAAATAAAAAAAAGTGAAGACAAAAGACAGATTCGACGAATTGAAGACGCAAATGACCAAAAAGCTCAAAAGTACAAAATACAATCAAAGAGGTTCCAATTATTGATAAGAAACGTCTCGAAATTACTAGAGTACAAGATTCAAAACGCAAAGTACAAGATATTAAATTGTACGCAAGGACATTCGAAAATCCGGAACCGGGACCGGAGTCAACTCTCAATGCTCAACGCAACGGACTTAAAATTACAAGTCAACTATGCACATAAATATAATATAATATTTAAATAATTCTTATAATTATTTAATATATTATATTATTTATAAAAACCGTCGGCAGAAGAAAACAACCAAAAATGAGCCTCCCCAGCTGGCCATGCGATCGCATGGCCTGGAAGGCATAAATCCATGCGATCGCATGAGCCCCTGTTCCAGCCCACATGCCTATAAAAATCGAGCTTTGGTGCACCAAAAATCATCCATCTTTCTCTTTTCTCATACGTAAAACATATATATATATTTATAATTTATATTTTAATTTTAATTATAATTCTAATAATAAGGGTATGTTAGCGAATGTTGTAAGGGTGTAAGTCGAAATTCTGTCCGTGTAACGCTACGCTATTTTTAATCATTGTAAGTTATGTTCAACCTTTTTACATTAATGTCTCGTAGCTAAGTTATTATTATGCTTATTTAATCCGAAGTAATCATGATGTTGGGCTAATTACTAAAATTGGGTAATTGGGCTTTGTACCATAATTGAGGTTTGGACAAAAGAACGACACTTGTGGAAATTAGACTATGAGCTATTAATGGGCTTTATATTTGTTTAACTAAATGATAGTTTGTTAATGTTAATATAAAGATTTACAATTGGGCGTCCCTATAAATTACCATATACACTCAATCGGACACGATGGGCGGGGTATTTATATGTACGAATAATCGTTCATTTAACCGGACACGGGAATGGATTAATAGCCACTAGAACAATTAAAACAGGGGTGAAATTATGTAAAAGGACACTTGGTATAATTGATAACAAAATATTAAAACCTTGGGTTACACTCAGTCGACATCCTGGTGTAATTATTAAACAAAGTATTAAAATCTTGTTACAGTTTAAGTCCTCAATTAGTTGGAATATTTAACTTCGGGTATAAGGATAATTTGACGAGGACACTCGCACTTTATATTTATGACTGATGGACTGTTATGGACAAAAACCAGACGGACATATTAAATAATCCAGGACAAAGGACAATTAACCCATGGGCATAAAACTAAAATCAACACGTCAAACATCATGATTACGGAAGTTTAAATAAGCATAATTCTTTTATTTCATATTTAATTTCCTTTATTTTATATTTAATTGCACTTCTAATTATCGCATTTTTATTGTTATTGTATTTAATTGCACTTTTAATTATCGTACTTTTTAATTATCGCAAGTTTATTTTATCGCACTTTTATTATTCGCAATTTCATTATCGTTATTTACTTTATGCTTTAATTTAAGTCTTGTATTTATTTTTAATATTTTACATTCGGTTTTAACTGCGACTAAAGTTTTAAAATCGACAAACCGGTCATTAAACGGTAAAAACCCCCCATTTATAATAATAATATTACTTATATATATATATTTGTATTTTTATAAAAGTAAACTAATATAGCGTTGAGCTTTGTTTAAAAAAAAGATTCCCTGTGGAACGAACCGGACTTACTAAAAACTACACTACTGTACGATTAGGTACACTGCCTATAAGTGTTGTAGCAAGGTTTAAGTATATCCATTCTCTAAATAAATAAATATCTTGTGTAAAAATGTATCGTATTTAATAGTATTTCTTGCAAAAATTTAATAAGTATTTTATATACCCCTCGCGAAACATCAAGTATTTTTGGCGCCGCTGCCGGGGAATCGTCTTAAAAGCCGGAAGCGCAACGCTATAAAAGAAAAAAAAAAGAAAAACAAAAATATAATTATTTTTTCTTAGAGTTTGGTAAATATTTAAGTTTTATAAAGTTTCTTTATTTCTATTTTTTTTATTTTGTAAAAATATAAGTTTTATTTAATTAATAAATATATTTTATATTTTACAGCAAAAACAGAAAAAAAAATAAAATAAAATTTTAATCGGCCTGTACTGTAGCAGCCCAACTCTGGCCCGAAACCCTAGCCCATGCGATCGCATGGCTGGGTAACTTAGAACTCATGCGATCGCATGAGCGTATCTGACAGGCCATCATCGTACAGCAATTAATGCGATTAGGGTTTTAATTAATTATTAATTTTATTATTAACCCTAATTAAGTTTTATTATTTAATTAGTTTTTAGTTTAAGTTTAATTTGTATTTTTAGTTTAATTAGTTTATTTAAATTGTAAAATTAATAGTTTTATAAAATAAATAATATAAAAATAATATTTTTATAAAAATTGTACTTTTTACAACTTTTTATATATTTTTATTTTTTTTCCTTTTTAATCGTTTTAGCGTAATATTTGTATTTTTAGCTCATATTTAGTTTTAAACTTAGTTTTTGCCATAGTTATTTTTACTTCTAGATTTTTAGGCTTTGCCGTAGAATTCCTTAAGTGCTTTTTCTTTAGACTAAGATTTAAGTGCTTTAGAATTTTGCGACTCCTTTTTAAGTTTTAGTTTCTTTTTAAGATATTTCCATTTGGGATTTAGTTTTCCTGTAAGCTTTAATATTTTTAGACACCTTTTACTATGTACCAATTATCATTCCAATTAGTAATCTCAATTTGCGATTATAATTTTAAGTTAGTTGTAGTAATAAAGTTAGGTTAGTCAAGTATTTTTAAGTTTTTATAAGTTTCTTTTATTTTTCCGTCACCTTTTATTTTTCAACCTTTTTTCTTTTTCAACCTTTTTCCGACGAACTCTTTTTCTTTCTTATTTCTCGCTATTCTAGTTTTAGGACATAGATTTTTATTCTACTTCTTATCTAAATTTCTTAAAATTACGAAAATTTATTTTAAGTGATTAAATTAATAGACATCAAAATTTTCTGGTTCGTAGTAATAGTTGGATTTGTACGTGGACCGGGTTATTGGAGCCAAACAGTCCTCAATTATATTGAGACCAAACGAATCCTGCCCCTCTGCTGCATCTTTTGGCTATTCGAAACGTGGGCAAAATCAGAAAAGTCTATTAATTGGATAACTTATTATAATTTTTCTTTCCTTTTAAAAACTAATAGGATATTCAGTGAATGCACCGAGCAAGACGTTCACCACCTTTTGTACGTTCACCACCTGTAACTAGATCAAGACATTTAGCAAATATAACCGCCGTTGATTTTTCTTTAGAATCGTCATCCAGTCGACCAAGTACTTCAGTTCAAATTTCCGATAATCCATTTTTTGAACCCGACCTCACAATTGAGAATCCGGAGAATATTCAGGAACGGTTCGTAGATCCTGAACCACTAAACTTTCCTCCGGAACCACCAATCATTCAAACAGAGATTGTTGAGGAACGAACCATTAAATCAGAATCCTCTAGTGATTCCGATTCAACAAATTCAATTATGGAGAATCTGGAAACTTTAAGTATGGAAGACCGAATGAGAGCTAAACGCACTGGCCAAGGTCACGCAATTACTCATCCAGACATTATTGCGCCAGATTATGAAATCAAAGGACAAATTCTACACATGGTGACTAATCAATGCCAATTTAGTGGTGCGCCGAAGGAAGATCCAAATGAACATCTACGTACCTTTAATAGGATCTGCACACTATTTAAAATCCGAGAAGTGGAGGATGAACAGATATATCTCATGTTATTTCCCTGGACTTTAAAGGGAGAAGCCAAAGATTGGTTGGAATCGTTACCTGAAGGGGCGATTGATACATGGGATGTTTTAGTTGACAAATTTCTTAAACAATTCTTTCCTGCATCTAAAGCCGTAAGACTTCAAGCCGAAATTGTTACGTTTACACAGAAACCGAATGAAACTCTATATGAGGCGTGGACAAGATATGGAAAGTTATTAAGAGGATGTCCGCAACATGGTTTAGACACCTGTCAAATAGTACAAATATTCTACCAAGGATGCGACATCACTACAAGGAAAGACATAGATATAGCAGCTGGTGGTTCTATTATGAAGAAAACCGAAACTGATGCTTACAAAATTATTGATAACACTGCTTCCCACTCACATGAGTGGCACCAAGAAAAAGATATCATTAGATCATCTAAAGCAGCTAGAGCCGATTCTAGCCATGACTTAGATTCCATTTCCGCAAAGATAGATGCTGTGGAGAGACGAATGGAAAAGATGACTAAAGATATTCACTCAATACGAATTAGTTGTGAGCAGTGTGGAGGACCACATTTGACAAAAGATTGTCTCAGTATTGAATTAACAATGGAACAAAGAGAGAATATTTCATACATAAACCAAAGGCCTGGAAATAATTATCAGAATAATTATCAACCGCCAAGACCGATTTACAATCAAAACCAGAATTATAACCGAAATATTCCATACAACAACCAACGAGGTCCTACCAATCAACAAGTATCTAATAACAATTACAATCAGCAAAGACCTAATTTTCAAAACAAACCACCACAACAAACCGATGATAAAAAGCCGAATTTAGAAGATATGATGACGAAGCTAGTTGAAACTCAAACGCAGTTTTTCACATCTCAGAAACAAACTAATGAACAAAATGCTCAAGCATTTAGAAATCAACAAGCTTCTATTCAAAATCTGGAACAAGAAGTAAGTAACCTAGCAAGGTTAATAGGTGAAAGAAAACCGGGAAGTCTACCTAGTGATACAAATGCTAACCCCCGGAATGAAACAGCTAAAGCCATTACCACAAGAAGTGGTACAACACTTAAACCACCTAAAATACCTGTAACTTCTGATAAAGCTATTCCTACTCCACAAGAACCACAACCTGATCAAGATAAGGAAAAAGAACCGGTAATTGAAAAGGTTAATGAAGATAACATAGTTAAGGATAAACCTTATGTTAAACCATACCAACCACCACTTCCTTACCCGAGTAAAATGAAGAAAGAGAAACTTGAAGCCGAGCAATCCAAATTCTTGGATATGTTTAAACAGATAAATGTAAATCTTCCTTTCATTGATGTGATTTCAGGAATGCCTAGATATGCTAAATTCTTGAAAGATCTAATTTCAAATAGAAAGAAAATGGAAGAACTCTCGGCTGTTACTATAAATGCTAATTGTTCAGCAGTGCTGTTGAATAAGATACCAGAAAAATTATCTGATCCAGGAAGTTTCACAATTCCATGTTTTCTGGGTAGTCTTAGTTCAATAGAAGCATTGGCAGACTTAGGTGCTAGTATAAATTTAATGCCGTATTCACTATACGCTAAACTAGACCTTGGAGAATTGAAACCAACCAGAATAAGCATACAACTAGCCGATAGATCAATAAAATATCCTAGAGGGATAATGGAGAACATGCTAGTTAAAGTTGGTATTTTAGTATTTCCAGTAGATTTTGTTGTTTTGGACATGGAAGAAGATTCTCAAGTTCCTCTCATATTAGGAAGACCATTCTTAAACACGGCTAAAGCAATGATAGACGTGTTCGGTAAGAAACTAACCCTAAGTATAGAGGATGAGAGTGTTACCTTTTCAGTTGATAGAGCAATGCAACAACCACAATCTGCAGATGATACATGTTATTATATTCAAACTATAGATGCACATGCAGAATTATTAAAAGAATTTCCAGAATTACAAGGAACAGGAGAATGTTCTTTAGGAGAAGGTAATGAACCAATTGATGAAGCTGAAATGTTAGCTACACTTATAGCTAATGGATATGAACCAACAACAGAAGAAATTCAAATGCTAAAAGAAGAAGACAGATATCGATATAAATCATCGATAGAAGAACCACCGAAATTAGAGTTAAAGCCACTTCCAAACCATTTGGAATACGCTTATTTACATGGTGAATCTGAATTACCTGTAATAATATCGTCTTCTCTTACTGAAAATGAGAAATCACAACTCATTTCTGTGTTGAAAGCTCATAAACCAGCCATTGCATGGAAGGTTCATGATATTAAAGGAATAAGTCCTTCGTATTGCACACATAAAATCCTTATGGAAGAAGGTCATAAAACATATGTGCAACGCCAACGAAGACTAAATCCTAATATGCAAGATGTAGTTAAGAAAGAGATTATTAAACTGCTAGATGCAGGTCTAATTTATCCAATCTCTGATAGTCCATGGGTAAGCCCAGTTCAATGCGTGCCTAAGAAGGGTGGCATGACTGTCATTACAAATGAGAAAAATGAGCTTATTCCTACTAGGACTGTAACAGGATGGCGTGTGTGTATTGATTATAGAAAATTAAATGACGCCACCAGAAAAGATCACTTTCCCTTACCTTTCATAGATCAAATGTTGGAAAGATTAGCCGGAAATAGTTACTATTATTTTCTAGATGGATTTTCCGGATATTTTCAAATTCCAATAGCACCCGAAGATCAAGAGAAAACCACATTCACGTGCCCTTATGGTACTTTTGCTTACAAACGCATGCCATTTGGACTTTGTAACGCCCCTGCAACCTTTCAAAGGTGTATGATGGCGATTTTTCATGACATGATAGAAGAATGCATGAAAGTTTTCATGGATGACTTTTCAGTCTTCGGTGATACATTTGAATCATGTCTAGTTAATCTTGAACGAATGCTAAATAGATGCGAACAATCAAATCAAGTTCTTAATTGGGAGAAATGCCATTTCATGGTTAAAGAAGGCATCGTTCTTGGACATAAAATTTCAAAAGAAGGAATTGAAGTGGATAGAGCTAAAGTAGATGTAATTGCTAAACTTCCACATCCCACCAATGTTAGAGGAGTTAGGAGTTTTCTAGGGCATGCCGGTTTTTACCGACGTTTCATAAAAGATTTTTCTAAAATTGCCACTCCTATGAATAAACTCCTAGAAAAGGATGCTCCATTCATCTTTTCAGATGAGTGTATCAAATCTTTTAATATTCTTAAAGAGAAACTCACTAATGCACCGATCATGATAACACCAAATTGGAATCTACCATTTGAACTAATGTGCGATGCAAGTGATTTTGCAATGGGAGCCGTTTTAGGACAAAGGATTGAAAAACGATTTCAACCTATATATTATGCTAGTAAGACGTTACAAGGAGCACAAACGAACTATACAACTACTGAAAAAGAACTCCTTGCTATTGTCTTTGCTTTTGACAAATTTCGATCATATCTCGTTCTAGCAAAAACGGTGGTCTATACCGACCATTCTGCTCTTAGATACCTATTTTCGAAACAAGATGCTAAACCAAGATTAATCTGTTGGATCTTACTCTTACAAGAATTTGATATTGAAATCCGAGATAAAAGAGGAGCAGAAAATCTCGCCGCTGATCATCTTTCTCGTCTTGAAAATCCCGAATTAGAAGTTCTAAATGAATCAGCCATACAAGACAACTTTCCTGATGAATATCTATTGAAGATAGATTATAAAGAAATCCCATGGTTTGCAGACTATGCAAATTATTTAGTATGTGGATTCCTTGAAAAAGGATTATCGTACCAAAGATGAAAGAAATTCTTCAGTGATATAAAACACTATTTCTGGGAAGATCCACATCTGTTTAAAAGTTGTCCCGATGGAATAATACGCCGATGTGTATTTGGAGAAGAAGCTAGTAAAATATTAAACCATTGTCACACAGGACCAACAGGAGGGCATTATGGGCCTCAACTAACAGCAAGAAAAGTTTATGAAGCTGGATTCTATTGGCCTACAATTTACAAAGATGCACACCTACTTTGCAAATCCTGTGATGCTTGTCAAAGGGCCGGAAAAATAAGTCAACGTGATGAAATGCCACAAAATGTCATCCAAGTATGTGAAGTATTTGACATTTGGGGTATTGACTTTATGGGTCCATTTCCAAAATCTCATAATAATCTATATATACTTGTAGCCATTGATTATGTATCTAAATGGGCGGAAGCACAAGCTCTCCCAACCAACGATGCACGAGTTGTAGTCAACTTTTTAAAACGTCTTTTTGCAAGGTTTGGAACACCGAAAGCTTTGATAAGTGATCGGGGTACTCATTTCTGTAATAATTAACTTGAGAAAGTTCTTAAAAGATATGGAGTAACTCATAAAATCTCCACCGCATATCATCCACAAACAAGTGGACAAGTTGAAAATACCAACCGAGCTTTAAAACGTATTCTAGAAAAAACCGTAGGATCAAATCCGAAGGAATGGTCCATTAAATTGGAGGATGCACTCTGGGCTTTTAGAACAGCCTACAAAACTCCAATTGGAACCACACCTTTTAGACTTGTTTATGGAAAAGCATGTCATCTTCCAGTAGAAATTGAACACAAAGCATTTTGGGCTTTGAAAACATGTAATCTTGATTTACATGAAGCTGGACGTCTACGATTAAGTCAACTAAACGAATTAGAAGAATTAAGACATGAAGCATACGAAAATTCGTTAATCTATAAGGAAAGAACGAAGAAATGGCATGATAAAAGAATCAGAAGTTCAAAAGAATTTAAAGAAGGAGACAGAGTTCTTCTTTTCAATTCAAGATTCAAGCTATTTCCTGGAAAATTGAAATCAAGATGGTCTGGACCATTCATGGTCAAAAGAGTTTTCCCATACGGAACGATAGAATTAATAAATTCAAATGGGATTGAATTTAAAGTTAATGGTCACAGAGTTAAACATTACATACATGGTCCGATGGAAGTCGACAACGAAGTTAATCACAATTTCGACACCACAGCTAACTAAGTATGGGGAGAATCAAGTCTTTAAAGGATAATATGTATTTCTGTTAGAGTTAGATTGTCTGTTTTCGTGTATTTCTCGAAAATGGAACCCGAATGGTCTTTCCCTAGCAGACCCTAAAGAACTAGTCTTCTCCCCCCATTCTGAATTTTTATTTTTTTTAGGTTTTTACGAAATGAAGACTGCCTATGAACTAAACCATGGTCTAATGCTACACGCTTTGATCACTAAACCTATAGCACGCTTTGATCACTAAACCTAATAATGACATACTACCGAGTGAATTAGTATCAGTAATCAGAGAAAGAATGGACGGAGTTAGAAAAGAATCCAGATGCGAAGATAATAAATTACAATTTGGTAAAGGAAAATCAAAATCCGCAGCGAAAAGAAGAGCACGACACCTAGAAAGATGTCACAAATGCGGAAAATGGTCACATGGAGGTAAATGTTCAAATAATCAAACCTATTCAAATACCGAATTTGTTACTTTATGCAGAGACGGACCGTTCATATGTTTAGAAGAAAAGACACTGAATGCTCGAGGTTACGCCTATGTAGCCATGGAAAACCAATTAAACCGACTATCTTATGAATGGGATAGATCATATAACTAAGAAATCTATTTCACAGGTATGTCTGTACAGTTTTTATTTTTATTTTTATTTTTAACCTTTTGATAATAAACGCTAATTTGTTCGCTAAAAAGTATTAAATTGGTATTGAATAAAATTAGGTTTGGCGACCGAAATTATTGATATCATTCAAAAATTTATTACATCACTGCGAAATTTAACGTTTATTCTTAAGGAATAAATATCTTTAATCAATCAACCCAAAATATTTCAAAAATTCGTCATGAGTTAAAATAGGTCTTGGAACCGAAATTACTTTACCGAAAAGAGGGGCGCATATTTTTCATAATATTTGATTGATTAAAGTGGGATAAAAAGCCAAAAAGATTTTTAATTTTATTTTTACCATGTTTTTCAAAATTAATATTTAAATCTTAAATTAATATTGTAAACTTTGTAAAAACAATATTTTTAAAAAAAAAATGTAAATATTTGAAAAATTAATATAAGTTTGGTGTGAATTTATAATGTGAATTTTTAAAATTAAGTTTTGTGTGAATTTTTAATTTTTAAAATATGAATTTTTAATTTTATACATTTCAAATTTTAAGTTTGGTGTGATTTTTTAATATTAATTTTGAATTTTATATTTAAATTGTGTGAATTTAAAAACAAAAATTTACTTTATCTCATTAAGTTAAAAATATGATTTTTAAAATTCTTCGTAAGTTGAAGACTAGGTCTTTGAACCGAAATTGCTTTACCCGAGGGAGGGACGAGAACTTTTATTATCATTATTTTTAATCTTATTGAATTAAAGTATGCCAAAAACATAAAAAAAAAAAAAAAACCCAAAAATCTTTACTTTTAAAAACCGCGCTTTGATTTGACAAATTTTAAAATTTTGTCGAGGGACAGACTAGGACAACGATCCGAAACGCCCTCGCTCCTAAAGGAAAACAAAATTTTTAAAATTTAATTAATTATAAGTTTTATAAAGCATAAGGTTTTATATATATAAAAAAAAAAAAAAAAGCAGAAAACACTGTAGCCGGCACCCCATGCGATCGCATGGGGTTTGCACTTGGAACCCATGCGATCGCATGGGGACCAAATGTAGGTCAGAAACAAATAACAGCAGCGGGTCTGTTCTTCACCACAACACACACACATACACCCGAAACTCACCCAAAAATTCACCAATTTTCGCCATTTTTCCACCGTAATTCGTCATTTTTCTTGCTCTAATCATGCCTAGATTCTTATTCCTCAGCAAATTGGTAAAAATTACACCCCTAAACTCTATAAATTCCTAGTTTTTGTGATAATTACCAATTTTTTACCTAATGCAATTTTGTTAATTTCTAGTGTAATTAGTGTTAAATTGTTAGTATTTTATGCATGTATAACCTAGATTGATGCTATTTAACATGATTTGAAGCCAAAAACTTCAAAATTTTTAGAAATCTAGGGTTTGTGTTCTTGAGCAATTTGGGGCTTTTTGATATAAACAGGTTATGGCCGATTTTTGTCATGAATTATTGCTAAATTGAGTAGTGTAACATGTTTAGATAGTTAAATGATCCAAACAATGATCCTAAACATGATTTTTGGAGATTAAAGTGGACTTTTTAAGTCCAAAATTCATGAACTTGATTTATTTAATATATTTGCCATTTGAGACTTGTTTAATTATTAGTAATGAATATTTTGACATGTTATTTGAGTTAAATGCTTATGAATTTTGTATACATTTTCATATGTGCTTATTTGAAAAGTGTAGAATTGTGAAAAATTGTGAAAATGTGTATAAGTTTAATTTTGATTTAACATGTTATAGTGATTGTTTTAAGTTGTTATTTGGCTAACACTAATGCATATTTGGATGCATAATTTTTTTGTTTAATGTGTTTTACAGAGAGCCGACACTGGAGGTTCAGGAGCATCATCATCTAGATGACCAGCACCAGCACCAGAACCAGAACCAGAAATGCAACACGAACAAGAACCGCAACAGGAACAACAACAGCCTGATCAGCACATACCTTATTATGATCCAGTACAGTTTGTTGATGAATTCATAGTATTCCCAATGAGGCTGCCAGTAGAATTCCCAACGATTCCTGAGCACACTCTACATCCTAATCTGAGATTTGATAGAAGATGGAGAGATTACGAGACATATCAAAGGAATAAATTCAAATTGGTAACAAAAAATGTAGAGGTGCCAAGGGTAATTGATTGGGCCCCTTTGGAAACGGTCCATCTAGCTGACCGTGTTAGACAGCTTTTAGTTCAAAGGTATGACAGTTCTTCTTTTACAGATTGGGAACGTCTTTTCACCATTCGTAGACCTGTATATAAGGAA
The DNA here is from genome assembly GCF_046630445.1 of Rutidosis leptorrhynchoides. Lineage (NCBI taxonomy): Eukaryota > Viridiplantae > Streptophyta > Magnoliopsida > Asterales > Asteraceae > Rutidosis > Rutidosis leptorrhynchoides. Next base: position 339,719,517 of record NC_092341.1, read on the forward strand.
TGGTGTGTTGAGTTGATGAGTACTATATCACTTGATACAAATATAGTTAGGATAGATGATAGACGATTTCTTAGGTTTATCCTTGGCGGTAGGATGTACAGAATGTCCATGCTGGACATGGCCAGGGCCTTACAGATATATACTCCTGGTGAGTTGCTATTACCCGATTGTACAAACTTGATTCATTATGGTGAACGGGTAGATAGTAACTTTGACGCTGACGCCATTTGGAGGCGTATGTCACATTTTGATGTTTTTACACGAGCAGGAGGACACTCCTATACACATATTGACAGAGCCGAGCTTCGTATTATTCATAGATTTTTAGCCAACTCGATTACACAAAGAGGTCATAATAAAGAAAAAATTACCTTATATGATTTATTCTACCTAAAGTGTATTCGGGATCCTAGAAGCTTTGTCAATATCCCTTACTGTGTTGCTTTTTATTTATCTAAAATGGTAGAGGGAATGCAGGACGGGAGTATAATAGGAGGAGGTATTTTTGTTACTCTCATTGGAGAGTATTTAGGTGTTGATAGGAACCAAGGGGGTCCATTACAGATTTGTAGAGAACAGGTTGAGCCCTTAGGATTGAAAGTTTATGTGGGTGCTAAGGTATTGAAAAGTAGACGTAACCAGGCAGTACCCTATGAGGGATCTCATCCTCAGGTAGAGAGAGGCTCAGACGAGGAAATGGAGGAGGCGGAAGACATTAGGGATGTCTTTCGAGATGCTATTCTTGACGTCCACGTTCGTATAGATGAGGAAGCAATGACGAACGCGGCAAGACATAGTATGTATGAGCAGTGGAACTCCGAGCGAGTATACGAGGATTATAGGCGACGCCAATACGATAGCTGGTTAGTTCATCAGCACCAAATCATGAGCCAGCTATCATATCAGGTACCAAATAACTATGTACCTACTCGACCTGCTCATTTTCCGCCACATAGCCCCGATATCCGACCACCCTTTAACCGGTATGACTATGACCAAGCCTATCAGAACACCTATAACCAACAATGGAACCCACCCGATGAGATGAACTGGAACCCCTATCCAGACTGATTTAGTTCCATTTGGTTATTTTTATGATTTTTATGTTTTTATCTTTTGACTTTTTCATGTTTAAACTTATGTTATTGGATATATTTGTGTAATTTTTATTATTTTATTATTATTGTGTACTAATATTTCATATTTAGAATTTGAAAGTGGGATATTAAGTCCCATTTCAAATTGCCATGCATGATTATATTTGTATGAATGTATATTGTCGATTGTACAAAACAGGGTAAAACAGCGCATTTTCAAAGACTGGCATTAAGTTCAGCAAAAGCTACTAATTTTGACGACAAGATGACAAATAAATGTGATGTAACAACAGACGAAATGAACAAATGATATGCACCATTTATCATTCAGCAAACAAACGCCAATATGTTTGGAAACTTTGGTAAAATTTAATCATTTCTACGCTAATCACCCTCAATAATTTAAATTGTACTGATTTCTTGCAAATGAGGGCATTGCAAGATCTTAAGTGTGGGAAGGGGTTAAATCCTTTCGGATTTTTAATACCTTTATCTTAAACATTTGGTTACCATTAAAAATACTAGTAAAGCAGTAGTTGTATTAGAATCTAGTGCTATCTGATAATAAAGAACAGCCCTAGTCTTATATACTGACTACCCAATTCTAGTACAATTTTTCAAAATTTTCAATTAAATGAACTCAAAATCATGTTTATACATATTTATGAACGATAAAACTAGGTGTTAACACCGAAATTATTGTAACCTCGGAAAGGACATAAATTGAGAAACAAACCAAAATGTTGAAATTCATTTAAAATGGAATAGAGGACGATAAAAAGGAAAATAAAAGCCAAGTGTGGAAAAATTTACCAAGTTATCTTAAACATATGTCACATATATCTGTAACAAATAACTGAAAATACTTTTGCTTTGGACTAAACTAAACCATTTTACCCGATGAAAGAAAAGAAGAGATGGATCTACACGATGAATCAATTCCATCATTAAAAGGAAGTAAAGTCTTCCGAAAAAGACACGCGCTTCTTGATTTAGGTCAAGAAGTTGTCGTCCAGACCAGCTGTAGGTTGACGAAAAATCTAGAAAAGTCATCACTAAAATCAGCAGGAAATCCACGGACCTCAGCATTAAACAGGGTCGCCAAGTGGTCAGATTTATCCTAACCATGAGAAGGATTTATCTCATACAATGGGGGGCACCATGCAAATTAGCTGGATAAGACTAATGAATCAGATCCCCAGAAAGGATAATCTCCTTAAAGATTAAAAATCATCTTTTAAGACTGATATTACTCAATCCTAGAGATTGACCTTAAAGATTGAGAATTACAAACTCATAGAATTCGATGATATCTAAACTCGAGCTTGAACGAAAAAATATTTTGATCAAATTAAAACCGATTTGTTTTCTGAAAACCCATTTTCAATGCGTTCATTACCATTGAACGTAAAATCCTAGGAATTCACCTGGAATTCATTAGGTCACCTGAACCAAATCGGGTGTCAACCGTAAGAACGGTGGTTGCATAGTGGTCAAAGACAGGACCTTGTGCCAGACCGAAAAATCATAAGGGTGAGCTTTACTATTGCTCCTACCAAGGATAGTAAATGCATCCGACATGTTATAGACCATAATTAAAAGCATGTCAGGGGACATTGCCTTAACAGTTGCTTGTTCAACGCTTTCCTTTACAACCGGACGGTAGTTTATCGAAAGGTAATATACGGGACAAGTAAACTGGACGTGTTGCTTTCCAAATACAAGGTTAGCAAGTGGGTGACACAAAACCGCAAGTTTTGAGCTAAAATTTTCAAATCTGAAACCCACCAAAACCACAAAAATATTTTGCAAACACCGGTGAAGGGTTATTCCGGAAAACTTATCTAGGGTAAAAGCTAGATTGAATTTTCAAAAGATCAAATATTTTCATAAAGATCCAATTTCCTTAAGGATCTACATTTTCATAGTCATGTGGGACTGTAAACCGCCTTTCAAATGTGCACTTTGCTTTGGAAACCGAAAGTAAATCGGCTATTTGATTGCAAGTGTCGTTGACCTAAACCCGAGGCAACTGTGGATGACACACCCACCTTTAACCATGGTTCTATCGTTACTATCATTGTTTATACCGCCGTATAGAAATCACTGATGTACAAAGTGTGAAGAATAAAGAAGTGACTCTTGTATTTCAAGACGATATTGCTTGAGGACAAGCAACGCTCAAGTGTGGGAATATTTGATAATACTAAAAACGAACATATATTTCATAGCATTATTCCTCAAGAAAGACAAGCTTTTAGTTGCAATTGTTCTATTTACAAGTGATATTCGTTTAAATAAAAAAAGTGAAGACAAAAGACAGATTCGACGAATTGAAGACGCAAATGACCAAAAAGCTCAAAAGTACAAAATACAATCAAAGAGGTTCCAATTATTGATAAGAAATGTCTCGAAATTACAAGAGTACAAGATTCAAAACGCAAAGTACAAGATATTAAATTGTACGCAAGGACGTTCGAAAATCCGGAACCGGGACCGGAGTCAACTCTCAACGCTCGACGCAACGGACTAAAAATTACAAGTCAACTATGCACATAAATATAATATAATATTTAAATAATTCTTATAATTATTTAATATATTATATTATTTATAAAAACCGTCGGCAGAAGAAAACAACCAAAAATGAGCCTCCCCAGCTGGCCATGCGATCGCATGGCCTGGAAGGCATAAATCCATGCGATCGCATGAGCCCCAGTTCCAGCCCACATGCCTATAAAAATCGAGCTTTGGTGCACCAAAAATCATCCATCTTTCTCTTTTCTCATACGTAAAACATATATATATATATATATATATATATTTATAATTTATATTTTAATTTTAATTATAATTCTAATAATAAGGGTATGTTAGCGAATGTTGTAAGGGTGTAAGTCGAAATTCTGTCCGTGTAACGCTACGCTATTTTTAATCATTGTAAGTTATGTTCAACCTTTTTACATTAATGTCTCGTAGCTAAGTTATTATTATGCTTATTTAATCCGAAGTAATCATGATGTTGGGCTAATTACTAAAATTGGGTAATTGGGCTTTGTACCATAATTGAGGTTTGGACAAAAGAACGACACTTGTGGAAATTAGACTATGAGCTATTAATGGGCTTTATATTTGTTTAACTAAATGATAGTTTGTTAATGTTAATATAAAGATTTACAATTGGGCGTCCCTATAAATTACCATATACACTCAATCGGACACGATGGGCGGGGTATTTATATGTACGAATAATCGTTCATTTAACCGGACACGGGAATGGATTAATAGCCACTAGAACAATTAAAACAGGGGTGAAATTATGTAAAAGGACACTTGGTATAATTGATAACAAAATATTAAAACCTTGGGTTACACTCAGTCGACATCCTGGTGTAATTATTAAACAAAGTATTAAAATCTTGTTACAGTTTAAGTCCTCAATTAGTTGGAATATTTAACTTCGGGTATAAGGATAATTTGACGAGGACACTCTCACTTTATATTTATGACTGATGGACTGTTATGGACAAAAACCAGACGGACATATTAAATAATCCAGGACAAAGGACAATTAACCCATGAGCATAAAACTAAAATCAACACGTCAAACATCATGATTACGGAAGTTTAAATAAGCATAATTCTTTTATTTCATATTTAATTTCCTTTATTTTATATTTAATTGCACTTCTAATTATCGCATTTTTATTGTTATTGTATTTAATTGCACTTTTAATTATCGTACTTTTTAATTATCGCAAGTTTATTTTATCGCACTTTTATTATTCGCAATTTCATTATCGTTATTTACTTTATGCTTTAATTTAAGTCTTGTATTTATTTTTAATATTTTACATTCGGTTTTAACTGCGACTAAAGTTTTAAAATCGACAAACCGGTCATTAAACGGTAAAAACCCCCCATTTATAATAATAATATTAATTATATATATATATATATATATATATATATATATATATATATATATTTGTATTTTTATAAAAGTAAACTAATATAGCGTTGAGCTTTGTTTAAAAAAAAGATTCCCTGTGGAACGAACCGGACTTACTAAAAACTACACTACTGTACGATTAGGTACACTGCCTATAAGTGTTGTAGCAAGGTTTAAGTATATCCATTCTCTAAATAAATAAATATCTTGTGTAAAAATGTATCGTATTTAATAGTATTTCTTGCAAAAATTTAATAAGTATTTTATATACCCCTCGCGAAACATCAATATACATGTAAACAAGACTACTAACTTAAGGATTTCAAAACGAGACATATATGTAACGATTATCGTTGTAACGACATTTAAATGTATATATATCATATTAAGATATATTAATATATCATAATATCATGATAATATAATAATTTAACATCTCATTAGATATAATAAACAATGGGTTAACAACATTAATTGAGATCGTTAACTTAAAGGTTTCAAAACAACACTTACATGTAACGACTAACGATGACTTAACGACTCAGTTAAAATGTATATACATGTAGTGTATTTAGATGTATTAAAATACTTTTGGAAGACTTCAAGACATATATCAAAACACTCATACTTAACGAAAATGGTTACAGTTACTTTTCCATTCTTTTCTTTCATCAAGAATTCTAGTCGTATTCTTACCCGTATTATACACAGCTTCAAAACGTACTTACTATGAGTATATACCAATAGGAACTAGCATGGGATTCCACTCTTGATTATGTCATGTATGACTAATCAATTTTAACTTCTACCATGAGCTAGTCAACTAACTAGAACTCCTTTTAACCCCACTCACCACTCACCAATTACCACTCATCATTCACTCCATTTCACTTCCAATTCTCTTTCTAATTCTCTCTCAACACACACACACACACTATTATGAACGTATTTTTCCAGTAGTTAATCATCATCTTCATCAAAAATCACTTCAATAATCAAGCTATAATCATCATAGGAAGAACACTTCAAGAACACTTCAAAAATCCCTTCAAGTTTACTAATTTACTTCCAAGCTTTCTAATCCATTCCAAGTAATCATCTAAGATCAAGAAACCTTTGTTATATACAGTAGGTTATCTTTCTTATTCAAGGTAATATTCATATTCAAACTTTGATTCAATTTCTATAACTATAAACTATCTTAATTCGAGTAAAAATCTTACTTGAACTTGTTTTTGTGTCATGATCCTACTTCAAGAACTTCAAGCCATCCAAGATCCTTTGAAGCTAGATCATTTCTTGTCACTTCCAGTAGGTTTACCTACTAAACTTGAGGTAGTAATGATGTTCATAACATCATTCGATTCATATATATAAAACTATCTTATTCGAAGGTTTAAACTCGTAATCACTAGAACATAGTTTAGTTAATTCTAAACTTGTTCGCAAACAAAAGTTAATCCTTCTAACTTGACTTTTAAAATTAACTACACACATGTTCTATATCTATAAGATATGCTAACTTAATGATTTAAAACCTGGAAACACGAAAAACACCGTAAAACCGGATTTACGCCGTCGTAGTAACACCGCGGGCTGTTTTGGGTTAGTTAATTAAAAAATATGATAAACTTTGATTTAAAAGTTGTTATTCTGAGAAAATGATTTTTATTATGAACATGAAACTATATCCAAAAATTATGGTTAAACTCAAAGTGGAAGTATGTTTTCTAAAATGGTCATCTAGACGTCGTTCTTTCGACTGAAATGACTACCTTTACAAAAACGACTTGTAACTTATTTTTCCAACTATAAACCTATACTTTTCTTTTTAGATTCATAAAATAGAGTTCAATATGAAACCATAGCAATTTGATTCACTCAAAACGGATTTAAAATGAAGAAGTTATGGGTAAAACAAGATTGGATAATTTTTCTCATTTTAGCTACGTGAAAATTGGTAACAAATCTATTCCAACCATAACTTAATCAACTTGTATTGTATATTATGTAATCTTGAGATACCATAGACACGTATACAATGTTTCGACCTATCATGTCGACACATCTATATATATTTCGGAACAATCATAGACACTCTATATGTGAATGTTGGAGTTAGCTATACAGGGTTGAGGTTGATTCCAAAATATATATAGTTTGAGTTGTGATCAATACTGAGATACGTATACACTGGGTCGTGGATTGATTCAAGATAATATTTATCGATTTATTTCTGTACATCTAACTGTGGACAACTAGTTGTAGGTTACTAACGAGGACAGCTGACTTAATAAACTTAAAATATCAAAATATATTAAAAGTGTTGTAAATATATTTTAAACATACTTTGATATATATGTATATATTGTTATAGGTTCGTGAATCAACCAGTGGCCAAGTCTTACTTCCCGACGAAGTAAAAATATGTGAAAGTGAGTTATAGTCCCACTTTTAAAATCTAATATTTTTGGGATGAGAATACATTTATAAATGATTTACAAAATAGACACAAGTACGTGAAACTACATTCTATGGTTGAATTATTGAAATAGAATATGCCCCTTTTTATTAAGTCTGGTAATCTAAGAATTAGGGAACAGACACCCTAATTGACGCGAATCCTAAAGATAGATCTATTGGGCCTAACAAACCCCATCCAAAGTATCGGATGCTTTAGTACTTCAAAATTTATATCATATCCGAAGGGTGTCCCGGAATGATGGGGATATTCTTATATATATGCATCTTGTTAATGTCGGTTACCAGGTGTTCACCATATGAATGATTTTTATCTCTATGTATGGGATGTGTATTGAAATATGAAATATTGTGGTCTATTGTTACGATTTGATATATATAGGTTAAACCTATAACTCACCAACATTTTTGTTGACGTTTAAAGCATGTTTATTCGCAGGTGAATACTAAGAGCTTCCGCTGTTGCATACTAAAATAAGGACAAGATTTGGAGTCCATGTTTGTATGATATTGTGTAAAAACTGCATTCAAGAAACTGATTTCGATGTAACATATTTGTATTGTAAACCATTATGTAATGGTCGTGTGTAAACAGGATATTTTAGATTATCATTATTTGATAATCTACGTAAAGCTTTTTAAACCTTTATTTATGAAATAAAGGTTATGGTTTGTTTTAAAAATGAATGCAGTCTTTGAAAAACGTCTCATATAGAGGTCAAAACCTCGCAACGAAATCAATTAATATGGAACGTTTTTAATCAATAAGAACGGGACATTTCACAAGGTCACCACTTTGAATGGGAAGCCGAACCCCACAGGGCTGAGGAAGTGTTACGAATGCGGACAGACGGGCCATTTCAGAAATGTGTGTCCAAATAAGCGAAAAGACGGCGGACCACCCCGTGGTAGAGCTTTTAATGTTAATGCAAGGGATGCACACGATAACCCTGACTTGGTGACAGGTATATTCAAAATCAACAATCTTTTAGCTTCTGTCTTGTTTGATACTGGTGCGGATAGAAGTTATGTATGTAGACATTTTTGCGATAAGATTAATTGGTCATTAGTCCCAATAAAAGAGAGTATGCTTGTCGAGGTCGCCAATGGAAAACTTGAAAAGGTTGACCATATTAGTCGTGGAGCTATTTTCAACATAGCTGGTGCAGATTTCGAAATTGATTTGATACCTATCAAACTGGGAAGTTTTGAAGTGATCGTTGGTATGGATTGGTTGAGCAAGATAAGGGCCAATATTATCTGTGGAGATAAAGCACTTCGCATACCACAAGGAGATGGCGAACCACTGGTGATCTATGGATAGAGATGTACCTCGAAGTTGAACCTCATTAGTTGCGTGAAAGCGCAAAAGATTATGAAGAAGGGACATTTTGCTGTCCTAGCACATGTGAAAGCGGTAGAAACTGAGGTGAAGAGCGTGAACGACGTTCGAATTGTGAACGAATTTTCCGATGTCTTCCCAGAGGAATTGCCTGGATTGCCGTCACAGAGAGCAGTAGAGTTTCAGATTGATTTAGTGCCAGGAGCTGCACCTGTAGCTCGCGCACCTTATAGAATCGCACCTTCCGAGATGCAAGAATTACAGAGTCAACTACAAGAACTGCTTGATCGAGGATTTATCCAACCAAGTTTCTCGCCTTGGGGTGCACCTGTGTTGTTTGTGAAGAAGAAGGATGGATCCTTCCGTATGTATATTGACTACCGTGAACTCAACAAATTGACTATCAAGAATCGGTATCCTCTTCCACGAATTGACGATCTTTTTGATCAACTACAAGGATCGAGTGTCTACTCGAAGATCAATTTGCGATCCGGTTATCACCAATTGAGGGTGAAGGAAAGTGACGTGATGAAAACTGCGTTCAGAACTCGTTATGGTCATTATGAGTTTCTCGTGATGCCATTCGGTTTGACCAATGCACCTGCCGTGTTCATGGACCTCATGAATCGTGTCTGCAAGCCGTACTTGGATAAGTTTGTTATCGTCTTCATAGATGATATCCTCATCTATTCAAGGAGCGAAGAAGAGCATGAGCAACACCTCTGACTAGTACTTGAACTCTTGAGACAAGAGCAACTTTACGCCAAATTCTCCAAGTGTGAATTTTGGTTGAAGGAAGTTCAATTTCTGGGTCATGTTGTGAGCGACCAGGGTATCAAAGTTGATCCCGCCAAGATTGAAGCCATCAGCAAGTGGGAGACCCCCACTACTCTGACGCATATTCGCCAATTCCTAGGTCTCGCCGGTTATTACCGAAGGTTTATCGAAGGATTTTCTCTAATTGCGCGTCCTTTAACCGCGCTGACTCATAAAGGGAAGAAGTTCATTTAGGAACCCGTACACAAATCAGCATTCCAAACTTTGAAGAAGAAGTTAACTACCGCACCTATCCTATCACTTCCTGAGGGTAGTGACGACTTTGTTGTTTATTGTGATGCATCGAGGAGTGGTTTTGGTTGTGTACTGATGCAACGATCAAATGTTATCACTTACGCCTCCCGCCAATTGAAGATTCACGAGCGGAACTACACTACTCATGATCTTGAACTTGGAGCCGTTGTCTTTGCGCTTAAATTGTGGAGACACTATTTGTATGGAACTAAGAGCACTATCTTCACCGATCACAAGAGTCTCCAGCACTTTTTCGATCAGAAGTAACTGAATATGAGACAGCGTCGATGGATCGAGACGCTCAACGACTACGATTGTGAACTCCGTTATCACCCTGGCAAGGCCAATGTTGTAGCTGACGCTTTAAGCCGAAAGGAGAGGACGACACCTCTTCGTGTTAGGGCTCTGAACATCACCATTCATTCGAACCTCAACAGTCAGATCCGAGTAGCCCAAGAAGAGGCCCTCAAGGAGGAAAATATATCTCATGAACATTTGAACATACTCGTCTCTTGATTCGAGGTTAGGGAGTCTGGACTCCGATGTTATGCCGGAAGAATTTGGGTACCTCTTTATGGAGATCTACTGTGATGACCCGGGAATTTCCGACCAAATTTAAACTTAACCTTTATATATTTCCGACACGATAAGCAAACTCTATTAAACTGAATCTCAAAATTTTGAACTATTGTTATACATTCAATTAACCTTTGACCATTCTCGACGATTCACGAACCATTATTTGTAAATAAATATGTATACATACAAAAATAAATATAAATATATGTATAGAGTATATTAAATATAATTATTTAATGATTGTAATACTCGTTGGACGTTTTGATTATTATTTAGAGAAGTTTAATTCAAAATTATATGATTTTAAAATAAACGGTGATTCAAAAATGAGTTCTATAAATTTTAGGCTTACTAAAAATGTATTTAGGACCTAGTTATTAAATTTTAACACTTTTTATATTTTACCCAGGATCGGGCGTGGACAGTGAGTTATTTTTTATTTAATAAATTAATGATCGAATTTTATACCATAATGATCAAAACATATAAATATAGATAATTACTGTAAAATTTGGGATTTTTCCGGAGACTTTTATCCACCACTGATTAACAACGGAGCACGATAGCACTCCATAATTTAAAACTGTGGGCGGCTAACTATTCTCACACGTTCCTTCTCTTGTTTACTTTAATATTTATTTATGATATTTTGCTTGTGGGAGTACAGCTCACCTCCAACTATTACTTGCTTGATTATATTTAGATTTTACATATACTTATGCATATCAACATATAACAATAACCACACTCACATTACTACCACTACTTTTACTTTCTACATGATTTGTTCAAGAAACCATTGAAGACTATTGTTTTGATGATGTTTCTGGTTCGGGATACTGCTACACGATGAACCCAACACCATTACAACTCACCATCCGTTATCATCTCCAATATCATCATTCCGTAGCAAGACACCATCGAAAACCATCACCTTCCTTAAACCTATCATGGTTGCAAATCCGGTTATTCTCTGTCTTGTTTGTTCGACTCACATCGCCACCACACCCGTAACACCACTCGAGCATCGAACCCACCATCACTAGACACCCATTCGATTGAAACCCAAAACCACCAACTAAGTTCTATTTCTATTTTAGAACAAACCCAACACCAACAACATATTTGATTATTTCTTGCTCGATCAAGACAACAAGATTGCTACAATTTATGTCTTCGTTTCACGTTGATTAAATCGAATACCACCACTCTCAGTTTTCTAGTCCGATCACAACAAACCGCTTGTTTCTTATATGTTACCATCTTCTTTCTTGTTTCCTCTCCATTGAACCATCACTACCCACCACGTCTCTCTCTTTATCTCTCTCTATCCTCAAAAACTGAAATCCTCCAACACCTCGGCTATATTTCTGTTTCTTTTCTATTTTGACAAGAACCTTCGACGCCCATAAGCCACCACCTTGCTTTCTTGAGCGACAAACACACCAAAACCACCTTCATCTTCATGTTCTATTTTATTGACGGGAACCACCACCAAACCCTCACCTTGAAACCACTTAACTGCTGCCGCTGTGAACTATATTTTCGTTCATACATCTGTCGTGTAAATTAATGAAAGGTTTGGAGAAGAATAGGTCCACAATATAAACTTTGACAACTTGGATATACCAATATAATTATGCATAGATTTTTTTATATACATGTGGGGTAAAGTGGAAGTTATGACCGACAGAAATGAAAATTTTTAAAGCTCATTCTATATAATTTTTTTTATCAAACTGAGCAATGGTTTCCATGGTGGGCCGTAATATTTATATCCTTTGGACTTCGGTTTATAGTTTGTAAATGGACTGATTCTCGGGCCTTTTGATCGTCGGGCCTTTGATGGGTCAAGAACCAACTCAAGAACCCAACTATTCGATCGAATTATTTTGGTTGTTTCTGCTTTCGAACCAGACTCACATAGCCAAATACACTTGTTCTTAAACTAAGTTTTTAAGATGTTAGATAATTCGGTTCAAATGATAACGGGAATGATTAAGAGATGAAGATAATTAGATATTGATGATGAGGACGACGGTGATACACGAGTGATAATGGTTGCGGTTATGAGGTGAATGGTACATAAATAATAATATTGATAATGATACATGAAAACATAAACCGAAGATGATAATAATTAAGATGATGATGGTTTGATTAATAATAAATTGATGATGAAGGAAATTTATGTTTAAGTTGATGATGATAGAAGATACACAGAATTCATACCTAATAATAAGAAAATTAGCGGGTTTAAAATAGAAACAAGTAAATGGTGTGATGGTTTAAGTGGGTGTTCGTTGAACGAGAGGTTGCGGGTTCGAGTCCTGTCTGGGGCATTTTGTTTTTGGGAAAAGCTTTTGAGGTAGTTAAGTTATATTCATTATTATTATTATTATTATTATTATTATTATTATTATTATTATTATTATTATTATTATTATTATTATTATTATTATTATTATTATTATTATTATTATTATTATTATTATTATTGTTATTGTTATTGTTATTATTGTTATTATTATTATTATTGGTTAAGTGTTATTATGGTAACTATTATTATTACTATCATTAATACAATTAATATTATTATCATTATTAGAATTATAATTATTATCATTATTATTAAAACTATCATTATTGTTATCATTATTACTATCATTATTATTATTTTCAATAACATGATTTTATATATAATTTTATTATTTTTATTATCATTATTATTATTATCATTAATATTATTATTATTACAGTATTATTATTACTACAAACATAATAAAATTATTTACATAAATATTTACAAATAACAAATTTTGATTTAATAACATAATTATATAGATATATATGTATTAGTATAACTATATGTATAAATATTAATATATAAAGATAAATATATCTAATTAACATATTAATAAAACACACGATATAAAATAACAAATAAAATCACTAATAATATATATATTTGTTCAAATACCATTACATGTATTAATATACATGATTGAATAATAGGTTCGTGAATCCGAGGCCAACCCTGCATTGTTCAGTTCCGTCGTATGCATATTTTTACTACAAAATATTGTACTGTGAGTTTCATTTGCTCCCTTTTACTCTTTACATTTTTGGGACTGAGAATACATGCACTGTTTCTACAACTGCTTTATTAAATGCTTTTGAAATATATTGTGAACTGCGAATACATGCAAATGCTTTATTAACTGTTTTACAATATTTATATGCGTGAGTTTTCATTTGCCTTTTTTACCCTTTATATTTTTGGGTTGACAATACATGCGCTGCTTTTATAACTGTTTTACGAAATAGACACAAGTAATCGAAATTATGTTCTATGGTTGAATGATCGAAACTGAATATGCCCCTTTTTATTAAGTCTGGTAATCTAAGAATTAGGGAACAGACACCCTAATTGACGCGAACTCTAAAGATAGATCTATCGGGCCCAACAAGCCCCATCCAAAGTACCGGATGCTTTAGTACTTCGAAATTTATATCAGGTCCGAAGGAGGATCCCGGAATGATGGGGATATTCTTATATGCAATTTGTGAATGTCGGTTACCAGGTGTTCAATCCATATGAATGATATTTTTGTCTCTATGCATGGGACGTATATTTATGAGAAATGCAAATCTTGTGGTCTATTAAAATTATGAAATGATTGTTTACGATAAACTAATGAACTCACCAACCTTTTGGTTGACACTTGAAAGCATGTTTATTCTCAGGTATGAAAGAAGTCTTCCGCTGTACAATTGCTCATTTAAAAGATATTACTTGGGGTCATTCATGACATATTTCAAAAGACGTTGCATTCAAGTCGTCGAGTTCATCAAGATTATTATTTAGTCAATTATAGTTGAATATATTATGAAATGATTTGCATGTCATGAATTTTCGATATAAAGCAAGTCTGTCTTTTAAAAATGAATGCAATGTTTGTAAACTGTATCATATAGAGGTCGAGTACCTCGCGATGTAACCAACTATTGGGAATCAGTTGTAATCGATATGAACTTTGTCCGGATGGATTAGGACGGGTCCTTTCAGTTGGTATCAGAGCGGTGGTCTTAGCGAACCATGTCTGCATTAGTGGGTCTAACTGATAGTTGTTTAGATGCATTAGTGAGTCTGGACTTCGACCGTGTCTGCATGTCAAAAGTTTTGCTTATCACTTCTTGTCGGAAATTACTTGCGTATCATTCTTAGTCTAGACATGTCTTACTGCCTCTATTGCACAGACAGTGTATAGATAAATTCATATCTTAGCGTATCTGTTATTGCTACCTTTGCCTGACAGCTTCCGTAGATTCCTCCATAAATTATGGGATTTTAGTATTATATATACATATGTAAATTATATATTGCAGGATACTAATCTACAATCTATTTCTTATCGAAAATTGTTCATCTGATCGTACGAGATGAATCCCTCAACCAGTTCAAATTCCTCGGATTCCTATAGCTATTCAGATATGGAGTTTCACCTAAGCTCCGAAAGCAGTGTCACCAGAATGAATCAACCAATCATCCATCCCCAATTCATCTGATGAGTTCGTAGTCGACTTAATTAATGGAAACGCGCAGAAGGCAATCCCTTCCACCAACCGAATTCACTTCTTGACAATGAACCTGAAGCGTTTACCGGCGAACCTGTTCGAGACACCATTTTCAGTCTCATTTCCAGGATAACTCGACAAGATTATATTCTATCCACAATTCTGAACCTTATTCATCCGCTCATTCAGACCGACAATTATCCTGGAGTAATAAGTCAACGAACTTCGCGCTCGAATAATCAATTCGGAGAATATGGTGCAAAATGTACCAGCTTCAGCAACAACACCGGCACCAACAGTACCATCAATAACAGCACCAGTACCATCAACAATCCATGCTTCAATATCATCATCTGTACTTTGAGTATGATCTTCGTTCTACGTATCGTTCTACCTCATTTATCTTCGTTCGACATGGCGAATATGTAATCTCTAAAGTTTTAGAGATTATTTATTCTAGTTCTAACCAAAAAGCCAATGAGTTTAATATCATATTAACTCATTAAATCCATGAATACATCTGAAGAAAATATATATGTATATATGTTTTCATAAAGATTGTAATTAAAAATTCTCTTGTACAAACTGTTAATGGTGAAAATATTTTAACGGGTAGGTAATACCCGAGGACTATTTAAATTTCACATTAATAAGTTACATTGTACATTTTTCGAATCTGTTTCAACAGTCATTTACTATCCTACTTGCAACCACAGCTACACGAATCCGTTCATCACAGAATAACCAGTTTCATTCAATTTCATATTTGGATTTTGATTTATCAGAATCCAACAAGTGGCATAGTGAAGAAAACATTTGACAAAAATAAAATTTGTTAGAAACAAACAAATTAACTATGAGAAATTTTGTTAAGAATCCACGCTAACTATTCCTAGCTAACTGTTCATAGCTAACTTATTATATTTTATTTATCGCAATTTAATTATCGTAATTTTATTTATCGTCATTTAATTTCTGTAGTTATTTTTACGCACTTTAAATATCGGGACACGTATACAAGGTTTTGACATATCATATCGACCCATCTATATATATTATTTGGAATAACCATAGACACTCTATATGCAGTAATGCGGGAGTTAGCTATACAAGGTCGAGGTTGATTCTATAATAATATATATACTTTGAGTTGTGATCGAGTCTGAGACATATACGGGTCACGACACGTATTAATTAATTCGAATATTATATATTAAACTGTATATGAATTATTGGACTGTCAATGTGGACTATCAACTGTGGACTACCAACATTGGACAATTAAATGAATTAAAATATTGACTATAACATATGAAACTAAACAATTCTTCAAGTTTGCCACTTGATTTCACCTTAAACCTCATTTGAATCTTGACGATTACAATCTGTGTTCAAACCTTTCATGATTCTTGAAAATGCCTCAATCGATAGGATGAACCAACCGCACTTCATCAACGGAAGAAAAGATTGATGCATATAGTAATGCACTTGAAAAACTCTCGGAAACTGAGTAAACGTTTAACACGCATCTGTGCTAGCTCCTTCGGCATTGCTATTACCGAAAATAACCATGCAATTCCTTTTCAAATTAGCCAATTTTGTCACAGCTCCAACAAATCAACATGGACTTTTTATTCAAACAAACCTTGTTGTAACTTTGATATATAAGAGTGCCCATTTATTGTTACCGGAGAACATTTATATTCTACCATATAACCATCAGCGTTTAATCATCTAAAAACACAATTCTCCTGAAACCACCTCGGATTGATAACCGATGATTCAGATATCGTAGCTTTAAATGCAGAGGAAACAGAAAAATTGTAGATGGTTTAAACCGCCAAGAGTTTGACGATAAAGAAGGGAGTGTTAGGAATGCTCGATAGAAAATTTGGTACTGAAAAATAGATTGAGCAAACCATGAAGGAGATCTAGGTCAAATACAAGGACCATACCATATATTCAAAGAACCCAGGTAATTCTGGATTCGATGAAACCTTCAACGAATATCTTGCTCCGTACTCGTGTTAAAATCTTGCGAAAAATCTTTCTTCATCAATCTTCGAACCTAGAAATTCCAAAATATCATCATAAATATCTTCGATATTTCTGAGGATATTTTCATAAATATTCTCGATCGAAATTATATACCTTTTCATGCTATCTGTAATACATTATACTGGAAAAATTTCTGTAAAATCTAAGTATAAACTATGAATGAATTCTGAAGTAATGTTGGGAACTGAAGCATGAGTTAGTATAATATAATGGCACTTGATCAACGTAATTATATTACAGTAAGTCATGCTGAGTTTCTAAATGGAATGTGATGATTCACAGATCATAACGTCATCATGTGCCATGTTACATAACTCTTTCATCCTACTTAACTCCGAAACAAATCAAGAAAATGTATTCTTGATGGTTCTATCTTCCATGATGTTGATAAATTTGAAAATCAAATCGTGCTATCACGTTCCTTCCTGCTTCGAACATTATAATCATTCGAGACTCTATATCTACAAATTCTGGACCATTATTCGCTTGACTTGAAGTCGGGAAGAGAAAACAAAAGCATAAAGCTTTGAAATATAAGGGAGAATATAAAGCCCGATAACAACACATAAATTACAAACCGTGTATATCAATGTTTATCGTAACATAAACACACGGGAGAATTAAAAACATTATAAACCCAAGGGCGAAGTAGAAGAAAGTAGATTCCTCTGGTGGAAGTTGGAAAAGGAGAATGATCATTGTGATAGTTAGAATAAGAACAAGAATCAGAACAGGGTTAAGCATTTTCATAAATCTTTTGAAACTGGGAATTGAGTATAGAAGTGGTGAAAACAAATGGAACGGAAAAGGTAAATTTATAATGGAAATATCAGACAGAGTAATCGAGGCAGATCACCGCATTTAATTCGAGAGATCTTAATTTCCTTATTCGCAGAAGAATCAAATCTTTTAGATTTCGAAGATTTTCTTCAAATCCCTTAAATTCCGGAATTCAACCAAAACAACGTCAAAAGTTATGACGCACCTTATTTTCTAAATTCAATCCTGACTCTGTCAAAAGTTAAGATGAATCTTTACTTTCCTATTTCACTCTTTAGTGATAACTTCACTCGTATTCTTCGAGTAATCGAATTATCTTAACCATATTACTCAACAGTGATAAAACTTAATTTATCAACTCATATTTGTCAGGAAAACATATTTATTGTTAGCCATGACGACCTCACTCAAATTTCGGGACGAAATTTCTTTAACGGGTAGGTACTGTGATGACCCGGGAATTTCCGACCAAATTTAAACTTAACCTTTATATATTTCCGACACGATAAGCAAACTCTATTAAACTGAATCTCAAAATTTTGAACTATTGTTATACATTCAATTAACCTTTGACCATTCTCGACGATTCACGAACCATTATTTGTAAATAAATATGTATACATACAAAAATAAATATAAATATATGTATAGAGTATATTAAATATAATTATTTAATGATTGTAATACTCATTGGACGTTTTGATTATTATTTAGAGAAGTTTAATTCAAAATTATATGATTTTAAAATAAACGGTAATTCAAAAATGAGTTCTATAAATTTTAGGCTTACTAAAAATGTATTTAGGACCTAGTTATTAAATTTTAACACTTTTTATATTTTACCCAGGATCGGGCGTGGACAGTGAGTTATTTTTTATTTAATAAATTAATGATCGAATTTTATACCATAATGATCAAAATATATAAATATAGATAATTACTGTAAAATTTGGGATTTTTCCGGAGACTTTTATCCACCACTGATTAACAACGGAGCACGATAGCACTCCGTAATTTAAAACTGTGGGCGGCTAACTATTCTCACACGTTCCTTCTCTTGTTTACTTTAATATTTATTTATGATATTTTGCTTGTGGGAGTACAGCTCACCTCCAACTATTACTTGCTTGATTATATTTAGATTTTACATATACTTATGCATATCAACATATAACAATAACCACACTCACATTACTACCACTACTTTTACTTTCTACATGATTTGTTCAAGAAACCATTGAAGACTATTGTTTTGATGATGTTTCTGGTTCGGGATACTGCTACACGATGAACCCAACACCATTACAACTCACCATCCGTTATCATCTCCAATATCATCATTACGTAGCAAGACACCATCGAAAACCATCACCTTCCTTAAACCTATCATGGTTGCAAATCCGGTTATTCTCTGTCTTGTTTATTCGACTCACATCGCCACCACACCCGTAACACCACTCGAGCATCGAACCCACCATCACTAGACACCCATTCGATTGAAACCCAAAACCACCAACTAAGTTCTATTTCTATTTTAGAACAAACCCAACACCAACAACATATTTGATTATTTCTTGCTCGATCAAGACAATAAGATTGCTACAATTTATGTCTTCGTTTCACGTTGATTAAATCGAATACCACCACTCTCAGTTTTCTAGTCCGATCACAACAAACCGCTTGTTTCTTATATGCTACCATCTTCTTTCTTGTTTCCTCTCCATTGAACCATCACTACCCACCACGTCTCTCTCTTTATCTCTCTCTATCCTCAAAAACTGAAATCCTCCAACACCTCGGCTATATTTCTGTTTCTTTTCTATTTTGACAAGAACCTTCGACGCCCATAAGCCACCACCTTGCTTTCTTGAGCGACAAACACACCAAAACCACCTTCATCTTCATGTTCTATTTTATTGACGGGAACCACCACCAAACCCTCACCTTGAAACCACTTAACTGCTGCCGCTGTGAACTATATTTTTGTTCATACATCTGTCGTGTAAATTAATGAAAGGTTTGGAGAAGAATAGGTCCACAATATAAACTTTGACAACTTGGATATACCAATATAATTATGCATCGATTTTTTTATATACATGTGGGGTAAAGTGGAAGTTATGACCGACAGAAATGAAAATTTTTAAAGCTCATTCTATATAATTTTTTTTATCAAACTGAGCAATGGTTTCCATGGTGGGCCGTAATATTTATATCCTTTGGACTTCGGTTTATAGTTTGTAAATGGACTGATTCTCGGGCCTTTTGATCGTCGGGCCTTTGATGGGTCAAGAACCAACTCAAGAACCCAACTATTCGATCGAATTATTTTGGTTGTTTCTGCTTTCGAACCAGACTCACATAGCCAAATACACTTGTTCTTAAACTAAGTTTTTAAGATGTTAGATAATTCGGTTCAAATGATAACGGGAATGATTAAGAGATGAAGATAATTAGATATTGATGATGAGGACGACGGTGATACACGAGTGATAATGGTTGCGGTTATGAGGTGAATGGTACATAAATAATAATATTGATAATGATACATGAAAACATAAACCGAAGATGATAATAATTAAGATGATGATGGTTTGATTAATAATAAATTGATGATGAAGGAAATTTATGTTTAAGTTGATGATGATAGAAGATACACAGAATTCATACCTAATAATAAGTAAATTAGCGGGTTTAAAATAGAAACAAGTAAATGGTGTGATGGTTTAAGTGGGTGTTCGTTGAACGAGAGGTTGCGGGTTCGAGTCCTGTCTGGGGCATTTTGTTTTTGGGAAAAGCTTTTGAGGTAGTTAAGTTATATTCATTATTATTATTATTATTATTATTATTATTATTATTATTATTATTATTATTATTATTATTATTATTATTATTATTATTATTATTATTATTATTATTATTATTATTATTATTATTATTATTATTATTGTTATTGTTATTATTGTTATTATTATTATTATTGGTTAAGTGTTATTATGGTAACTATTATTATTACTATCATTAATACAATTAATATTATTATCATTATTAGAATTATAATTATTATCATTATTATTAAAACTATCATTATTGTTATCATTATTACTATCATTATTATTATTTTCAATAACATGATTTTATATATAATTTTATTATTTTTATTATCATTATTATTATTATCATTAATATTATTATTATTACAGTATTATTATTACTACAAACATAATAAAATTATTTACATAAATATTTACAAATAACAAATTTTGATTTAATAACATAATTATATAGATATATATGTATTAGTATAACTATATGTATAAATATTAATATATAAAGATAAATATATCTAATTAACATATTAATAAAACACACGATATAAAATAACAAATAAAATCACTAATAATATATATATTTGTTCAAATACCATTACATGTATTAATATACATGATTGAATAATAGGTTCGTGAATCCGAGGCCAACCCTGCATTGTTCAGTTCCGTCGTATGCATATTTTTACTACAAAATATTGTACTGTGAGTTTCATTTGCTCCCTTTTACTCTTTACATTTTTGGGACTGAGAATACATGCACTTTTTCTGCAACTGCTTTATTAAATGCTTTTGAAATATATTGTGAACTGCGAATACATGCAAATGCTTTATTAACTGTTTTACAATATTTATATGCGTGAGTTTTCATTTGCCTTTTTTACCCTTTATATTTTTGGGTTGACAATACATGCGCTGCTTTTATAACTGTTTTACGAAATAGACACAAGTAATCGAAATTACGTTCTATGGTTGAATGATCGAAACTGAATATGCCCCTTTTTATTAAGTCTGGTAATCTAAGAATTAGGGAACAGACACCCTAATTGACACGAACTCTAAAGATAGATCTATCGGGCCCAACAAGCCCCATCCAAAGTACCGGATGCTTTAGTACTTCGAAATTTATATCAGGTCCGAAGGAGGATCCCGGAATGATGGGGATATTCTTATATGCAATTTGTGAATGTCGGTTACCAGGTGTTCAATCCATATGAATGATATTTTTGTCTCTATGCATGGGACGTATATTTATGAGAAATGCAAATCTTGTGGTCTATTAAAATTATGAAATGATTGTTTACGATAAACTAATGAACTCACCAACCTTTTGGTTGACACTTGAAAGCATGTTTATTCTCAGGTATGAAAGAAGTCTTCCGCTGTACAATTGCTCATTTAAAAGATATTACTTGGGGTCATTCATGACATATTTCAAAAGACGTTGCATTCAAGTCGTCGAGTTCATCAAGATTATTATTTAGTCAATTATAGTTGAATATATTATGAAATGATTTGCATGTCATGAATTTTCGATATAAAGCAAGTCTGTCTTTTAAAAATGAATGCAATGTTTGTAAAATGTATCATATAGAGGTCGAGTACCTCGCGATGTAACCAACTATTGGGAATCAGTTGTAATCGATATGGACTTTGTCCGGATGGATTAGGACGGGTCCTTTCATCTACGGAACCTTATACTTGATGAAGCACACAAATCGAGATATTCGATTCACCCTGGAGCGGGCAAAATGTACCACGACCTTAAAGAATAGTATTGGTGGCCGAATCTTAAGAAGGACGTTGCGACTTATGTTGGTAAGTGTTTGACTTGCTCGAAGGTTAAAGTCGAGCATCAGAGACCTTCTGGTTTACTTCAACAACCGGAAATCCCACAATGGAAGTGGGAAAGGATAACAATGGACTTCATCACCAAGCTGCCAAAGACGGTGGGCGAATACGATACTATTTGGGTTATTGTTGACCGCCTTACTAAATCTGCACACTTTCTAGCGATGAAGGAAACTGATACAATGGAAAGACTTGCTCATCTATACATCAAGGAGGTTGTATCACGACACGGTGTACCTTTATCGATCATCTCCGATCGCGATCCCCGTTTTGCCTCTAGATTTTGGCGTTCTTTGCAAGAAGCCATGGGAACTCATCTTGACATGAGTACTGCTTATCATCCTCATACTGACGGGCAAAGTGAACGCACGATTCAGACCCTGGAAGACATGTTGCGTGCATGTGTCATTGATTTTGGAAAGGCCTGGGAAAGGCATTTGCCGCTAGCCGAATTCTCGTACAACAACAGTTATCACTCGAGCATTAATGCTGCACCTTTTGAAGCATTGTATGGCCGCAAGTGCCAATCTCCTATTTGTTGGGCCGAAGTAGGCGAAAAGCAAATCACCGGACCCGAGGTAGTCCACGAAACCACGGAGAAGATTGCTCAGATTCAAGCTAGACTTAAGACTGCTCGTGACCTCCAAAAGAGTTATGCCAATCTTAAACGTAAGGACTTTGAATTCAACGTTGGTGATCGGGTAATGTTGAAGGTTGCACCTTGGAAAGGTGTGATCCGTTTTGGAAAACGTGGAAAGTTGAACCCACGATACATTGGTCCTTTTGAAATGTTGGAACGTGTTGGACCCGTTGCTTACCGTTTGGACCTACCAGCACAATTGAGCTCAGTTCATCCTACCTTCCTCATGTCGAACTTGAAAAACTGTCTTGCTGCACCTGAACTTATCATACCACTGGAAGAACTCACGATTGACGACAAACTTCACTTTGTGGAAGAACCAGTTGAGATTATGGATCGTGAGATCAAAACTTTGAAACGCAACAAGATTTTAATCGTCCGAGTGCGATGGAATGCCAAATGAGGACCTGAGTTTACTTGGGAGCGAGAGGATCAAATGATGCGAAAGTATCCCCACCTTTTCCCGACTCCTCCATCTACCTCAGCTTAAATTTCGGGACGAAATTTTCTTTAACAGGTGGGTAATGTAACGACCCTGGAATTTCCAACGTTTATTTATTAATAATTATTATTATTAATACGTGTGATAAAACGAATGTATGTCATTACATTTACATGTTGCCATGATTGCCCGAACTTGACTTTAATTGCCCGAAACGTCTTTGTGACACCTGGAACTTGCACGAATAATATTTTCAAGTATTATTTACATTCATGATTAGTTTTATTAATCATTTTAATTAACTAAGGTTGTTGGTTAATTACTTGGGCTTTTGTTGGACTTTATTTGTTAATTAATTGAACTTGGGCTTTATTAGTTAATGGACTCATGAATAAGGCTTATAAGCCCACCCTACTTCTTAGTTGGACTATTTAGCCCATATTTACATATAAGTATCATGTTTGAATGGAACTAGTTAGTTTAAAAGACTTGGAATCTAGTTGCTACACAATCCCCATGAGACTACCCCTTTTAACCACACTTTTAAGGCTTTACTTGCAAGTATCTTGTGGTTTAATCCCCTCCCCCTTTGGAATCTGCTGCAGGCTGTTGGCCTTAGGGGAGTATTAGGGGAGTTTTGACTTCATTCTTTCATTACATCTCACTTGCATTCCTCTCTCAAAAACACACACACAATACTTGCTATATTCCTCTCTTTTTTTCTCTCTAAACTAGTAACTAACAAGGCTCTTTTCTATCTTTGATTCTTCATGAAAACCGCCACCTTACATCACATAATCATCATCATCTTTTGTTACTTGTAGTTTGACTACTTGTTGTTGTTAGTTTGTTACATATAATTGTTAGTTGTTCTTTACTAGTTTCCAAGAATAAACTTTCTAGTTTGATTCTTCTTATTTCTTGTATTTATCAAGAACACTCAAGAACATAACTTACTAGTTATGATTCTACATATACTTTCTTAAAAGATTGCAAGTTCATGTGTTGATTAAATTCATACTTGAAGTTCATGAAGTAAACTTTAAAGTTTACTTTCTAAAGATCAAACTTTGGTTTAAATCTTTAAAGTATGAACAACCATGAATAATTTACTTGTTTACTTAGTTTACTTCTTCTTGCACTTTACTTTCATATAATTAGTTTAAATGGTCAAGTACTACAAGTTAGTCTTGATCTCATTAA
Source organism: Rutidosis leptorrhynchoides (assembly GCF_046630445.1). Lineage (NCBI taxonomy): Eukaryota > Viridiplantae > Streptophyta > Magnoliopsida > Asterales > Asteraceae > Rutidosis > Rutidosis leptorrhynchoides. The sequence goes on from NC_092341.1 coordinate 339,744,419, forward strand.
TCTTGAACTAAAAGTTAACCTTGAAAGTTCAAGAACACACAAATAAGTTTTCTTTAAATATAACTTTGTATACTTATGCTTGATCTAGACTTTTGAGTCATGGATCTTCAAGATCTAACTAAGAACTATGTTCTACATCTTAAGATCTTGATTAGTTAGTTTATTTTCAAGTTTAGAGTTCAATATTTCTATTATAGTTCATGTAAGTGTCAAACCTAAGACTTTGATGTAACTTTGGTTCATCAAACTACATGCAACTCTTAAGTGAGTTGTGCTTCATGTCTTAGACTTGCACTAGGGTTATAATGGTCAAGACTTGGCTAAGATGATGTAGATACATCAATGAGTTGTACACTTGAAGCTATATGCATCAAGGATGAGAACCATGATGAACATCAAGCACCAAGACCACCGGAACTCACTTAAACTTACTGTTTCTGTCCAAAACCTACTGACCTGCTGTTTCTGTAACAGACCAGCAGACCTGGTGTAACATCCTGCCTTTTTCCGTTTACTTTTCCGTTTAACTATTTAAATCCCGTTATATGTTTATAACATCTCCCGTTAATACGTGTTTTAAAAATTTTTCGTCTAGGTAATTCACGCACCCGCAACCGAACTTGAGGGACTAGTTTCGCCAAAATGCCAAAGAGGTGACTAGCCTTTGACTAGTCAACCCCCACCCCCATCTTTTCTTTTTCATTTTCCCTTTTCTTCTTCTACTTCCATATTTTCTCTCAATTTCTCAAACAAGGAATCATCATCTAAATCCAAGCTAGCGGGTGTCTTGCAAAACAAATTACATATTTGAAATCCTTGCAACTTCCTCTTCGATTCCATACCGACTTCATCAAGTTTGGGTAACTTTCTAAAATCACTAGATTTTGTGTTCTTGATATTTTTGAACTTATAAAGTTGTTAATTAGTGTCTATGGCTCAAGTCTAACATGAATATATGATTTATATGCTCGATTTCGTTATTTGAAGTAACTAGCTTGAGTATGAACTTTGGTGTATTTGATTTGGTGATTTGGTTGTTTGAATGTTGTTAAATGTTATAAATGCATGTATTAAATGTGTTCCTAGTATCACTAGCTTCAAATTGATGTGTAGGTTGCTTGAGAAAACTCCATAAACTTGATTAGTGATTTTGGTGAATTCGGGTTAGGGTTTGATAAGCTTGAAATGAATATTTGATGCATTGAATGACATGAATTGTAGTTAGTAAGTAGTTAGTTGTATTGTATGCTCGATTACCTACAAAACGGCATGTTATATGTATGCATTAAATGTCCGAATCATAAATGTGCACTTATCAAATTTGTGTATTAAATGTGTGCATTAATTGATCATTTACTTTGGAAAGCCGATTGTTACAAATAACATTTTTGGTTGGTGAAATGTATTTAGATGTGTTCTTTGTCAAATTACCTTTCTAACGATATAAGATACGAGTTCTAAGTATTAGCGGTTTGCGAGTTATGCTTGAAAGTGTTTGGAATTGAGACTTGGACATTTGAGACTGACCAGGTACCAGTTCCCGTGTATTGTCGCGGCGCGACAATTTGGGGCCGCGGCGCGGCCTAAGCCGTGTCCAGTTTCTGACCTCTTTGGTCAAAATACGAAAAATGTTTGGCACACTATGGACCTCCGATTCACATGAGACTTGTTCTAACATGCTTATATATGAATAAAAACCTCAGAAAAATAGTTCGGGACCCGACCCGAACGTGTTGACTTTCGTTGACTTTGACCGACCAAAGTTTGACTTTTTGTCAAACTTAACCAAATGATTATGCAACCTTCCTAACTTGTTTCTGTACTTGTATCTTGCATGAAACTTGACAATTTGATTCACATGCTACATAATCGAGTCGTAACGAGCCATAGGACTAATTAAACATCTTTGACCTATCGTGTTTACCGTTATTGATACGACCTATTGGTTTAGGTCAAGACTAGCACTATCCTTCGCACACGTTACTTTGTGAAGTACTTTTCATACGTGCACTCAAGGTGAGATCATAGTCCCATCCTTCAAACAACTTTTATGCTTTAAACTATGGGATGAGAAACATATACGTATCATACTTTTACACTTTGAACACAAGTACGAAAACGAACATTCCACGTACGGGTTTGAACAAAAAGCCTCAATTCAATTATCATTAGTTACACTTGCAGGGTGTAAACGTGAACTTATATTATGTGATCACATGGGCTTGACGAGCCTCATTCGGACGGTTCGCTACCGTTAGCGGATGAAATATATTTTCGGGTCTAGTGTATGTTCTAACACTACGCGAAGGGTGCAAAACAGTTAAGTTTGATAATTGGGTGCCCGCGAAACAAATAACAACTTTGGAATGCAAATGATTTAGATAATCATATTATATTAAATCTTGTGGTTCAAATGCAACGTTTACTAAAACACCTATGATTTCACCAACGTTTTCGTTGATAGCTTTCTATATGTTTTCTCAGGTCCTTGAAAGCTACTTGATACATGCTTCCGCACTCTTTTTGATACTTGCTTGGATGTCGAGTATACATGCATAGATGGAGCGTCTTTTGACTACTTTAAATTGTGTCGCATAGGTTTCATTCGTACGTTAAACATTGTAATGTAACTAGTCTTTCGAACTACATTTGTTAACTTGAAACATCCTTTTTCTTATAAAATAAATGCGACATATTTTGGTCAAAAGTCATAATAAAGACTTATGACCACGCAACGGGACCGAAGTAGTCGGCGCCGTCAAACATGATTTGGTCGGGTCGCTACAGATGGTATCAGAGCGTTGGTTGTAGGGATTTAGAGTTCATTGGTGTCAACCCCGAGTCATAGGGTACATTGGTAAGTCTAGACTACAACCGGCATATAGACTTGAAGTAGGAATTACTTGACTATTTGTGCATTTATACTCGAACGCTTCTACTCATATCTACTCTTATTTCATCTAAATCTCACGTTGTTTAATTTGATTGACACGGCACCTTGACTATATGAAATAATGTCGAATGCACATATGAATCAGGGTAATATAATTTCCGGGATTATATTACGGTGACTCATATGAACGTTCCGACATTATGACATAAAGAATTTAAGGCGAGTCAAGGAAAATTTTCTCTCTATCTTTATTCCATATCACGGTTAGTATTATTTAGAATACTAACCAACGGTATTCTTTTGTTTTGAAGGAACAATGCCTCCTCGTCGTGCACCACGCCGTGAAACACCCGAACAAGCTCTACAATGCATGATAGCCACCGCCGTAGATGCGGCCATGGCCGGTCACTCATCCAACAACAATAACAATAATAATAACAACAACCAAAACAACAACAACAACAACAACAATGGAGCCGGTAACTCAAACGAGAGATGCTCCTATAAAGCCTTCATGGGGTGCAAACCTCACACTTTTGATGGAACCGGGGGACCGGTTGTGCTCACCCGATGGTTTGAGCAAACGGAAGCCGTCTTTAGCATAAGTGGTTGTCGGGACCAAGACAAGGTCAAATACTCCACTCACACTTTTGCCGGTGTCGCTCTTACATGGTGGAATACTTATGTACAATCGGTGGGTACCGATGAAGCTCACGCCCTCTCTTGGGCCGATTTAAGGGAAAAGATGGTCATCGAATATTTCCCTCGCGAAGAAACCCGAAAGCTCGAACAAGAGCTAAGAACCTTGGAGGCGGTCGGAAACGATCTCAATGCCTATAATCAACGATTCGCCGAACTATCCTTGATGTGCCCAAACCTCGTGAACCCCGAATCTCAAAGGGTCGAACTTTATATGTATGGTCTTCCAAAGAGCATCAAACAAGGGGTGATGTCATCCAAACCCGCTAACCTACAACAAGCTTTGAACATGGCCCGCCAATTGATCAAAACGGTTGACGAAATCGTAGTACCGGCGCCTAAAGCTGAGGACAAGTCGGGTAACAACAAAAGAAAATGGGAAGCCCCTCAATCAAGCAACAACTACAACAACAACTTCACCAAAAAGCCTTTCACCTCCGACGCCAAGAAAAGTTATGGCGGAAATAAACCCTTTTGCAACAAATGCCACAAACACCACTATGGTGAATGTAGCAATCTATTTTGCCACCGGTGCCAAAGGGGTGGTCATATGGCCAACGATTGTAGAAGTGCCGCCCCTGTCGCTCAAAAGGTGCCCAATGCACCAAAATCGGGTACTTGTTATGAATGTGGCCAAACGGGTCATTTTAGAAATGCCTGTCCGAAGAAGAAAGCCAACCTCAACACACGCGGCCGAGCTTTCAACATCAACACCGAGGAAGCCCGAGATGACAATGAATTAGTCACGGGTACGTTTCTCCTCAACAACACTTATGTTACTTGTTTATTCGATTCGGGTGCCGTTAAGAGTTTTGTATCCAAGACTTTAACTCATTCTTTTAGCACTCCACCACTTCCACTAGATACCACTTATACCATTGAAGTGGCTAACGGGAAACTATTAAGTGCCGACACATATTACCGGGGGTGTACGTTAAACATTTTGGGTAAGGAATTTGAAATTGACTTGATACCCATGGAACTAGGAAGCTTTGATGTAATAATCGGTATGAATTGGTTAGTCAAAACGAAATCTCACATCCTTTGTGATCTTAACGCAATCCGAATTCCTATCGAGAATGGTGAACCTTTGATTGTTTATGGCGATAAGAGTTGCACCAGACTCAACCTCGTTTCATGCCTTAAAGTTAGAAAACTACTCCGTAAGGGTTGTTTTGCGATCCTTGCCCACGTTAAGAAAGTCGAGTCCGATGAGAAGCATATCGATGATGTGCCTATTGTTAGTGACTTTTTTGATGTATTTCCCGACGAATTGCCGGGTCTTCCACCCCATCGACCGGTTGAATTCCAAATCGATCTTATTCCGGGAGGCGCACCCGTAGCACGTGCACCATATAGACTCGCTCCATCCGAAATGCAAGAATTGCAAAGTCAAATCTAAGAACTACTTGATCGTGGTTTTATCCAACCTAGCCATTCACCTTGGGGCGCTCCGATTTTGTTTGTTAAAAAGAAAGACGGATCCCTACGAATGTGCATTGATTATCGTAAATTAAACAAATTGACGGTTAAGAACCGATATCCTCTTCCTCGCATCGATGACCTCTTTGATCAATTACAAGGGTCTTGTGTATATTCAAAAATCGATCTCCGCTCAGGTTATCATCAATTAAGGGTTAAGGGGGAAGATGTCTCCAAAACCGCTTTCCGAACTCGTTATGGTAGTTATGAATTTCTTGTAATGCCATTTGGTCTCACTAACGCACCGGCGGTGTTCATGGATCTTATGAACCGCGTGTGCAAACCGTATCTTGACAAATTCGTTATCGTGTTCATCGATGATATTTTGGTCTATTCAAAAAGCGAAGAAGAACACGAGGAACACCTCCGACTTGTGCTTGAACTTTTAAGACAAGAAAGACTCTATGCCAAATTCTCCAAGTGTGAATTTTGGTTGAAGGAAGTTCAATTTCTTGGTCATGTTGTAAGTGACCAAGGTATTAAAGTCGATCCATCAAAAATCGAAGCCATTAGTAAATGGGAAACTCCTACTACTCCGACTCACATTCGTCAATTCTTGGGTCTCGCCGGGTACTATCGTAGATTCATCGAAAACTTCTCTTTGGTTGCACGTCCTCTAACCGCATTAACTCACAAGGGAAAGAAATTCATTTGGGCGACCGAGCAAGAATCCGCGTTCTAAATCTTGAAGACAAAGCTTACCACCGCTCCTATCTTGTCACTTCCCGAAGGCAACGATGATTTTGTTGTGTATTGCGACGCCTCGAAACATGGTTTTGGGTGTGTGTTGATGCAACGAATGAAAGTCATTTCTTATGCTTCTCGACAACTCAAAATTCATGAACGAAACTACACGACACATGATCTCGAACTCGGAGCCGTTGTCTTTGCACTTAAAATGTGGAGACACTATCTTTATGGAACCAAGAGTACTATCTTTACCGATCATAAAAGTCTCCAACACATCTTCGATCAAAAGCAACTAAACATGAGACAACGAAGGTGGATTGAAACCTTAAACGATTACGATTGCGAACTTCGTTACCATCCCGGGAAGGCAAACGTAGTAGCCGATGCCTTAAGTCGAAAAGAAAGAGCGGTGCCTCTTCGTGTCCGAGCCTTAAACATCACCATCCATACCAACCTTAATAGCCAAATTCGGGTAGCCCAAGATGAGGCTCTCAAGGATGAAAACGTTTCACACGAGCTCTTGAACATTCTCGTCTCTCGATTCGAAACTAAGGAAACCGGACTCCGATATTTCGCCGGAAGGATTTGGGTGCCTAGTTATGGGAACCTACGAAGTCTCATTTTAGATGAAGCCCATAAGTCACGATACTCGATCCACCCCGGTGCCAATAAGATGTACCACGACCTTAAACAACAATATTGGTGGCCGAACATCAAAAGGGACGTAGCTACTTATGTTTCCAAGTGTTTGACATGTTCCAAAGTCAAAGCCGAATACCAAAGACCGTCCGGACTACTTCAACAACCCGAGATCCCGCAATGGAAGTGGGAAAGGATAACGATGGATTTTATCACCAAACTACCAAAAACGACGGGCGGTTATGATACCATTTGGGTTATTGTTGACCGCCTCACCAAATCCGCACACTTTCTTGCCATGAAGGAGACCGACAAAATGGAGAAACTTGCGCAACTTTACATTAAAGAAATCGTAGCCCGACACGGTGTACCTTTATCGATTATCTCCGACCGAGATGGCCGTTTTGTTTCTAGATTTTGGCGTACCTTGCAAGAAGCGTTGGGAACGCGTTTAGACATGAGCACCGCATATCATCCTCAAACCGATGGACAAAGCGAACGTATAATTCAAACCTTGGAGGACATGTTACGAGCTTGCGTGGTTGATTTTGGAAAAGCTTGGGACAAGCACTTACCTCTCGCCGAGTTCTCTTACAACAATAGTTATCACGCGAGTATTAAAGCCGCACCTTTTGAAGCGCTATACGGCCGAAAATGTCGTTCACCTCTTTGTTGGGTCGAGGTAGGCAACGTGCAAATCACCGAACCCGAACTCATTCACGAAACCACCGAGAAGATCGTACAAATCCGAGATAGGCTCCGGACGGCCCGGAGTCGTCAAAAGTGCTACACCGACAAAAGACGCAACGACCTCGAATTTCAAGTCGGTGACCGAGTAATGTTAAAAGTTGCACCTTGGAAAGGTGTAATCCGTTTTGGGAAACGCGGGAAGCTAAATCCGCGGTATATTGGTCCTTTCGAAATCTTGGAGCGTATTGGAAACGTTGATTATCGTTTAGATCTTCCGCCTCAATTGAACTCCGTTCATCCTACCTTCCATGTATCTAACTTGAAAAAGTGTCTTGCTGAACCCGATATCGTCATCCCTCTTGAGGAACTTACTATTGATGACAAGCTTCATTTTGTGGAGGAACCCGTTGAAATTGTGGACACCTCCGTCAAGACATTGAAACAAAGCCGAATCCCGATTGTTAAAGTCCGTTGGAACGCCAAAAGAGGACCCGAGTTTACTTGGGAAAGGCAAGATCAAATGCAAAAGAAATACCCTCATTTATTCCCAATTCCGGAAACGCAGGATTCCGAGGAAGAAACAACGACTACTACGCCTACTTAAATTTCGGGACGAAATTTCTTTTAAGGAGTAGGTAACGTAACATCCCCCCTTTTTCCGTTTACTTTTCCGTTTAACTATTTAAATCCCGTTATATGTTTATAACATCTCCCGTTAATACGTGTTTTAAAAATATCTCGTCTAGGTAATTCACGCACCCGCAACCGAACTTGAGGGACTAGTTTCGCCAAAATGCCAAAGAGGTGACTAGCCTTTGACTAGTCAACCCCCACCCCCATCTTTTCTTTTTCATTTTCCCTTTTCTTCTTCTACTTCCATATTTTCTCTCAATTTCTCAAACAAGGAATCATCATCTAAATCCAAGCTAGCGGGTGTCTTGCAAAACAAATTACATATTTGAAATCCTTGCAACTTCCTCTTCGATTCCATACCGACTTCATCAAGTTTGGGTAACTTTCTAAAATCACTAGATTTTGTGTTCTTGATATTTTTGAACTTATAAAGTTGTTAATTAGTGTCTATGGCTCAAGTCTAACATGAATATATGATTTATATGCTCGATTTCGTTATTTGAAGTAACTAGCTTGAGTATGAACTTTGGTGTGTTTGATTTGGTGATTTGGTTGTTTGAATGTTGTTAAATGTTATAAATGCATGTATTAAATGTGTTCCTAGTATCACTAGCTTCAAATTGATGTGTAGGTTGCTTGAGAAAACTCCATAAACTTGATTAGTGATTTTGGTGAATTCGGGTTAGGGTTTGATAAGCTTGAAATGAATATTTGATGCATTGAATGACATGAATTGTAGTTAGTAAGTAGTTAGTTGTATTGTATGCTCGATTACCTACAAAACGGCATGTTATATGTATGCATTAAATGCCCGAATCATAAATGTGCACTTATCAAATTTGTGTATTAAATGTGTGCATTAATTGATCATTTACTTTGGAAAGCCGATTGTTACAAATAACATTTTTGGTTGGTGAAATGTATTTAGATGTGTTCTTTGTCAAATTACCTTTCTAACGATATAAGATACGAGTTCTAAGTATTAGCGGTTTGCGAGTTATGCTTGAAAGTGTTTGGAATTGAGACTTGGACATTTGAGACTGACCAGGTACCAGTTCCCGTGTATTGTCGCGGCGCGACAATTTGGGGCCGCGGCGCGGCCTAAGCCGTGTCCAGTTTCTGACCTCTTTGGTCAAAATACGAAAAATGTTTGGCACACTATGGACCTCCGATTCACATGAGACTTGTTCTAACATGCTTATATATGAATAAAAACCTCAGAAAAATAGTTCGGGACCCGACCCGAACGTGTTGACTTTCGTTGACTTTGACCGACCAAAGTTTGACTTTTTGTCAAACTTAACCAAATGATTATGCAACCTTCCTAACTTGTTTCTGTACTTGTATCTTGCATGAAACTTGACAATTTGATTCACATGCTACATAATCGAGTCGTAACGAGCCATAGGACTAATTAAACATCTTTGACCTATCGTGTTTACCGTTATTGATACGACCTATTGGTTTAGGTCAAGACTAGCACTATCCTTCACACACGTTACTTTGTGAAGTACTTTTCATACGTGCACTCAAGGTGAGATCATAGTCCCATCCTTCAAACAACTTTTATGCTTTAAACTATGGGATGAGAAACATATACGTATCATACTTTTACACTTTGAACACAAGTACGAAAACGAACATTCCACGTACGGGTTTGAACAAAAAGCCTCAATTCAATTATCATTAGTTACACTTGCAGGGTGTAAACGTGAACTTATATTATGTGATCACATGGGCTTGACGAGCCTCATTCGGACGGTTCGCTACCGTTAGCGGATGAAATATATTTTCGGGTCTAGTGTATGTTCTAACACTACGCGAAGGGTGTAAAACAGTTAAGTTTGATAATTGGGTGCCCGCGAAACAAATAACAACTTTGGAATGCAAATGATTTAGATAATCATATTATATTAAATCTTGTGGTTCAAATGCAACGTTTACTAAAACACCTATGATTTCACCAACGTTTTCGTTGACAGTTTTCTATATGTTTTCTCAGGTCCTTGAAAGCTACTTGATACATGCTTCTGCACTCTTTTTGATACTTGCTTGGATGTCGAGTATACATGCATAGATGGAGCGTCTTTTGACTACTTTAAATTGTGTCGCATAGGTTTCATTCGTACGTTAAACATTGTAATGTAACTAGTCTTTCGAACTACATTTGTTAACTTGAAACATCCTTTTTCTTATAAAATAAATGCGACATATTTTGGTCAAAAGTCATAATAAAGACTTATGACCACGCAACGGGACCGAAGTAGTCGGCGCCGTCAAACATGATTTGGTCGGGTCGCTACACCTGGGCTGTTCTAACCATTATTTTTAGTTAGATATTTTTGAGTAGATAACTTTTCATATAGGACTCGTCTTAATCCGAGTTACGGTTTAGGATTTATGGCCCTCCGATCGTTACTATGTCCTTTAACGTTGTGCAGAAATTTCTGACCTACTCGCACTTAGACCGTCGCCACTGTCAAACGAAGATGAGTTTGTTTCTGTAAATTTTACCACACTTAAAGAACTCATATACGGAGCCATGGCCACTGGTCTCACCTTGTTTCAGTAAGGGTAGAGGCCGTGGTGACTGACTGAAGTCAGCCTTTGTTGTAAACTACTTTCATAAACGAAACTTACTTTACGCCTTTTGTTTGATGATGATTGATGATGACCCTTAAGACCTTATTTACATACTTTTAAACCTATTAAGACGATTTACTGACTTAGTACTATTTGACTTAGGTTGAGGACTTTCGGACCGTTTACTTGAACACGTTTTCCGAACCGACTTTACGACTACATTATCATTGTGAGTTATAGCATTCCCTTTTTACTTTAACTTATTTTGGGAACTGAGAATACATGCGGATTTTATGTTTTACATACTAGGCACGAGTACTTAAACTTTATATATGTGTGGGTTATACAACGGCAGAAACATTCCCTTTAGCTCGGTAACGTTTAGTCATTGGTTTTTGAACCGGTGAACGGGAATCTTAGATATGGATCCATAGGGTTTAACATCCCCACTCGGGCTAGTAGCGCTAGCATTTAACGAGTGTTTAATACTTCGTAGACATACGCACTTGCCAAGTGTACTTTCAGGGGGTATAAACGTTAAGTTAGTTACCAAGTGCCCACGGTTAACATATACTTTATCATACTGTTTTGAAACGCTCTTTGTAGCACTGAAATCTCGTGGCCTACCTTACTTACTGTTATACTTAAACTATAGCTCACCAACCTTTGTGTTGACGTTTTAAAGCATGTTTTTCTCAGGTGCTTGAGGTTAGCTTCCGTTGTATACTAGTCGTGCTGTAGACACCCGCTGCTTAGAGTTGTCATCGCATGAACTACTTTACCTTGCATTCAAACTTTAGTACTTTTGAACTATGACTTGTAACGACCATTGTGGTCACATACACTTATTATTTGCTTCTACTTAGTGAAGCATGCTTTTGGATTGTAAAACATTCGATGTTGGTTTAGACATCATTTTATTAATGAATGCAAACTCTTTTTGAAAACGCATATAGTACTTAACCTTGTAATGATCCTGTTGTTGATGATTCGTACATGATGGTTTTGTACGGGGCATCACAAAAATCATGGTTAAACTCAAAGTGGAAATATGTTTTCTAAAATGGTCATCTAGACGTCGTTCTTTCGACTGAAATGACTACCTTTACAAAAACGACTTGTAACTTATATTTCCGACTATAAACCTATACTTTTTCTGTTTACGTTGATAAAATAGAGTTCAATATGAAACCATAGCAATTTGATTCACTCAAAACGGATTTAAAATGAAGAAGTTATGGGTAAAACAAGATTGGATAATTTTTCTTGTTGTAGCAACGTGAAAATTGGTAACAAATCTATATTAATCATATCCTAGCTAACTTATATTGTATTATACATGTATTCTAATATATTATGTAATCTTGGGATACCATAGACACGTATGCAAATGTTTTGACATATCATATCGACCCATGTGTAAATATTATTTGGAGCAACCATAGACACTCTATATGCAGTAATGAGGGAGTTAGCTATACAGGGTTGAGGTTGATTCCAAAAATATATATACTTTGAGTTGTGATCTAGCCTGAGACGTGTATACACTGGGTCGTGGATTGATTCAAGATAATATATATCAATTTTTTTTCTGTACATCTAACGTTGGACAACTAGTTGTAGGTTACTAACGAGGACAGCTGACTTAATAAACTTAAAACATCAAAATGTATTAAAAGTGTTGTAAATATATTTTGAATATACTTTGATATATATGTACATATTTGTTATAGGTTCGTGAATCGACCAGTGGCCAAGTCTTACTTCCCGACGAAGTAAAAATCTGTGAATGTGAGTTATAGTCCCACTTTTAAAATCTAATATTTTTGGGATGATAATACATGCAGGTTTTATAAATGATTTACAAAATAGACACAAGTACGTGAAACTACATTCTATGATTGAATTATCGAAATCGAATATGCCCCTTTTTATTAAGTCTGGTAATCTAAGAATTAGGGAACAGACACCCTAATTGACGCGAATCCTAAAGATAGATCTATTGGGCCTAACAAATCCCATCCAAAGTACCGGATGCTTTAGTACTTCGAAATTTATATCATATCTGAAGGGTGTCCCGGAATGATGGGGATATTCTTATATATGCATCTTGTTAATGTCGGTTACCAGGTGTTCACCATATGAATGATTTTTATCTCTATGTATGGGATGCGTATTGAAATATGAAATCTTGTGGTCTATTGTTACGATTTGATATATATATATAGGTTAAACCTATAACTCACCAACATTTTTGTTGAAGTTTAAAGCATGTTTATTCTCAGGTGAATACTAAGAGCTTCCGCTGTTGCATACTAAAATAAGGACAAGATTTGGAGTCCATGTTTGTATGATATTGTGTAAAAACTGCATTCAAGAAACATATGTCGATGTAATATATTTCTATTGTAAACCATTATGTAATGGTCGTGTGTAAACAGTATATTTTATATTATCATTATTTGATAATCTACGTAATGCTTTTGAAACCTTTATTGATAAAATAAAGGTTATGGTTGTTTTAAAAATGAATGCAGTCTTTGAAAAACGTCTCATATAGAGGTCAAAACCTCGCAACGAAATCAATTAATATGGAACATTTATAATCAATATGAACGGGACATTTCAGTTGGTATCCGAGCGTTGGTCTTAAAGAACCAGAAAATTTGCATTAGTGTATCTTATCGAGTTTGTTAGGATGCATTGGTGAGTCTGAACTTCGATCGTGTTTTCTTTAAAAATGATTGCTTAACATTTTTGTTGGAAACTATATATTTTTAACATGTGAATATTATGTGATATATTAATCTCTTAATGTGTTTGATATTATGTGATAGATGTCTACCTCTAGAACAAGTCTCATTGACTCACCTAATAATAATGAAGAGTCAAATGTAAATTGGAATGATTCGTGGACTGATTCACAAGTTCCCGAAGCGGAATCGGAAGAAGAATCGGAACCGGAAGAAGAAATAGAACCAATGGGGGAAATAATAAAACGGTTAAGTAGAAGAAAATCCTCAACCAACCGACCAAAGTTAATTATGGTCAATGGTGTTTCCGCCAAGGAAGCAAATTATTGGGAGGATTACCAATTCTCCGATGAATCGGATCCCGACAAGGATTCCGATGATGTTATAGAAATTACCCCAACACAATTTAATAAGGCAAAAGAGAACAATAAGGGAAAGGGCATAAAAATAGAGAAATTTGATTCCAAACACGATGAACTTTATATGTATCGTCAACACCCGTATTTCTTAAGTTGTGACAATAACCCGGGAACCTCTAAACCACCAGGTTTTTCTAAACCAATGTGGAAAACGACGGCTCGTATTAGAGGAACATCATATATCCCTAGAAACTTGGCAAAACGAACCAAAACCGAAGAAGAAGAAACGAGCGAGTCGGAATAAGATAGTTATATTCGTGTGGTGTAATATATGTAATATAGTGTGCTTATGCTTTATGATATATGTAAAAATTGCTTGTATTAATAAGTATTTTTTTATGAATCTAACTCTTGTCTATTTTACAGTATAAAAACACAAAATGGATAGACAATCCAATATTTTAAGAGACCTACCCGGAGACATGATTGATGAAATCTTGTCTAGAGTCGGTCAGAAATCCTCGGCACAACTATTTAAGCCGAGATCAGTTTGTAAGACATTCGAAGAACGTTCCAAGAATGCCTTGATTTATAAAAGGCTTTCGTTCGAAAGATGGGGGATATCACATTGGGAAATCCGTAAGTTACGATGTGTTTACTTTGACGCATATATTGCGGGGAACCCAAATGCTATTTTACGCAACGGGTTAAGAAATTATTTTGACTCAATATATCCGAATATAAGACTTCGTGATTTAGAAAAAGCGGCTAACATGCAACATAAAGAAGCATGTTATGCTTACGGTTTAGTAATGTTCGCTTCTCACCAAAGTGAGAACAAGAACATCGGGCTACAACTATTAAACAAAATGTTCCCACAAGTGACGGCGTCGGTAATTGGGGTAAGAAATGAGGTTTTTAGATTGTTACGGGACTGTTGGACATTACGTAACCCTTGTCCCTTTGACGACGTTACAACAAGTTGTCTTATCAACGGCCATAACGGTTATGTTCCACAAGACCAGGATGGGAAGTAGTCCTAGTAAAACCAGAATGCATGACTTGTTTCTGGACGTATGAATTAGGTATCTTTATTGCCTTTGCTGAATGACTTGTGTACTAGCTAGAATTATCTTCACAACTATCTTGTATCAAAGTTATTGTGTGCTATATTTCATGTTATATGTAAAATAAGCGGTATCGTAAGTTTGTAAAATATCGTGAAAAAGTTTGAACGCGAAATATTATTATAATCAGTTTTTCATATAGAATTGTAGTAGTTGAATTGTATATTAGCTACTAAGTATGAACTTAATGGGTAGGTACTACCCGAATTTAAACTTATAAAACGCTAATATGAAGAAAAAGCTTTTATAAATGAGTTCATATTATGCTACGAGATACTATTGACTACTCTTAATATTCTGTATGATTAACTTGTTTCATTTGACTATTTGAAGGAAATGGCACCGACTACTCGACAAACCATGAATATGAGCGAAGTGGAATTTCGTACCTTTCTTGCTGCAAACATAGCCGCAGTACAGGCTGCGCTACATACCAACAATAACTCCGAATCTAGCAATGCAGCTAACGGCGCAAGAAATCGTGTAGGATGCACCTATAAAGAATTCACTGCCTGCAAACCTTTGGAATTTGATGGAACCGAAGGACCGATCGGATTGAAACGGTGGACCGAGAAGGTCGAATCGGTGTTTGCCATAAGTAAGTGTACTGAAGAGGACAAAGTGAAGTACGCTACGCATACCTTCACAGGTACTGCGTTAACATGGTGGAATACCTATCTAGAGCAAGTGGGACAAGATGATGCTTACGCACTACCGTGGTCAGCATTCAAGCACTTGATGAACGAGAAGTACCGTCCCAGAACCGAGGTCAATAAGCTCAAGACAGAACTTAGAGGGTTACGAACCCAAGGATTTGATATTACCACGTACGAAAGACGATTCACAGAATTGTGCCTATTGTGTCCGAGAGCGTTTGAAGATGAGGAAGAGAAGATCGACGCGTTTGTGAAAGGATTACTGGAAAGAATCCAAGAAGATATAAGTTCACACGAGCCCGCCTCCGTACAACAGGCATGTAGAATGGCTCACAAACTAGTGAACCAGATTGAGGAAAGAATTAAAGAACAGGCGGCTGAAGAGGCCAATGTGAAGCAAGTCAAAAGAAAGTGGGAGGAAAACGGTGATAAGAATCACCAATACAACAACAACAGCAATTACAACAATAATCGCAACAACTATCTTAACAATCGCAACATCAATCGCAACTACAACAAACGGCCCAACAACAACAACAACAACAACAACAACAACAACAACAACAATAACAACAGCAACTACAACAATCATCCCAACAACAATAACAACTGCAACAACAACAACGATTAGAAGCAGCTATGCCAAAGGTGTGAAAAGTATTACTCGGGGTTCTGCACCAAATTTTGCAACAAGTGTAAAAGAAATGGTCATAGCACGGCGAAGTGTGAGGTCTACGGACCAGGGGTTAACAGAACGAAAGGAACAAATGGTGTCGGAACGAGTAATGGCGGAGCAAGTAGTGTCGGAGCAAGTTATGCCAATGTAGTTTGTTATAAATGTGGAAAACCGGGCCACATTATTAGAAATTTCCCGAACCAGGAGAACACGAATGGACAAGGCCGTGGAAGAGTTTTCAATATTAATGCGGCAGAGGCACAGGAAGACCCGGAGCTTGTTACGAGTACGTTTCTTATTGACAATAATTCTGCTTACGTTTTATTTGATTCGGGTGCGGATAAAAGATATATAATTAGAGATTTTTGTGCTAAATTAAGTTGTCCATTGACGCCGTTGAATAGTAAATTTTTACTCAAATTAGCAAACGGTAAATTAATTTCAGCAGATTATATATGCCGGAATCGAGAAATTAAACTGGGTAGCGAAATATTTAAGATTGATTTGATACCAATAGAGTTAGGGAGTTTTGATGTAATAGTTGGCATGGATTGGCTGAAGAAGGTGAAAGCAGAGATCGTATGTTATAAAAATACAATTCGCATTGTACGAGAAGAAGGAGAACCCTTAATGGTGTACGGAGAAAAGGGCAACACGAAGATACATCTTATTAGTAATTTGAAGGCACAAAAACTAATAAGAAAAGGTTGCTATGCTATTCTAGCACACATCGAGAAAGTACAAACTGAAGAAAAGAGCATCAATGATGTTCCCGTCGTAAAAGAATTTCCCGATGTATTTCTGAAAGAATTACCGGAACTACCTCCACATCGATCTGTTTAATTTCGAATAGATCTTGTACCAGGAGCTGCACCAATAGCTCGTGCTCCTTATAGACTCGCACCCAGCGAGATGAAAGAACTGCAAAGCCAACTGCAAGAACTATTAGGACGTGGTTTCATTCAACCAAGCACATCACTATGGGGAGCTCCTGTTTTGTTTGTCAAGAAGAAGGATGGTACATTTAGGTTGTGTATTGACTACAGAGAGTTGAACAAACTTACCATCAAAAACCGTTATCCAATGCCGAGAATTGACGACTTATTTGATCAACTACAAGGCTCATCGGTTTATTCGAAGATCGATTTACATTCTGGATATCATCAAATGCGAGTAAAGGAGGATGATATTCCAAAAACTGCTTTTAGGACGCGTTATGGTCATTACGAGTTTATGGTTATGCCGTTTGGATTGACTAACGCACCAGCTGTGTTCATGGACCTTATGAACCGAGTGTGTGGGCCATATCTTGACAAGTTTGTCATTCTTTTCATTGATGACATACTTATTTACTCAAAGAATGATCAAGAGCACGAAGAACATTTGAGAAAAGTGCTAGAAGTATTGAGGAAAGAAAAACTGTATGCTAAATTTTTAAAGTGTGCATTTTGGTTGGAAGAAGTTCAATTTCTCGGTCACATAGTGAACAAAGAATGTATCCAGGTGGACTTGGCAAAGATCGAAACCGTTGAAAAGTGGGAAACCCCAAAAACTTCAAAGCATATACGTCAATTTTTAGGATTGGCTGGTTACTACAGAAGATTCATCCAAGATTTCTCCAAAATAGCAAAACCCTTGACTGCATTAATGCATAAAGGGAAGAAATTTGAATGGAAGGATGAACAAGAGAAGGCGTTTCAATTATTGAAGAAAAAGCTAACTACGGCACCTATATTGTCATTGCCTGAAGGGAATGATGATTTTGTGATTTATTGTGACGCATCAAAGCAAGGTCTCGGTTGTGTATTAATGCAACGAATGAAGGTGATTGCTTATGCGTCTAGATAATTAAAGATTCACGAGCAAAATTATACGACGCATGATTTGGAATTAGGCACGGTTGTTTTTGCATTAAAGACTTGGAGGCACTACTTATATGGGGTCAAAAGTATTATATATACCGACCACAAAAGTCTTCAACATATATTTAATCAGAAACAACTGAATATGAGGAAGCGTAGGTGAATTGAATTGTTGAATGATTACGACTTTGAGATTCATTACCACCCGGGGAAGGCAAATGTGGTAGCGGACGCCTTGAGCAGAAAGGACAGAGAACCCATTCGAGTAAAATCTATGAATATAATGATTCACACTAACCTTACTACTCAAATAAAGGAGGCGCAACAAGGAGTTTTAAAAGAGGGAAATTTAAAGGATGAAATACCCAAAGGATCGGAGAAGCATCTTAATATTCGGGAATACGGAACCCGGTATAGGGATGAAAGAATTTGGGTACCAAAATTTAGAGATATGAGAGAAATGGTACTTAGAGAAGCTCATAAAACCAGATACTCAATACATCCTGGAATGGGAAAGATGTACAAGGATCTTAAGAAACATTTTTGGTGGCCAGGTATGAAAGCCGATATTGCTAAATATGTAGGAGAATGTTTGACGTGTTCTAAGGTCAAAGCTGAACATCAGAAACCATCAGGTCTACTACAACAACCTGAAATCCCGGAATGGAAATGGGAAAACATTACCATGGATTTCATTACTAAATTTCCAAGGACTGCAAGTGGTTATGATACTATTTGGGTAATAGTTGATCGTCTCACCAAGTCAGCACACTTCCTGCCAATAAGAGAAGATGACAAGATGGAGAAGTTAGCATGACTGTATTTGAAGGAAGTCGTCTCCAGACATAGAATACCAATCTCTATTATCTCTGATAGGGATGGCAGATTTATTTCAAGATTCTGGCAGACATTACAGCAAGCATTAGGAACTCGTCTAGACATGAGTACTGCCTATCATCTACAAACTAATGGGTAGAGCGAAAGGACAATACAAATGCTTGAAGACATGCTACGAGTATGTGTTATTGATTTCGGAAACAGTTGGGATCAACATCTACCGTTAGCAGAATTTTCCTACAACAACGGCTATCATTCAATCATTGAGATGGCACCGTTTGAAGCACTTTATGGTAGAAAGTGCAGGTCTCCGATTTATTGGAGTGAAGTGAGGGATAGACAGATTACGGGTCCGGAGATAATACAAGAAACTACCGAGAAGATCATCCAAATTCAACAACGGTTGAAAACCGCCCAAAGTCGACAAAAGAGCTACGCCGACATTAAAAGAAAAGACATAGAATTTGAAATTGGAGAGATGGTCATGCTTAAGGTTGCACCTTGGAAAGGTGTTGTTCGATTTGGTAAACGAGGGAAATTAAATCCAAGGTATATAGGACCATTCAAGATTATTGATCGTGTCGGACCAGTAGCTTACCGACTTGAGTTACCTCAACAACTTGCGAATGTACATAACACTTTCCACGTCTCGAATTTGAAGAAATGTTTTGCTAAAGAAGATCTCACTATTCCGTTGGAAGAAATCCAAATCAATGAAAAACTTCAATTCATTGAAGAACCCGTCAAAATAATGGATCGTGAGGTTAAGAGACTTAAACAAAACAAGATACCGATTGTTAAGGTTCGATGGAATGCTTGTAGAGGACCCGATTTCACCTGGGAGCGTGAAGATCAGATGAAGAAGAAATACCCGCATTTATTTCCAGAAGATACGTCAACACCTCCAACTGCTTAAAATTTCGGGACGAAATTTATTTAACGGGTAGGTACTGTAGTGACCCGAACTTTTCCACGTTTATATTTATATATATATATTAAATGAAATTGTTATTTACATGATTAAGTGTTTCCAACATGTTAAGCAATCAAACTTGTTAAGACTTGATTAATTGAAATAGGTTTTATATAGACAATTGACCACCCAAGTTGACCGGTGATTCACGAACGTTAAAACTTGTAAAAACTATATGATGACATATATATGGATATATATATAGTTAACATGATATTATGATAAGTAAACATATCATTAAGTATATTAACAATGAACTACATATGTAAAAGCAAGACTACTAACTTAATGATTTTGAAACGAGACATATATGTAACGATTATCGTTGTAACGACATTTAATGTATATATATCATATTAAGAGATATTCATACATCATATTATCATGATAATATAATAATTTAAAATCTCATTTGATATTATAAATATTGGGTTAACAACATTTAACAAGATCGTTAACCTAAAGGTTTCAAAACAACACTTACATGTAACGACTAACGATGACTTAACGACTCAGTTAAAATGTATATACATGTAGTGTTTTAATATGTATTCATACAATTTTGAAAGACTTCAAGACACTTATCAAAATATTTCTACTTAACAAAAATGCTTACAATTACATCCTCGTTCAGTTTCATCAACAATTCTACTCGTATGCACCCGTATTCGTACTCATACAATACACAGCTTTTAGATGTATGTACTATTGGTATATACACTCTAATGATTAGCTCTTAGCAGCCCATGTGAGTCACCTAACACATGTGGGAACCATCATTTGGCAACTAGCATGAAATATTTGTAACGACCCGGAATTTTCCGATCGTTCTATACTTATGAGATTAATATTTACATAAATTAAACCTTACCAACATGATAAGCAATCCAAACTGTTGAGACTTATATTTTTGAAAAGAGTTTTACACAACGTTTGACCGTCCAATTTGACCGATGATATCACGAACTATATAACACACGATAATTATACGATTATGTATATGTACATATCTATACATATTTAACATGATTTAAGGATGGTTTAACATTTCATTGTGAACTAACAACAATGAGTTATAAGTATACTTTGAGACCACTAACTTAAGTTTTCAAAACGATAACTATATGTAACGTTCTTTGACATATATACTTACAATCTATAATGTGTTGTGATTTATGTCACCAATATGATTTAAGTGTAATGGGATTAATTTGTAACCAAAATAATCTTGATAAATATCGAACAAGTTTGGGGAAGTGTGGAGTGCACACTTGTTTGAACTTATCTTGACTATGACGGGGGTTCGGGGGCAGCGCCCCCAATAAGCGGGGTCCAAGGGGCAGAGCCCCTGGCTGGGGTCGAGCTGGAAAATTTTTTTGGGCTAACATTGCTTTATTAAAAATGTCTTAAAATTTTATTTTGGCCCGGTTTGACCCAAAAATAAAAGCCCAGTTTTGAGCCTCTTTTGCAGTTATAAACCCATCCATATTTGAATTCTCGTTCCGATTCCTCAAAATTTCTACAAGTATATCTAGGGTATATGTAACCGTATCATACCCAGCTTTTATACGTATTTACTATTGGTATATACCAACAATAAACTTCAATGATCAGCCACTAGACATGATGTTACATGTGGGAACCAGCCATTTAACCTCATGTGTGACTTTTGTGCAAGAAAACAAATTAAATCTCCTATATATCCATCCCATAATCATGCTATTTTGCACACACACACATACAATTTCATTTCCAATTTTCTTTCAAGTTAATTCACTCCCTAATCTCTCTTCATTTACCTACTCAAGAACGTATCAATATAGTCATCCGATTTCAAGGAGATTACTTCCAATCTTTCAATCCCACTCCACCACTCTTTTGATTCCAAGATTTTTCTTACCTTTTCCAGTAGCTTTGTCCAAGTAACTTGAGGTAGTAACCTTATTCATAACCTTATTCGATTCATATCTATATAGCTATCTTATTTTGTGTTGTAAAATTTTAACAACAAGAACATAGTTTGAGTGATTTCAAACTTGTTCGCAAACTAAATAGATCCTTCTAATTTGATTTTTAAAAACACTTCAAGACCTGTAATATATCATATTATGACAAAATCGGATTAATCATATCTTGACTAATTAACATAATATTTAATATATATTTACTTATGATTTGATTTTATATATTTCAGGACCACCCGTAAACAACACGAGAAGATTAATCATAAGACCTCATGATTATACGCAACACGTCATTTGACAACACGGTACTTTATGTACGCAACACGTCACTTGACAACATGGTACCATGGGTCGAGATTAATTCTGATCAATACGAATACGATGGGGTCTTTATTTATTTTATTGAGCAACTAATTGTGGACCACTAACATCGGACTGCTAACTACGGACTAAGAAAATATTAAAAGTATTAAAAGTATATATATATATATATATATATATATATATATATATATATATATATATATATATATATATATATATATATATATATATATATATATATATATGTAACGATTACTTAAAAAGAAAATATGTTGATATATTATATATATGGTTAGGTTCGTGATATCTATCGGAGACCAAGTCGTGATAAATACCTTCAAGGCAAAAGTGAGTATATAGTCCCACTTTTAAACTCTAAATATTTCGGGATGAGAATACATGCATTTTATGATTTACGTTATGGACACAAGTGATTAAAAATATATATTCTACGTTGAGTTGTACCACTGGCATACTTCCCTGTAACTTGGTAACTACTATTTACATGAGGTATTGTAAACGCGAATCCTGTTGATAGATCTATCGGGCCTTACAACCCCAACCGGAATGGACGACCAGTAATCAACGGTTGCACAGTACTTCGTTTCGGTGACTACACTTGGTACGGTGTAGTAAGATTTCATAATAAAGGGAATATGCGACGTTGATTAAATGTTAAGTATGGTTATCAAGTGCTCAACAACTTAGAATATTTTTATTAGAACGTTTATATATGAAATCTTGTGGTCTATATTTATAACGCTGCCGGCATTAAACTTATATCTCACCAACTTTATGTTGACGTTTTAAGCATGTTTATTCTCAGGTGATAACTAAAAGCTTCCGCAGCAACATGTTGAATTTAAGCAAGATCTTGAGTATGCATATTTGTGTCAAAAATAAAACTGCATATCAGAGGATTTGTAATGTAAAATATGTTGGAGGTCGTATTGTTATTATCACATGTAAAGTTTGTAAGTCTAAGATTATCGCTAAACGATAATCATTATTAAGTTGTTTAAACCTTGTATTTGTAATAAAAGCTATGGTTTGTATTGTAAAAACGAATGCAGTTTTTTGAAAAATGTCGCATATAGAGGTCAATACATCGCGATGAAATCATATGTTATTGTATTCGTCCTTATGGTTAAGGTCGGGTTATGACAATATTTCATAAAATTACAAAAATATGAGTAATCATTCATGACTTATTTACATGAAAACAAAATTACATATCCTTTATATCTAATCCATAAACCAACGACCAAAAACACCTACAAACACTTTCATTCTTCAATTTTCTTCATCTAATTGATCTCTCTCAAGTTCTATCTTCAAGTTCTAAGTGTTCTTCATAAATTCTACAAGTTCTAGTTTCATAAAATCAAGAATACTTCCAAGTTTGCTAGCTTACTTCCAATCTTGTAGAGTGATCATCTAACCTCAAGAAATCTTTCTTATTTACAGTAATATATCTTTCTAATACAAGGTAATACTCATATTCAAACTTTGATTCAATTTCTATAACTATAACAATCTTATTTCGAGTGGAAATCTTACTTGAACTTGTTTTTCGTGTCATGATTCTGCTTCAAGAACTTTCAAGCCATCCAAGGATTCTTTGAAGCTAGATCCATTTTTCTCATTTCCAGTAGCTTTATCCAGAAAACTTGAGGTAGTAATGATGTTCATAACATCATTCGATTCATACATATAAAGCTATCTTATTCGAAGGTTTAAACTTGTAATCACTAGAACATAGTTTAGTTAATTCTAAACGTGTTCGCAAACAAAAGTTAATCCTTCTAACTTGACTTTTAAAATCAACTAAACACATGTTCTATATCTATATGATATTCTAAATTAATGATTTAAAACCTGGAAACACGAAGAACACTGTAAAACCGGACATACGCCGTCGTAGTAACACCGCGGGCTGTTTTGGGTTAGTTAATTAAAAACTATGATAAACTTTGATTTAAAAGTTGTTCTTCTGGGAAAATGATTTTTCTTATGAACATAAAACTATATCCAAAAATCATGGTTAAACTCAAAGTGGAAGTATGTTTTCTAAAATGGTCATCTAGACGTCGTTCTTTCTACTGAAATGACTACCTTTACAAAAATGACTTGTAACATATATTTCCAACTATAAACCTATACTTTTTCTGTTTAGATTCATAAAATAGAGTTCAATATGAAACCATAGCAATTTGATTCACTCAAAACGGATTTAAAATAAAGAAGTTATGGGTAAAACAAGATTGGATAATTTTTCTTGTTGTAGCAACGTGAAAATTGGTAACAAATCTATATTAATCATATCCTAGCTAACTTATATTGTATTATATATGTATTCTAATATATTATGTAATCTTGGGATACCATAGACACGTATGCAAATGTTTTGATGTAATAACCCGACCTTAACCATAAGGACGAATACAATAACATATGATTTCATCGCGAGGTATTGACCTCTATATGCGACATTTTTCAAAAACTGCATTCGTTTTTACAATACAAACCATAGCTTTTATTACAAATACAAGGTTTAAACAACTTAATAATGATTATCGTTTAGCGATAATCTTAGACTTACAAACTTTACATGTGATAATAACAATACGACCTCCAACATATTTTACATTACAAATCCTCCGATATGCAGTTTTATTTTTGACACAAATATGCATACTCAAGATCTTGCTTAAATTCAACATGTTGCAGCGGAAGCTTTTAGTTATCACCTGAGAATAAACATGCTTAAAACGTCAACATAAAGTTGGTGAGATATAGGTTTAATGCCGACAGCGTTATAAATATAGACCACAAGATTTCATATATAAACGTTTCAATAAAAGTATTCTAAGTTGTTGAGCACTTGATAACCATACTTAACATTTAATCAACGTCGCATATTCCCTTTATTATGAAATCTTACTACACCGTACCAAGTGTAGTCACCGAAACGAAGTACTGTGCAACCGTTGAATACTGGTCGTCCAGTCCGGTTGGGGTTGTCAGGCCCGATAGATCTATCAACAGGATTCGCGTTTACAATACCGCATGTAAATAGTAGTTACCAAGTTACAGGGAGATATGCCAGTGGTACAACTCAACGTAGAATATATTTTTAAGTACTTGTGTCTATAACGTAAATCATAAAATGCATGTATTCTCATCCCAAAATATTTAGAGTTTAAAAGTGGGACTATATACTCACCTTTTCCTTGAAGGTATTTAACTCGACTTGGTCTCCGATAGATATCACGAACCTAACCATATATATGATATATCAACATATTTTCTTTTTAAGAAATAAACGTTTCATATATATACTTTTAATACTTTTAATAATTTCTTAGTCCGTAGTTAGCAGTCCGATGTTAGTAGTCCACAATTAGTTGCTAAAAAAAAAATAAAGACCCCATCATATTCATGTTGATCGGAATTAATCTTGACCCACGGTACCGTGTTGTCAAATGACGTGTTGCGTACATAAAGTACCGTGTTGTCAAATGACGTTTTGCGTACGTACATGAGGTCTTATGATTAATCTTCTCGTGTTGTTTACGGGTGGTCCTGAAATATATAAAATTAAATCATGAGTAAATATATATGAAATATCATATTAATTAGGAAAGATATGATTTATTTAATTTTTCTCCAATTATTTTCGTTGTTAAACAAGCTTTGGATACCCGATCTTATTTTAGTCGTAGTTTCTTCGTTACAACTCCGTTTTTGTTGATTCAACTTGCCACTTCCTTGGATCGAGTCAAATTTTAAGAATATGAACTGTAAATACCTTGGTTTACATTCGGAATCACAGGTTATAGTCCAAACTCTAGGTGAATCTTATGAAAGTAATCATTTTTGTCATAAAAACAACACTTAATGGTCATTTTTCTAAAAATACTTATACTTTGAATTAAACCATGAAATTTTTATGTGTTAACATATTCATAAGAAATATCATTTTTCCAGAACATGAACTTCTAATTCAAAGTTCAAGATGGTTTTTAATTATCCAACCCAAAACAGCCTCCGGTTACACTCCGATGACATAGATTCAGTTTTAAGGTGTTCTTTGTAAAAACAAGTTGTATCTTGTTAAATTAGCATATCATTATGATATATTACAAGTCTTGAAGTATTTTTAAAGTTAAGTTAGAAGAATCTATTTAGTTTGCGAACAAATTTGAAATCATTCAAACTATGTTCTTGTTGTTAAAATTTTATATCACAAAATAAGATAACTATATAAATATGAATCGAATAAAATTATGAACAAGGTTACTACCTCAAGTTACTTGGAAAAAATTGCTGTAAAAGATGAATAAAATCCTAGAACCAAAAGAGTGGTGGAGTTGGATCAAAAGGTTGGAAGTAAACTTGTAAATTTGGAAGGATTTTTGAAGTGTTCTTGGAAAGATTTTCTTATGATGTTTAAGTGTTGTTTTTGAAGCTAGATCCTCATGGTTATTTGCTGAGATGTTTAAGGTGTTTAAGGCTCATGAATATGTGTGTGTTTAGCTAGGAAATGAAGGTAAAAGATTGAATTAAAAATGGAATGGGGGGAGGTCTTAAAAACGTGAAAATGGGGAACATGGACAAATTTTCATTTTGTTATTTTGTAAAATTAGTCATGCATACTTTCAATTCTAATTACCTAGCCTTAAGGGCATGAACAAGAGCTGAATAGATGTTGATTTGACATGTATATACCAATAGTAAATACATCTAGAAGATGGGTATGATACCGGTACATATACCCTAGGTATACGTATAGAAATCTTTGAGAAAACGGAACGAGGATTCAAATATAGCTATCTTTTGTAAATATACTTATATTGTTTTATGTATGTAAGCCCTTTAAAAGTGATTAAATACATATCTATACGATGCATGTATAAGTATTATAGATTATAAGTATTTATGTCAAAGAACGTTACGTATAGTTATCGTTTTGAAAACTTAAGTTAGTAGTTTCAAAATATACCTACAACTCATTGTTATTAGTACACAATGAGATGTTAAACATCCTTAGATCATGTTAAATATATATAGATACATATATATACCCAGACGTATAATTATCGTATGTTATATAGTTCGTGATATCATCGGTCAAATTGGACGGTCAAACGTTGTGTAAAACTCTTTTCAAAAACATAAATCTCAACAATTTAGATTGTTTATCATGTTGGTAAGGTTTAATTTATGTAAATATTAATCTTATATGCAATAAACGATCGGAAAAATCCGGGTCGTTACATTACCTACCCGTTAAATAAATTTCGTCCCGAAATTTTAAAATTGTACCTATTTTGCGTCATCGGGAAACAAATGTGGGTACTTTTGTTTCATTTGATCCTATCGTTCCCAAGTAAACTCGGGACCCCTTCGAGCATTCCAACAAACCTTGACGATTGGTATGTTGCTCTGCTTAAGCCGTTTAACCTCACGGTCCATGATTTCGACTGGTTCTTCTATGAATTGTAGTTTCTCGTTGACTTGAATTTCTTCAAGAGGAATAGTGAGATCTTCCTTTGCAAGACATTTCTTAAGGTTTGAGATGTGAAATGTATTATGTACTCTGGCGAGTTGTTGTGGTAATTCGAGTCGATAAGCTACCGGTCCAATGCGTTCGATGATCTTGAACGGGCCTATATACCTTGGGTTCAGTTTACCTCTTTTTCCAAAACGTATTGCACCTTTCCAAGGTGACACCTTTAACATAACCATGTCACCGATCTGAAACTCTAATGGTTTCCTTCGGACATCGGCGTAGCTCTTTTGGCGACTACGGGCTGTTTTCAATTTCTCCTTGATTTGCACTATCTTCTCAGTAGTTTCATGGATGATCTCGGGTCCAGTTAATTGTCGATCTCCTACTTCGTTCCAACAGATAGGGGATCTACACTTCCTTCCATACAGTGCTTCGAATGGTGCAGCTTTAATGCTCGCATGATAACTATTATTATACGAGAATTCCGCTAATGGTAGATATTTATCCCATCCGTTTCCAAAATCGATCACACATGCCCTAAGCATGTCTTCAAGAGTTTGAATTGTTATTTCACTCTGCCCGTCAGTTTGTGGATGATATGCGGTACTCATATCCAAACGAGTTCCTAGGGCCTCCTGTAGTGATTGCCAGAACTTTGATGTAAATCTACTATCACGATCGGATATAATGGAAATAGGTATTCCATGCCTTGAAACAATTTCCTTTATGTATAATCGTAATAGTTTCTCCATTCTATCCGTTTCCTTTATAGGCAAGAAATGTGCAGATTTGGTGAGACGATCAACTATTACCCAAATGGTGTCATAATCCCAGGCAGTCTTAGGTAATTTTGTGATGAAATCCATGGTAATACCATCCCATTTCCATTCTGGGATTTTTGGTTGTTGAAGTAATCCTGATGGCTTCTGGTGTTCTGCTTTGACTTTGGAACAAGTTAAACATTCCCCAACATATGTTGCAACGTCTGTCTTCAAATTAGGCCACCAATAATGCGTCTTAAGATCTTGATACATCTTTCCAACTCCAGGATGTATCGAGTATCTTGTCTTATGTGCCTCATTCAATATTAACTTCCTTAATCCACCCAACTTTGGTACCCAAATACGGTTTGCAAAATATCGAATTCCATCTTCCCGCATAATGAGTTGTTTCCCATACTTCTTCATTATTTCATTTCCTATGTTTTCTTTAGTAAGAGCTTCTCGTTGAGCCTCTTTAATTTGTGAGTTGAGATTCATGCGAATTTTTATGTTCATTGCTCGTACTCGAATTGGTTCTCGTTCCTTTCTGCTTAAAGCGTCGGCCACTACATTCGCTTTCCCGGGATGATAGCAAATCTCACAATCGTAGTCGTTTATCAGCTCGACCCACCTACGTTGCCTCATGTTCAGCTGTTTCTGATCGAAAATATGTTGAAGGCTTTTATGATCAGTAAACACAGTGCATTTAACTCCATATAAATAGTGTCTCCATATCTTCAATGCAAACACTACTGCCCCCAATTCTAGATCATGCGTCGTATAATTCCGCTCGTGAATCTTCAATTGTCGGGATGCGTATGCAATAACTTTCTTTCGTTGCATAAGGACGCAACCAAAACCTTGTCGCGAAGCGTCACAATATATCTCAAAATCATCGTTTCCTTCAGGTAACGATAAAATAGGTGCCGTGGTCAACTTCTTCTTGAGTAATTGAAATGCACTCTCCTGCTCAAAGGTCCATTCGTACTTCTTCCCTTTTTGTGTTAACGCTGTCAATGTTTAGCTATTCGGGAAAAATCTTGAATAAACCTTCTATAATAACCGGCTAAACCCAAAAATTGGCGTATCTGCGTTGGTGTCTTAGGAGTCTCCCATTTTTCAATGGCCTCAATTTTAGCTGGGTCAACCTGAATTCCTTTGCTACTAACAACATGGCCAAGAAATTGCACTTCTTTCATCCAAAACGCACACTTAGAAAATTTGGCGTATAATTGTTCTTTTCTTAACAATTCTAACACCAATCTTAAATGCTGTTCATGCTCTTGCTCACTCTTGGAATAGATAAGAATATCGTCAATGAAAACGATAACAAACTTATCTAAATACGGACTACAAACTCGATTCATGAGGTCCATGAATACAGCTGGCGCATTCGTTAATCCAAACGGCATGACCAAAAATTCATAATGACCGTAGCGTGTCCGAAAAGCAGTTTTCGGAATATCTTCTTCTTTGACGCGTAGTTGATGATAGCCCGACCTTAGGTCGATTTTTGAGTAAACACATGATCCTTGCAATTGATCAAATAAGTCATCAATTCTCGGTAGTGGATACCGATTCTTGATAGTTAACTTATTTAATTCACGATAATCTATACACATTCGGAAAGATCCGTCTTTCTTCTTGACGAATAAAATCGGAGCTCCCCACGGTGAAGTGCTCGGTCGAATGAAACCACGGTCCAGTAATTCTTGTAACTGGCTTTGTAACTCTTTCATCTCAGATGGTGCAAGTCTATATGGAGCACGAGCCACTGGTGCAGCTCCTGGTACTAGATCTATTTGAAATTCTACAGATCTAAATGGAGGTAATTCCGGCAACTCTTCCGGAAAGACTTCAGGAAAATCTCTTGCCACAGGCACGTCATTGATGCTCTTCACTTTCTCCTTCGTTTAGACTTTATTAACATGTGCTAAGATAGCATAGCACCCTTTCTTCAAGCACTTTTGAGCTTTCAAATAACTAATGAGTTTTAGCTTTGAGTTACCCTTCTCTCCATAAATCATTACTGGCGTTTTATCCTTACGAGGAATGCGAATTGCCTTCTTGGCGCACACAACTTCACCTCCTATTTTGGACATCCAGTCCATGCCGACTATTACATCAAAACTTCCTAATTCTACGGGTATCAAATCAATCTTAAATGTTTCTCCGGCTAAATTTATTTTACAATCACGGCAAATTTTATTGGCTTTAATTAGTTTACCATTAGCTAACTCAATCATGTACTTAGCATCTAGAGGTAATGATGAACAATTCAATTTAGCGTAAAAGTCTCTACTCACGTAACTTCTATCGGCACCAGTATCAAATATAATAGATGCGGATAAGTTATTAATGGTAAACGTACCCGTAACAAGCTCCGGGTCTTCACACGCCTCTCTAGCATTAATAACAAATGCTCTTCCACGTGCAGATCCATTATTCTTCTCTGGATTCGGACACTGGCTCTTATAATGACCCTGTTTCCCACACCCATAACAAGTAACAGTGGCCAAGGCAGTTCTATTTGCATTGGTGGCAGGAGTCTTGGTACCGTTTGTATTTGTAGCAGAAACCCTACAATCTTCAGCAAGATGACCTTTTCGATTACAATTGTTGCACACCACATTACAATAACCAGAGTGATGTTTGTGGCATCTGTTACATAAAGGATTTCGTCCTTTGTAACCTGAGTTTGAACCGCTACCCGCACCTTGCGTGGTTTCTTGTTTCTTGTTGGATTGTTGATGATTACCTTCCCACTTTCTTTTGTTTCCCGATGTCTTGACATCGGTGTTCTTATCTAGAATAATCTGTTCCATCAATTCGTTCGCCATGGTGATAGCTTCATGAATAGTCTTGGGTTTGGATGTTGTAACATTTGCCTTGACCTTTTTAGGCAAACCGTCTTTGTACAGTTCAATCTTCCGTTCTTCGGTTGGTACCAATTCGGGACATAGCAAAGCTAATTCCATGAATCGCTGATTGTAGTTGGTGAGTTCAGTACCAACAGCTTTCAGGCTTCGTAATTCAGCTTCCAACTTCCTAACCTCGTTCCTTGGACAATATTCGTTGATTAGCATTGTTTTGAATTCTTCCCAAGGAGTATCATAAGCTATATCTCCTCCTACGGCCTTCACATAATTTTTCCACCACGTGAGTGCACTATCTTGTAGGGTGCACAATGCATACTTGGTCATGTCCTTCTCAATACAACCACTGATTTTAAACACAGACTCAATATTTTCGATCCACCGGGTTAAACCGACCGGTCCTTCTGTTCCACTGAATGATGAGGGCTTGCAACCTTGAAAAGTTTTGTAAGTGCACCCCACATGAGGATTTGGGTTAACTGCAGCACCTCTTGCAGCCTCGACCCATAACATTCTGTCGTTCACTCGCTGATTGATGAGTTCCTGGATTTCTTGTTCCGTTATTCGGTTCAATCGCGCCATAATCTTCAATAAGAATGAAAAAAAATAATTATTCACATGGAATATTATAGATGTAGTATGTATTTACAGTACATCGTAGCTTATTAATAATATGAACCAGTTATTATTATAAAAGCCTTTTCTTCTTATTAGCATTTTATAATTATATCTAGGGTAGTACCTACCCGTTAAAGTTCATACTTAATAGCTTAGTACGAAAATCAATTACTACCACCCAAATAATACTTAACCATGGAAAATTATTGCATTTCACACTTCACTATTTTACATATGCTTATCTTACATCAAACATTAAGCAAACCACACTAGTAATATTATACAAAACATTATATGATCCCATGGTTTAAAACAACAGCGCATCATTTAACCCAAAGCGTTTGTGTTCAAAGAAATCGCTTAAAGGTTATCCTGGTTGTCTCCCTGCGTTTTGGCTGAGGAACCGAAGAACTGGATGTCGGGATAGAACTAATAGGAATAGCGGGAATAGGTGTGGAAGTATCTGGTGGAGTTGGTTCCACAACATCCTCTCTAGACTCGGAATTTAGATTTTCCATTTCAGTAGCCTTTCGTTTCTTTCCTCGTTCGAACTTGTCTTTCGTAATTTCCGGTATTTCTTCCTCCTCAGGATCACTTTCCGATTCTTCTTCAATTGATTCATCTGGAACTTGTGAGTCTTCCCCAAAGGTGTCGTTTTCATCATCGGATAGATTAATGACTGGAACACCATCTAAAGAGTCTGGTTTGGAGTCGCTGAATGTGATAATAAGTTCTAAGCCAGACATCTATCACATAACAACTAGCACGTTAATACTACATAATATTTACATATTAATTTTTAACCAACAAGGATAAGCAATAGTTTTCGAAATCAAACACGGTCAAAGTCCAGACTCACTAATGCATCCTAACAAACTCGATAAGATACACTAATGCAAATTCTCTGGTTCTCTAAGACCAACGCTCTGATACCACATGTAATAACCCGACCTTAACCATAAGGACGAATACAATAACATATGATTTCATCGCGAGGTATTGACCTCTATATGCGACATTTTTCAAAAATTGCATTCGTTTTTACAATACAAACCATAGCTTTTATTACAAATACAAGGTTTAAACAACTTAATAATGATTATCGTTTAGCGATAATCTTAGACTTACAAACTTTACATGTGATAATAACAATACGACCTCCAACATATTTTACATTACAAATCCTCCGATATGCAGTTTTATTTTTGACACAAATATGCATACTCAAGATCTTGCTTAAATTCAACATGTTGCAGCGGAAGCTTTTAGTTATCACCTGAGAATAAACATGCTTAAAACGTCAACATAAAGTTGGTGAGATATAGGTTTAATGCTGGCAGCGTTATAAATATAGACCACAAGATTTCATATATAAACGTTTCAATAAAAGTATTCTAAGTTGTTGAGCACTTGATAACCATACTTAACATTTAATCAACGTCGCATATTCCCTTTATTATGAAATCTTACTACACCGTACCAAGTGTAGTCACCGAAACGAAGTACTGTGCAACCGTTGAATACTGGTCGTCCAGTCCGGTTGGGGTTGTCAGGCCCGATAGATCTATCAACAGGATTCGCGTTTACAATACCGCATGTAAATAGTAGTTACCAAGTTACAGGGAGATATGCCAGTGGTACAACTCAACGTAGAATATATTTTTAAGTACTTGTGTCTATAACGTAAATCATAAAATGCATGTATTCTCATCCCGAAATATTTAGAGTTTAAAAGTGGGACTATATACTCACCTTTTCCTTGAAGGTATTTAACTCGACTTGGTCTCCGATAGATATCACGAACCTAACCATATATATGATATATCAACATATTTTCTTTTTAAGTAATAAATGTTTCATATATATACTTTTAATACTTTTAATAATTTCTTAGTCCGTAGTTAGCAGTCCGATGTTAGTAGTCCACAATTAGTTGCTAAAAAAAAATAAAGACCCCATCGTATTCATGTTGATCGGAATTAATCTTGACCCACGGTACCGTGTTGTCAAATGACGTGTTGCGTACATAAAGTACCGTGTTGTCAAATGACGTGTTGCGTACGTACATGAGGTCTTATGATTAATCTTCTCGTGTTGTTTACGGGTGGTCCTAAAATATATAAAATTAAATCATGAGTAAATATATATGAAATATCATATTAATTAGGAAAGATATGATTTATTTAATTTTTCTCCAATTATTTTCGTTGTTAAACAAGCTTTGGATACCCGATCTTATTTTAGTCGTAGTTTCTTCGTTACAACTCCGTTTTTGTTGATTCAACTTGCCACTTCCTTGGATCGAGTCAAATTTTAAGAATATGAACTGTAAATACCTTGGTTTACATTCGGAATCACAGGTTATAGTCCAAACTCTAGGTGAATCTTATGAAAGTAATCATTTTTGTCATAAAAACAACACTTAATGGTCATTTTTCTAAAAATACTTATACTTTGAATTAAACCATGAAATTTTTATGTGTTAACATATTCATAAGAAATATCATTTTTCCAGAACATGAACTTCTAATTCAAAGTTCAAGATGGTTTTTAATTATCCAACCCAAAACAGCCTCCGGTTACACTCCGATGACATAGATTCAGTTTTAAGGTGTTCTTTGTAAAAACAAGTTGTATCTTGTTAAATTAGCATATCATTATGATATATTACAAGTCTTGAAGTATTTTAAAAGTTAAGTTAGAAGGATCTATTTAGTTTTCGAACAAATTTGAAATCATTCAAACTATGTTCTTGTAGTTAAAATTTTATATCACAAAATAAGATAGCTATATAAATATGAATCGAATAAAATTATGAACAAGGTTACTACCTCAAGTTACTTGGACAAAATTTCTGTAAAAGATGAGTAAAATCCTAGAACCAAAAGAGTGGTGGAGTTGGATCAAAAGGTTGGAAGTAAACTTGTAAATTTGGAAGGATTTTTGAAGTGTTCTTGGAAAGATTTTCTTATGATGTTTAAGTGTTGTTTTTGAAGCTAGATCTTCATGGTTGTTTGCTGAGATGTTTAAGGTGTTTAAGGCTCATGAATATGTGTGTGTTTAGCTAGAAAATGAAGGTAAAAGATTGAATTAGAAATGGAATGGGGGGAGGTCTTAAAAACGTGAAAATGGGGAACATGGACAAATTTTCATTTTGTTATTTTGTAAAATTAGTCATGCATACTTCCAATTCTAATTACCTGGCCTTAAGGGCATGAACAAGAGCTGAATAGATGTTGATTTGACATGTATATACCAATAGTAAATACATCTAGAAGATGGGTATGATACCGGTACATATACCCTAGGTATACGTATAGAAATCTTTGAGAAAACGGAACGAGGATTCAAATATAGCTATCTTTTGTAAATATACTTATATTGTTTTATGTATGTAAGCCCTTTAAAAGTGATTAAATACATATCTATACGATGCATGTATAAGTATTATAGATTATAAGTATTTATGTCAAAGAACGTTACGTATAGTTATCGTTTTGAAAACTTAAGTTAGTAGTTTCAAAATATACCTACAACTCATTGTTATTAGTACACAATGAGATGTTAAACATCCTTAGATCATGTTAAATATATATAGATACATATATATACCCAGACGTATAATTATCGTATGTTATATAGTTCGTGATATCATCGGTCAAATTGGACGGTCAAACGTTGTGTAAAACTCTTTTCAAAAACATAAATCTCAACAATTTAGATTGTTTATCATGTTGGTAAGGTTTAATTTATGTAAATATTAATCTTATATGCAATAAACGATCGGAAAAATCCGGGTCGTTACATTTGACATATCATATCGACCCATGTGTATATATTATTTGGAACAACCATAGACACTCTATATGCAGTAATGAGGGAGTTAGCTATATAGGGTTGAGGTTGATTCCAAAAATATATATACTTTGAGTTGTGATCTAGCCTGAGACGTGTATACACTGGGTCGTGGATTGATTCAAGATAATATATATCAATTTTTTTCTGTACATCTAACGTTGGACAACTAGTTGTAGGTTACTAACGAGGACAGCTGACTTAATAAACTTAAAACATCAAAATGTATTAAAAGTGTTGTAAATATATTTTGAATATACTTTGATATATATGTACATATTTGTTATAGGTTCGTGAATCGACCAGTGGCCAAGTCTTACTTTTCGACGAAGTAAAAATCTGTGAATGTGAGTTATAGTCCCACTTTTAAAATCTAATATTTTTGGAATGAGAATACATGCAGGTTTTATAAATGATTTACAAAATAGACACAAGTACGTGAAACTACATTCTATGGTTGAATTATCGAAATTGAATATGCCCCTTTTTATTAAGTCTGGTAATCAAAGAATTAGGGAACAGACACCCTAATTGACGCGAATCCTAAAGATAGATCTATTGGGCCTAACAAATCCCATCCAAAGTACCGGATGCTTTAGTACTTCGAAATTTATATCATATCCGAAGGGTGTCCCGGAATGATGGGGATATTCTTATATATGCATCTTGTTAATGTCGGTTACCAGGTGTTCACCATATGAATGATTTTTATCTCTATGTATGGGATGCGTATTGAAATATGAAATCTTGTGGTCTATTGTTACGATTTGATATATATATATATATAGGTTAAACCTATAACTCACCAACATTTTTGTTGACGTTTAAAGCATGTTTATTCTCAGGTGAATACTAAGAGCTTCCGTTGTTGCATACTAAAATAAGGACAATATTTGGAGTCCATGTTTGTATGATATTATGTAAAAACTGCATTCAAGAAACATATGTCGATGTAATATATTTCTATTGTAAACCATTATGTAATGGTCGTGTGTAAACAGTATATTTTAGATTATCATTATTTGATAATCTACGTAATGCTTTTGAAACCTTTATTGATAAAATAAAGGTTATGGTTGTTTTAAAAATGAATGCAGTCTTTGAAAAACGTCTCATATAGAGGTCGAAACCTCACAACGAAATCAATTAATATGGAACGTTTATAATCAATATGAACGGGACATTTCATAAGTTATTATTATGCTTATTTAAATCGAAGTAATCGTGATGTTGGGCTAAATATTAAAATTGGGTAATTGGGCTTTGTACCATAATTGGGGTTTGGACAAAAGAACGACACTTGTGGAAATTAGACTATGGGCTATTAATGGGCTTTATATTTATTTAATTAAATGATAGTTTGTTAATTTAATATAAAGATTTACAATTGAACGTACCTATAAATAACCATATACACTCGATCGGACACGATGGGCAGGATATTTATAAGTACTAATAATCGTTCATTTAACCGGACTCGGGAATGGATTAATAGTTAATGGACTTATTAAAACAGGGGTGAATTATATACAAGGACACTTGGTGTAATTATAGTTTAAGTCCCCAATTAGTTAGAATATTTGACTTCGGATATAAGGATAATTTTATGAGGACACTCGCACTTTATATTTATGACTGATGGACTGTTATGGACAAAAACCAGACGGACATATTGAATAATCCAGGACAAAGAACGATTAACCCATGGTAATAAAACTAAAATCAACACGTCAAACATCATGATTATGGAAGTTTAAATAAGCATAATTCCTTTATTTCATATTTAATTGCACTTTTAATTATCACAATTTTATTTATTATCATTTTATTTATCGCACTTTAATTATTGTTATTTACTTTACGCTTTAAATTAAGTCTTTTATATATTTAATATTTTACATTAGGTTTTAACTGTGACTTAAGTTTTTAAATCGACAAACCGGTCATTAAACGGTAAAATTCCCCTTTTATAATAATAATACTACTTATATTTATATTTATATTTATACAAATATAGTTTTAAAAATATAGCGTTAAACTCAGCT
This sequence comes from Rutidosis leptorrhynchoides, assembly GCF_046630445.1. Classification (NCBI taxonomy): domain Eukaryota; kingdom Viridiplantae; phylum Streptophyta; class Magnoliopsida; order Asterales; family Asteraceae; genus Rutidosis; species Rutidosis leptorrhynchoides. Next base: position 339,781,929 of record NC_092341.1, read on the forward strand.
AGCTCCCTGTGGAACGAACCGGACTTACTAAAAACTACACTACTCTACGATTAGGTACACTGCCTATAAGTGTTGTAGCAAGGTTTAAGTATATCCCATCTATCTATATAAATAAATAAATAACTTGTGTAAAATTGTATCGTATTTAATAGTATTTCCTTGTAAAATTTAATAGTATTTTGTACCCCTTCGCTTTAACATCACGTATGCATGTAAACATTAGGTTTGAATCCAAATGTGCTATCACTAGCGTATGCATGTATGCTTGACCCCAAGCAAGTAATCAAAGTGTGCGGAAGCATGTATCAAGTACCAAAGTATAAACCTGAGAAACATATAGAAAACTGTCAACAAAAACGTTGGTGAAATCATAGGTGTATTTGTAAACGTTATTTTTGAACCACAAGATTTAGTATTTCCATAAAGTCGATTATCCAAATCGTTTGCATTCCAAAAGTTGTTATTCACGAGCACCCAATTATTAAGGCTTAACATTTCACGAACCCCATACACATAGTGTTAGAACCTACACTGTTTCTCAAAAATATATTTCATCTGAATAACGGTAGCGAACCGTCCGAATGAGGGTTTGTCAAACCCGTATAGTCACACAACATAAGTTCTCGCTTACACCCGGTAAGTGTAACTAATGATAATCGAATTGAGGATTTTTGTTCTAACTCGCGTGGAATGTTTGTTTTCGTACTTGTGTTCAAAGCATAAAAGTATGATACGTATATGTTTCTCATCCCATGATTTAAAAGTATAAAAGTTGTTGAAAAGATGGGACTATTATCTCACCTCGAGTGCACGAGTATAAATGTACTTCACAAAGTACACGTGTGCATGAAAGTTGTTTAGTCTTGACCTAAACAAATAAGTTATATCAATTACCGGTTACGACACAAGGTCGGGCGAAATGTGTTCAATTAGTCCTATGGCTCGTTACGACTTGATTATATAGCATGTGAGTCACGTTGTCAAGTTTCATACAAGAATTACGTATAAAAGAAGGTTAGAACAATTGCATAAGTATTTGGTTAAGTTTGACTAAAAGTCAAACTTTGGTCAAAGTCAACGAAAAAGTCAACGGGGTCGGGTCGGGTATCCGACAATTTTTCTAAGCTTAGAAGTCATATATAAGCATGTTGGCCAAGTTTCATGTCAATCGGAGTTGCGTAGCATAGTTAAAATTTAACGTGAAAACGCAGATTTGGACAGCCCACTTTCCACGCTTTAAGCCGCGCCGTGGCTAGAGGAGCCGCGCCGCGGCTTAACACTAGAAAAAAATGCTGGTCTGTTTCATGTATATGCTCGAACCAAACTTCAAACAAACATAACTTATGAACCGTAAACATTCAAAACACGTATCTTATATCGTTGGAAAGGTAATTTAACAAGGAATACAACTAAAAACGTTTCATTAAATAAAAACATCATTTACAATAACTGGAATCTTGCCGAATAATCATTATTTAAAGTTTCAAGCTCAAAAATGCAAATGGTGATTCGGAAATCTAATTTACACATACGATATGCCGTTTCGAAGGTAATTAAACATACATTGCAACTAAACACTTATCAACAACATTAACAAGCATTCAATGCATCAAAAGTTCATTTTAAGTCTATCAAACCCTAGCCAAAAATCATAAAATCAACAATCATGCAAACAAAGTTTTCCTAATTCAATCTACATGTAGAGACCCGTCCTAATCCATCCGGACGAAGTCCATATCGATTACAAACGATTCACAACAGTTGATTATATCGCGAGGTAATTGACCTCTATATGATAAATTTTACAAACATTGCATTCGTTTTTAAAAGACAAACTTTCGTTACATCGACAGTTGACAGGCATGTAAAGCATTTCATAATATATCCAAATATAATTGACTTAATAATAATCTTGATGAACTCAACGACTCGAATGCAACATCTTTTGAAATATGTCATGAATGACTCCAAGTAATATCTCTAATATGAGCAAATGCACAGCGGAAGATTTCTTTCGTACCTGAGAATAAACATGCTTTAAAGTGTCAACCAAAAGGTTGGTAAGTTCATTAGTTTATCATAAAGAATCATTTCATAATTTTAATAGACCACAAGATTTCATACTTCCATTTCTCATAATCATACGTCCCATGCATAGAGACAAAAATATCATTCATATGGATTGAACACCTGGTAACCGACATTCACAATATGCATATAAGAATATCCCCATCATTCCGGGATCCTCCTTCGGACATGATATAAATTTTGAAGTACTAAAGCATCCGGTACCTTGGATGGGGCTTGTTGGGCCCGATAGATCTATCTTTAGAGTTCGCGTCAATTAGGGTGTATGTTCCCTAATTCTTAGATTACCAGACTTAATAAAAAGAGGCATATTCAGTTTCGATCATTCAACCATAGAACGTAATTTCGATTACTTGTGTCTATTTCGTAAAACAGTTATAAAAGTTGCGCATGTATTCTCAGCCCAAAAATATAAAGGGTAAAAAGGTAAATGAAACTCACAATACTGTATTTTGTAGTAAAAATACATATGACGACATTGAACAATGCAGGGTTGGCCTCGGATTCACGAACCTATATCAAGTATTAACACATTATAGTATAAATCAATTAAGTTTATATATTTGTTATGTATTAATTATTCTTATAATATATTATGATACTTATTTGATATTTAATTAATGTTATATCAATAATATTAGTTGAAACATAATTTTATGTAATATTAGTATATTTTATGTAATAATATATATACATATATATCTTTTGTTTTGTAAAATTAATAATTGTAGAAATACCTAAGAATAATAATAATAATATTAATAATAATAATAATTTTTAAAAGTATAAAACTACCTTAGGAGTCAGTTTTAAAAAAATTGCACCAAGCCGGGCTCGAACCCGAGACCTCTCGTTCACTCATCAACACCCTTAACCATTCCTCCATTTCAGTTTTTCTGATTTATAATACAAACCCAAATACTTATCTATTACATGTTTCAACCCACTTCATCTTCTTCACCAAAATCTAAACAATCAAACAACTTCATTCTTAATAGTCAATCATCAAAATAGTTTTAGGACTTCTAGACAAACATGAAACAAAAAATAAAAATGTGTTCATGATATAAAAAAAATGAGAAAAAAAAAAACAAAAAAATCCTACTGCTTGCTAGTAGCCAAGAAGAAAAAAAATTTTGTTTTCAATTTTGAGTTCGTTTTGGACAATCTTTACAATATGAAACATGTTTCAAATCATTCCTAAAAACTATTGAAATCGTCAATTGAACTTAAAACATCAAAACAAGCTCTAATTTCTCCAAGAACAAAATAGTTGACTTTTGACAATTTAACTTTGACTCGCAAATTCGAATTCGTTATCAAGAATTGGAACTTGAGATTTTGCAGGAAGTTTAAGTAAATGATTCCTAACAACTCTACATTTTTAGTTTTTGAAATTTGTTTCGAATTCACGTTAGTGTATATCACTGTGAAGAACTCAAGAACTCAAAATTTGATTTTTAGATTAAGAGTGTTATAGGTTATGATTACAACATGAATTGTGTTGCAAATCATTCCTATAATCTTTATGGATCATCAAATTAACTGAAGATATCAAAACAAACTCTAATTTGATTCAAGAACACTTAGTTAATTTTGAAAACCAAAACTTTGACTCTCAAATTAGAAATTAATAGAAAGAATTGAGGATTGAAAACTTACAGATAGTTTAGATAGACAATTCCTAACATGACTGCATTATTACATTTTGAAAATTTGTTCTAAATCAAAATATGGTGAAAAAGATGAATGTACCGGTGTCGAGCTTATTTTCTGGGTTTTCTTTGTTTTCAACTCAAATTGCAGTTTGTAACTTATATAGAGTGATTAGGTACATGATTTAACAGTTAAATTGATTTCCAATTGATTTGTGAAGTAGACTTGTAACAAACTGGAGACATGAAGTACGTAAATTATTTTCATGTGAAGAAAAAGAAAAAAAATTGATAGTTACTTCTAACATAATGGGATTCCCTATTTTTATTTTTAATAAATATTAATAGTAAATACCCTAATAATATTAATAATAATTCTAATAAAATAACTAAATAATATCATAAAAATGATAATAAATAAAAATAAGAATTCGTTTAAATCATATATAAATTTTAATCTTAATTATCTTGTACATTATTTTACATTTTCAATTCAAATGATTATTTTGTATTTTATTAATACAACTTAATATGCACTCTTATATTTATACATGTATATATATTTACATATTTATTTACACACAATTGTTCGTGAATCGTCGGAAATAGTCACAGGTTAAATGAATCTATATAAATAGTTCAAACATTTCGAGACTCAACATTACAGGCTTTGCTTATTGTGTTGGAACATATAAAGATTAAGTTTTAATTTGGTCGAAAATTTCCGGGTCGTCACAGTACCTACCCGTTAAAGAAATTTCGTCCCGAAATTTGAGTGGAATGGTCATGGCTGACAATAAGTATGTTTTCATGACGTATCCGAGCTAGAAATTAGAGTTTTATCATCAGTGAGTAATATAGGTAAAAAAAATTTGATTACGCGAAGAGTATAATCGAAGCTATCGCAAGAGAGGGAACTGATGACGTAGTTATGATTGATTTCCGGAATTCATGGGATTTAAAGAAAATCTTCGTAATAAGATTTGGTTCTTCGGCGATATAGGAAATCAGATCTTCTTTGATTAAATGCAATAATCTGTTTCGATTGCTCTGTCGGATATTTTACTATAAATCCACTCCCTTCGTTTCCTTATTTTCACAGCTCACACCTTCCATTCTTTCTCCCCTGATTCATATTTTTAAAGCATTCATTAATATGCTCCATCCAGTTCTGATCCTTGATATACTCTTAACTTTCATATCTGTCATTCTTCTCTTTCATCTACCACCGGAGGATTATATTTACTTCTACTATTATCTTGGGGTTATAGTGTTTTTAATTTTCTAGTGCCTTTACGTGGCAATACGTATTGATATGCACGGTTTGTAATTTATGTGTTGTTGTCGAGCTTTATATTTTCTTTATATTCAAGAGTTCCATACTTTCGTCTCCTCTTCCCGACTTCAAGTCAAGCGAATAATGGTCCGGAATTCGTAGATATGGATTTTGAAATGAACATAGTTAATGTTCTAGAAGGAAATCGTAATGGCACGATCTTGATTTTTCAAATTACTAGAATATCTGAAAAGATAGAACTATTAAGAATATATGTTCTTGATATACTTGGAGATTGGGTAGAATGTAAGAGTCGTGTAACATGGCACATGATGACGTTATGATCTGTGAATCATCACGTTCCATTAGAAACTCAGCATGACTTACTGTAATATAATCGCGTTGATCAAGTGTCATTATATTATACTAACTCATGCATCAGTTCCCAACATTACTTCAATAACATTCATATTTCAAGCTCGAAAGTTTACAGAATATAGAAACTAACAGTTTCTATATGATGTAACACTGATAGCACGAAGAGATTAATGATTTCAGATAAGAATTGTTATGAAAATATTCTCGGAAATATCAAAGATATTTATGATGATATTTTCAGAATTTCTGAGATCGAATGTTGATGAAGAAAATCCTTTCGCAAGGATTTAGAATAAATAAGGAGCAAGATATTCACTAAAGACTTCATCAGAAACAGAATCATCAGGGTTCTTTATGTACAAGTTTAGTCCTTGTGATTTGCTCAGAGTCTCCTTCATGGTTTGCTCAATTCGTTTTTCAGTACCAAACTTCCTTTTGAGCTTTTCCAACTTATCTTTTTTTTATTATCAAACTTTTGACTGTTAAAATCATCCATAGTTTTTGTTGCTTCATTCAACTTTTCAAAATTTAGAGCATTAATTCACAGACTGAATGCTTTTCTGAATTTCAGAATGGAAGATCATAGTTCTAAGAGATAAATGTTATATGGATACATATAACTGTTGATGTGGAAACGTTGCGAGACTCAAAATACAAATTTGCTGATTCCTGGTAATTGGTATGGCAGTTCTCGTTACAAGATGCGGATGAGTATATGATAGGGTTTCAATGAATAAATATAATGATTTGTCAGAGAGATTTAAGCCAAAAAAAACAACGAGGCTGCTGGTACGTCTTCTGGTAATATGGTGGAATATAAAAGAATTCTCCGTTATAAAAAGGGTAATTGTATATATCAGGATTATAATAAGGCTACTTCGAATGAAAAGTCGAAGTTGACTTGCTGGAGCTGTGACAAAATTGGCTACTTTGAAAAGGGATCGCAAAGTTATTTTTGCTAATAAATGCCAAAGGATCTGATGCGGCTACGTGTTAAACTTTTACTCAGTTGCCGAGAGTTTCTCAGGTGCATAACTATATGCATAAACCTTTCCTTCCGTAGATGAAGTGCGGTTGATTCATCCTATCGATTGAGGTGTTTTCAAGAATCATGAAAGGTTTGAACGCAGATTGTAATCGTCAAGATACAGATGAGGTTTAAGATGAGATCAAGTGGCAAACTTGAAGATATGTTTAGTTTCATATGTTATAATCAATATTTTAATTCATTTTAATTATCCAATGTCGACAGTCCATATTTGATAGTCCACAATTAACAGTCCGATAATACATATATAGCTTAATATATAATATCCGAATTAATTAATACGTATCGGGACCCGTGTACATGTCTCAGACTCGATCACAACTCAAAGTATATATATTATTATAGAATCAACCTCAACCCTGTATAGAGAACTCGACCATTACTGCATATAGAGTGTCTATGGTGATTCCAAATAATATATATAGATGCATCGATATGATAAGTCAAAACCTTGTATACGTGTCCCGATATTTAAAGTGCGTAAAATAAATAACAGGAATTAAATAACGATAACTAAAGTGCGTAAAGTAAATAACAGAAATTAGATGACAATAAATAAAATTGCGGGAATGTAAATTGCGATAATTAAATTGCAATAAATAAAATGCGATAAATAGAATGTAATCAGTTAGCTAGGAACAGTTAGCTGGAACAGTTAGCATGGTTTCTTAACAAAATTCCATATTGTTAATTAGTCTGTTTCTAATCAAAATTTATTGTGTCCATTATTTCTTCATTATGCCACTTGTTGGATTCTGGTAAGTAAAAATCCAAATATGAAATTGAATTTGAATGAAAATGGTTATTCTGTGGTGAACGGATTCGTATATCGATAGATGTAGGTAGGATGGTAATCGATCGTTGAATCAGATTCGAAGACTGTACAATGTAACTTATTAATGTGAAATCTTAAATATTTCTCGGGTATTACCTACCCGTTAAAATATTTTTACCATTAACAGTTTGTACGAAAAAAAATTTAATCACAATCTTTATGAAAATATATTTACATATATATATATTCTTCAGATGTAATTATGGATTTAATGAGTCAATGTGATATTAAACTCATCAGATTTACGATTAGAACTACGATACATAATCTCTAAAACATTAGAGTTTACATAATCGTCATGTCGAACGAAGATAAATGACGTAGAATGATTTGTGGAACGATAATTATACTCGAGGTACAGAATGAGATGTTGAGGCATGGATTGTTGAAACTTGGGTTGTTGGTGGTACTGGTGCCATTGGTGCTAAGGCTGGTGATGTTACTGGTTTTGGTGATACTGTTGATGATTGCAAATTGTATACCGTGCTCTATAAAGTTAATACTCGAGCACGGAGTTCTCTAACTTCTTCTACTAACCCGGGTTGTTTATCAATGTGAGGTAGAGGTCGGATATCTTCTCTAGTTCCATTAATGGTAGTTTCAAGACGAAAAATTCTTGCAAATAGGGTATAAACGGTATTGCGAACGGGTTCGCCGGTGAGCGGGTCAAGTACTCCAAGGTTAGGTGGTAGATTTGATTCATGATATGGAGTACCTTCTTCCTTTCTCCATAGGGTGAGTATGTCGCGAACCCATCCCCATTTTCTCCAGTAATCACGGTAGTTGATTGGTTGGTGTGCTCCTGTCACGCTGTCTTCGGAGTCAGAGGAACTTGGTCGATTCGTAGAGGCCATCTTAAACGATCTCAGGAAAGATTTTTGGTATGAAAGTTTAGTGACATCAATTGATAGTTAGATGGTATTCTCAATGCATAATTTGCATAGATATATATAGTACCAGGATCCCTTAAATTAAGGAGAAATTTACGAGAGATATCAGGCAAGGTCTACAGTAACAGATACACTAAGATATGAATTGTCAGATACGCTAAGATATGAATTTTGTCTATACACTATTCATGCAGTCAATGCAGTAAAATGTGTCTAGACTAAGAATAATGAGTAGGTAATTTCCTAAGGATGATAAGCAGATGTTTTCCGATAAAAATGATAAGCAAAACTTTTGACATGCAGACACGGTCGAAGTCCAGACTCACTAATGCATCCTAACGACTATCAGTTAGGCACGCTAATGCAAGACCTGGTTCGCTAAGACCACCGCTCTGATACCAACTGTAGAGACCCGTCCTAATCCATCCGGACGAAGTCCATATCGATTACAAACGATTCACAACAGTTGATTACATTGCGAGGTAATTGACCTCTATATGATAAATTTTACAAACATTGCATTCGTTTTTAAAAGACAAACTTTCGTTACATCGACAGTTGACAGGCATGTAAAGCATTTCATAATATATCCAAATATAATTGACTTAATAATAATCTTGATGAACTCAACGACTCGAATGCAACATCTTTTGAAATATGTCATGAATGACTCCAAGTAATATCTCTAATATGAGCAAATGCACAGCGGAAGATTTCTTTCGTACCTGAGAATAAACATGCTTTAAAGTGTTAACCAAAAGGTTGGTGAGTTCATTAGTTTATCATAAAGAATCATTTCATAATTTTAATAGACCACAAGATTTCATACTTCCATTTCTCATAATCATACGTCCCATGCATAGAGACAAAAATATCATTCATATGGATTGAACACCTGGTAACCGACATTCACAATATGCATATAAGAATATCCCCATCATTCCGGGATCCTCCTTCGGACATGATATAAATTTCGAAGTACTAAAGCATCCGGTACTTTGGATGGGGCTTGTTGGGCCCGATAGATCTATCTTTAGAGTTCGCGTCAATTAGGGTGTCTGTTCCCTAATTCTTAGATTACCAGACTAAATAAAAAGAGACATATTCAGTTTCGATCATTCAACCATAGAACGTAATTTCGATTACTTGTGTCTATTTCGTAAAACATTTATAAAAGTTGCGCATGTATTCTCAGCCCAAAAATATAAAGGGTAAAAAGGTAAATGAAACTCACAATACTGTATTTTGTAGTAAAAATACATATGACGACATTGAACAATGCAGGGTTGGCCTCGGATTCACGAACCTATATCAAGTATTAACACATTATAGTATAAATCAATTAAGTTTATATATTTGTTATGTATTAATTATTCTTATAATATATTATGATACTTATTTGATATTTAATTAATGTTATATCAATAATATTAGTTGAAACATAATTTTATGTAATATTAGTATATTTTATGTAATAATATATATACATATATATCTTTTGTTTTGTAAAATTAATAATTGTAGAAATACCTAAGAATAATAATAATAATATTAATAATAATAATAATTTTTAAAAGTATAAAACTACCTTAGGAGTCAGTTTTAAAAAAATTGCACCAAGCCGGGCTCGAACCCGAGACCTCTCGTTCACTCATCAACACCCTTAACCATTCCTCCATTTCAATTTTTCTGATTTATAATACAAACCCAAATACTTATCTATTACATGTTTCAACCCACTTCATCTTCTTCACCAAAATCTAAACAATCAAACAACTTCATTCTTAATAGTCAATCATCAAAATGGTTTTAGGACTTCTAAACAAACATGAAACAAAAAATAAAAATGTGTTCATGATATAAAAAAAATGAGAAAAAAAAAACAAAAAAATCCTACTGCTTGCTAGTAGCCAAGAAGAAAAAAAATTTTGTTTTCAATTTTGAGTTCGTTTTGGACAATCTTTACAACATGAAACATGTTTCAAATCATTCCTAAAAACTATTGAAATCGTCAATTGAACTTAAAACATCAAAACAAGCTCTAATTTCTCCAAGAACAAAACAGTTGACTTTTGACAATTTAACTTTGACTCGCAAATTCGAATTCGTTATCAAGAATTGGAACTTGAGATTTTGCAGGAAGTTTAAGTAAATGATTCCTAACAACTCTACATTTTTAGTTTTTGAAATTTGTTTCGAATTCACGTTAGTGTATATCACTGTGAAGAACTCAAGAACTCAAAAATTGATTTTTAGATTAAGAGTGTTATAGGTTATGATTACAACATGAATTGTGTTGCAAATCATTCCTATAATCTTTATGGATCATCAAATTAACTGGAGATATCAAAACAAACTCTAATTTGATTCAAGAACACTTAGTTAACTTTGAAAACTAAAACTTTGACTCTCAAATTAGAAATTAATAGAAAGAATTGAGGATTGAAAACTTACAGATAGTTTAGATAGACGATTCCTAACATGACTGCATTATTACATTTTGAAAATTTGTTCTAAATCAAAATATGGTGAAAAAGATGAATGTACCGGTGTCGAGCTTATTTTCTGAGTTTTCTTTGTTTTCAACTCAAATTGCAGTTTGTAACTTATATAGAGTGATTAGGTACATGATTTAACAGTTAAATTGATTTCCAATTGATTTGTGAAGTAGACTTGTAACAAACTGGAGACATGAAGTACGTAAATTATTTTCATGTGAAGAAAAAGAAAAAAAATTGATAGTTACTTCTAACATAATGGGATTCCCTATTTTTATTTTTAATAAATATTAATAGTAAATACCCTAATAATATTAATAATAATTCTAATAAAATAACTAAATAATATCATAAAAATGATAATAAATAAAAATAAGAATTCGTTTAAATCATAAATAAATTTTAATCTTAATTATCTTGTACATTATTTTACATTTTCAATTCAAATGATTATTTTGTATTTTATTAATACAACTTAATATGCACTCTTATATTTATACATGTATATATATTTACATATTTATTTACACACAATTGTTCGTGAATCGTCGGAAATAGTCACAGGTTAAATGAATCTATATAAATAGTTCAAACATTTCGAGACTCAACATTACAGGCTTTGCTTATTGTGTTGGAACATATAAAGATTAAGTTTTAATTTGGTCGGAAATTTCTGGGTCGTCACACTACATACCAAAACGAAGCTAATGATGCTAGTAACACATTTAATACATGAACTTTAACATAATAACAACATTTAATCAACCATAACTCAAGATTAAACACACCCATTTCAAGTTCATGCTAGTTTATGCAAAACAACAAGATTGAGCAAATAAATCACATATTCATGCTAGACTCGAGCCATAGACACTAACTAACACCATTTCAAGTCTATAAAATGAATTTGAGAAATCTAGAGTTTTTAGAAACTTTACCCCAAGTAGTGAAATTGGTATCAAAATGTAGAGGATGAAGAGAGGATTCCAAAAGTACGATTTGTTTTGATGTTTGCTTGCTAGTTCCAATTTAGATCATGAATGAAGGATTTGAGTGAAAATGAGAGAAAATGGAAGTAGTAGAAATGAAATGGGAGGTGAAATGAAATGAGTGGAGGAGATGGTGGGAGGTGGGTGACTAGTTAACCAAATTTGGCCAAGTGTCAAGATTAGTCCCTCAAGTTTGTAGTCAGGTGCGTGAATTAACCAAATGAATTAATTTAAATACGCGGGAATAAACGGGAGATGTTATAATCAAATAACAGAATATTAAGAGCGTTAGTTAACGAAAGATATGAATTTAGATAACGAAAGATATTATCTATAAAAAAAAGACGGCGTTAAAATAAATTTAACGGAAAAATGCGGGATGTTACAACATAAGTCCCAAAAACATCTTTAATCACTAACGACTAGTGATTAACTTTTCAAAACACCATTTAACGCACGAATCAAACACTTATATACTCGATTCATCAAATCTTAACCCAAAACATAATTTGACACAAATCAAAGTCAATACCCATTTTGACTAGTACACAAGTTCTTAGGAACATCAAATTTACACACAAACTTCCAACCTAGTGATTTACACCCAAACCATGACCAAAATCGTCCTCAAACCCTAAAGCCATGATAATCGGGTTTACTTACACAATACATAAAGCAAAACCCCCAATTTCATGAGAAATGGAGTTTATAACCCAAACTAGCTCAAACCCTAAATATGAACAAGAATCTTAACAATTAAATTCGGAGTTAGAGCTTACCGACACTACTAAAATGTAGCCATGAGCGAGGTGAACAACTTTAACTCACGCGACTTGACCCGATTCGCTCATCATCTTCTTCAAACCAAGCTTTCTCACTCTAAAATTTCACCCTCTCTCTCTAAAATAAGATGGGAGTGTTTTGTGTGGGTGAGAATGAGCTCCAATGGAGTTCTAGATAAGTTTTGATGATCCCAAACTGACCCTAAGTGAAAAGACCCAAATACCCCTTTTAATTTAAGTAAAATACAGCTGCTGGCCCGTCAGGCCTTTTGGACGGCGTCCAAAAAGGTTGGACGGCGTCCAAAACAACTGGATCACTTTTCTGAACTTGTTTTGGTCGTAACTTTCAAACCGTAACTCCGTTTTTGATTAATCAAATATCATTGGAAATGTAATGAGATTTACTATCCAATGGTAAGGTTTTAGAACATTAAATCTAACTTTATTTGGGAACCAAAAATACGCTTACATGTCTCGTATTTCGAATAACGTCCAAAATAACGCGTAACTGAAAAAAATGGGATGTTACAATTCGAGATTAAAATATATTCAACAACAACAACAAAAAAGACTTTGATGTTCAACATATAAACCTTTAAACAAAATACTCTTTTATAGTACGTCACAAATTTTCGAATAAAAACGTCCTATAAAACAAACAAGAATATGATTATTAGTATAAATAATTGTTGATTGTTACATCTTTAAAAGGTTACAAGTAAGCAAATGTAATACTCCAAGTTGAGATTAAAGAGAAAACTCAACATTTAACAATTTTTTCATTTGTTGGTTGAAAATTATATCTGTGGTTCTCTTTAACTCTGAGATTACGGTTGAATCACTATTTAAAATTGTACTCGTAATTAAACTTCAATGTTAAAGTTGATTAACTCTAATTTTAATTCGGAATTTTTTAATGAAAGATGTCATTAAAAAATAAATATGTGCTTTAAGGAGTAGTACATTTAGGATTAATTATTTTTATAGAATGGTGGTTATTAAAGTATAAAACAAAATTAGCATGTCTTAATTATTTAATAACAATGCTTAGTGTTGTCGTTAGAAATTTTCTTTTAACTAGTAAAATGACCCGTGAAATCACGGGTTTGTTTAAACAAAATAATTTAATGACACGTTTTAGATATTAAGTGAATGTAAATGCCAAAGTTATTTATTTTAATGACTCGTTTGACTAAGAAACTTGTCGTTGTTTTTACAAATATATAGAGATATGTATTTTCGCATACATATGTAAGGTAATTGATTTCGTAAAAAACAATCATACTTGAATATTAATAATATAATAATTATAATTATAATTATTATACTAAAAGTAAATAATAATAATAAAGTTCGTTCAAAGTTGAGTATTTATATTTTTAATAATAATAATAATAATTAGTAATAATAAATGTCTTTTAAATTTTTTTAGAAAATTAAAATTACAATTTATGAGAGATTAATATTTTCTTTTATAAAAGATTTCATATTATTTTTTAATTAAATTAATATATAATTATAATATCATCATTATTATTATGAAAATTAAAGAGTAATCTATCTATCTATCTATTCTATCTATCTATTCTATATATTATAACAAACTCATAAATCAGTCATCACTACAAAAATAATTAAATCTTAGCCATCCAATGTTAGAAAATTACTAGATCTAAGCCATTAAATTGTCCAACTAAGCATTATGACTTCATAATCATCAAATGATAAGTTACAATTACGTTTGTACCCCTGAAATTAAAAAAAAAGGAATGGGACACCTAATCTAACAAACTCATAAATCAGTCATCACTACAAAAATAATTAAATCTTAGCCATCCAATGTTAGAAAATTACTAGATCTAAGCCATTAAATTGTCCAACTAAGCATTATGACTTCATAATCATCAAATGATAAGTTACAATTACGTTTGTACCCCTGAAATTAAAAAAAAAAAAGGAATGGGACACCTAATCTAATTTCATTTGATGAGTTCCACCAAAACCCCTAAATGTAACCTTTCCGTAGACTCCAGCGCAATCAACAATGCTAAAGCAATGATTTTGGTCGATCCTATCAATGCAATCGGGTTTCTGAAAATTGCTGATTCGATTTGCTTGGTCGATCCTATCAATACAATCGATTTTTTGAAAATTGTTGATTCGATTTGCTCATACTAAGTCCGTGGTTAAGCACATATAATTTAGGCTTTAACTATTCTCGATAATGTGTTATTCGTTTTTATTTTTGTTGCAGACATTTTTTGATTATTAAATAGAATCGATTAAAGTTGATAACTGTTAATATTATATGGCTTTTGTTAATTTATTCAGTAAATAGGTCCCCATCATCTAGAGATCGATTGTATTAGATTATGCTCAAAGGGAACCATGTCGTTTGACCCTATCCTTCATTCCACGATCCATGTAGGTAATTAGGATTCTAATTTAAAGGTATTTGGAAGTATTTTTATGTATATTTGTTTAATACTGACTTTGGCTTATTTAGAGTTCCTTGATGTAGTAACAGGAAAGCTTCAATCATTCCTTCTATAACTAAAGTAAAACTGTACAAGCCTACAAGGGCCAAAATTCCGGTTTTCATAGTGATTTTTTATATATCATTAGTTGTTGCTAATGAAAGATGATAACTCTTCAATGAAAAACAAATTTAAACAGGTATGTTTCTACAACATACTGATATCATTCATATTTGTTATTTTAAAGAGGGTTTTTTCATACTAAGCCTAGTTATTGTACGATTCATCACATGTGGATATACATTGTAAATTTAGTTTTTTGACATCTATTTTGTAGTTAGTAGCAGCACGATTGTGTATTACGGAGTATATCGTAATGGCAAGTAAAAAGAAACAGTATATTGGTTATGGGTTAACTTTGGTGTCGCCACAGCAGGTAGCGAGAGGAGGCGTAGTATTCATGATAATGTCTAAATCAGAGGCGTCACCGCCATTTATCGATGATGTTATTCTGTCCAATATTTTCTGTTTCGTTTCAACATATTCTAGAGCGGTCGGATTCCAACATACACGAAGTGCACCTGTTATTATCTGAGTTACCTGTTCATTCAGAACCTGAAGGTACCTGTCTTTTCATTTATTTAACAAGTTGCTCACTGATGTGTGGATTATATGTATTATTTGCTTACTGAATATGTTACCTTTTGCTTTCTCATTCGCTATGCTTTATGTCTAATAGCCGTTATTGTTTTGCTGCCTGTTTGTTAGAGCATAACAGTTGTTTAAATAGTACTCCGTATGTTATTGCTGATATGTTTTATGATGTTGTTCGTGTTCCTGGAGTCATTGTTGTCTTCATTTTTGTTTTTGTTTTTGACATTCAACTTATGATTTTTTATCTTATGATTTGTTCAAACTAATCACATATTATATAACTTAGAGTTACTGTATCAACTAATTATATGTAATATTTATTTAGAAAAAATATCGAGTCAGTTTGCTTGAAATTAATTGACGTGTAATGCTAAATTAGTTGTTCATCAGAACGTAAATAAAAGTTTGCAATTGGGAATTAATACGCCGACATATAGCTTACTGTTTTATTAAGATTTGAAGGGTACCAATAATGTGGTTGTATAGTGGTTCATAACCAGTTACGACCAGGTCAAAACAGTTTTTTTTGGAAGCTGGTTACTACCTGGTCGAGTTAACATCATAATATAACCTTTTGTATTAAAGTATTTTAACGGATCTTTTGGTTTTCTATCTTTCATATATTAAGATTTGTTATTAACATTATAGAAATCTGTTCTTTAATTGAATGTTATGTGTTTCTGATTTCAGTTCACAGAAACGTTTAAAGTTAATGTGAAGTGCAGTCTGAACAGTAACTATAAGTGATGGTATAATTTACGAGTACTTTTGGTTCTTTATTGAAACGAAAAATTTACTTTATCATTCCCATTAGTTTTGTTAGGTTAGCCCTTTAGATTGTTATTTATCATTCCCATTAATTTACGATGTCTCCAGTAATCATCTAAACCCTTTACCCTCTGCTAGAGATTCTTTTGTACTCAAGGATTTGTAATTGTAATTTAGTACAGGAGCCTAATGGTATTGAAATGGGTATATGAACGATGCCACGAGGAGAAAAATGAGTGATCTATGTTAAAAGTGAGTGCTTAATCCAAATCCCTCTGTACCCTCTGTAGATGGTATTGAAGAAGTTCACTTTGAAGTGGAGCTTATTCATTTTATTCAGGTATGCACACGTTTTTCCTCATTTTAGGAAATAGTTCTTTGTCATTGAATGTCATTTGTTTAATGTTGTTATATTCTCCTAAATACTTGGTTTTATGTTGCTGTTATGGGAATGTTGGTTGTTATATTCTTTGATAATGTTCTACGTATGCTAAGTATACGTATTTTGATGATGGTTTATTCTATTGGTTTGATTTTTTGGAATCAAACAATTAAAAATAAACAACGTAACCATCAGTAACATGTCCGAGCTCAGGTTTTAAATGTGTATACATCAGTTAGTTTGGGTCACAAATACCACTTACATGGGTCATTGTGTTATAAAGATTACATAATTTGGTAGATCAACAAGTTTATACAAGAGCTTTTAGAAAATATATACAGTGGATCTTCAGATGGAACAAAAAGAATTAACAAGATTGTATGCTTTATGTGTAGTTACAATATTGCATTACAAGTTGTCGGGAAGGATAATTACGTTTATTCGAGCAAACTGATATCTTAAAAAGTTTATTTCGATAATCTAAATCACCTTAGTATGAATGTCATGATTGACACTCAACTGAACATTACTGTCAGCTTAGGTTTTATTTCTATGTAGGGCCTTGCATTTGATATGGAGAGATTTCATGTATAACTTAAATGGTTAATTGTTGTATCATAATTTTATGGTGAAATGTTTATATGTCTTTGTTCTTTTTCCTTTGACCTAAATGGTCTAATGTTGCTGGTGGGCTCCCAGAACAACATGAGCTCGGGCTTTGTTAAAATGTAGACTTACTATAATCACAGAATAAGCTTTTTATATATAAGTATCAGTTTGTGCTTTAACTTTCTGGATGTCAGTTGTGACGATATACGAAACATAGAAGAAGCTACTCTGTCAAAATGGCCAAGAGTTTAGTAGAATTAGAAAGCTTCTACGAGAAATAGCGTTTTGGTCTCTTTGCTTAAAGGTTGCATTGTCAAAATTCAAAAAGGGGAATATCTCTCTTGGTTTGAACATGTGAGCATTTTCTGAATGGGTTAATTCAGCTATTTGACTTGAAAAGAAACCAAATAAAACTCCTATCTGATAAGTTTTAATTCATGACAATCTTTTATAAAAAAATTTACCCATCTATTAGTATACTTATAATTTTATTTAATATGTTTATATTCAGTTTTATTTATTTTAATCTTCTTTTATTTAATTTTTTATTTAATTATTTATTTATTTTTATGTAATCTTCTTATATTCAGTTAATTTGGCTATTTAGCTATTTTTTATTTATTATTTTTATTATTTTATTTTATTTTTATTTAATCTTCTTATATTCAGTTTTATTTTTTTATTTTATTTTTTGTGAAAAATTGAAGATGATGATGAATATAATTGGTTGCTAAACATCGTTGACAAGCCAATTTTTATGACTTAGCATGGTGACTCTTTATAGAATGTCATAAACAAGTTTGCAGTTTGTTTTGATGCTCCATTGGTGGCGAATGGTGACACCAATATTGCAGGTGGTCTGAGAAAAGGTGCGAAAGTTATGGAAGATCGACGGGAGAACAACCCGGTTGCGAGTGTAAGTTTGTTATCAGATCGAGAAGATACGTATACTGTGAATGGAAGTTCGAACCCAGGTGAGGTAAAATGTCTTTTGAATTACAAATTACTCCTTTCCAAGTTTATTCATAGTGTTGATGGAAACTCGGGAAGAAAATGAAAACTCGTGTATTTTCATCTTCACAACTTGGCAGCTGAACGAAAGAATGATAGTTTACAACAGGTATCTTCATTTTAAGAGAGTGGAACAAATCATTATGGCGTCTTAAGAGCTGAACGAGTTAAGAAAATGAAAAATCATGTATCTTCGTCTTAATAGAGTGGAGCAAATCAGTATTTGAAAGTTTGACACCATTGATGGAGCTTGGCAGCTGAACGAAAGAATGAAAGCATTTCCAGTCATATTCTATTTTGTGTATCTATTTTCTACTTGGTTTTTAGTTTAATTTGAACATTTAGCATTTCGGTCTTTTTATAATACTTAATTCATATCTTCAATTTTGTTCAACTTCATTTTTTCCCTAGATTTGTTTCTTATACACAATTTTTGTTGATTTCATTTATGTGCTTAAAAATAATATATTATTTGTGTAATTTTTATTGCCGAAACTTGCAAATCTTGCGGGTCTTAAGCTAGTTAATTTAATAATGAAATTATAATTTTAAATGAGAGATGATATATCCACCACTATTTTTAATACATCCACCATCACAGTGCATTGTTTACATGTACTGTACAACTATGCAATGCATATTTTTCGGTGGATGAATCAAAAATATGTTAGATTTATCGTTGACCATTTTAAATATGATCTAGTTCTCGTACAATGTTAAATCACTAAATCACTCATGTGGACAAAAGACATTTGTTTTCAAACCAACCAAAATCACATACGCAAATTATGTTCTCTCACATATGGCCATATCATCTGATGACACACACACACACACACACACACACACACACACACCCTTCACCAACAAAGGCTACGTACTAAGACTTCTTCATTTGATCTCCAAATTAAACATTCCAAATTCCCCCTTTTCAATCTTCTTTTGTTTTGCATCAGTAACAGTTACAAAGTATTTACATCTGTATATATATTTTGTTTAAATTCATCAAACTAAACCCGTTACCCTGTAACCCTAAAGCAGGTACTTCATTGTGATAAATACTTAATTATTATAAATATATGCTTTGAACAGCAATTCGTTAGATGTGCAGTCGTATACATCATCTTATCTTGATATTAAGTAAAGATCGGAACTTTGGAGTACCCAGTTGACCTTTTGCACTCTACCTGCTCGATCATATGTCTAAGAGACAAAGCACTCATCTTTCATTGATTTAGTTGAATGGTTAGTAGTATTGACTTATATTATTCGATCTTTATTGATTTTAACACACACATATTCATAAATTTATATACATATGTAGTTAGGACCAGATAAGAACTCAAATAAAGATAAGAATTGTATCTGAATTTTTAACAGCTCATTTGAAATGATTGGACTGGATTACTTCTTACTATTCCTATTTGTATTTTGAAGCTGCAATGTCAATCATATGTGGACTACCTTTGCTTGAATGTGTGTACTGTATCGGGTGTGCACGATGGGCTTGGAAACGATGCTTACATACTGCAGGCCACGACAGTGAAACATGGTCTGTCGCGTCAGCAGAAGAATTCGAGCCCGTCCCTAGGCTTTGTCGATACATACTTGCAGTGTATGAAGACGATCTGAGATGCCCTCTTTGGGAACCTCCTGGTGGATACGGGATCAATCCCGATTGGTTAATAATAAAACGAACCTATGATGATACACGTCGTCAGGCCCCACCATACTTGTTGTATCTTGATCATGATCATGCTGATATAGTTCTTGCTATTAGGGGACTTAACTTGACAAACCAGAAAGATTATGCAGTTTTGTTGGATAATAGGTTGGGTCAGAGGAAATTTGAAGGTGGGTATGTGCATAATGGATTGTTGAAAGCAGCTGGAGTTGTATTAGATGCAGAGTATGATACGTTGAAGAGATTATTGGAAGAGTATCCAAAATATACGTTGACTTTGACCGGACATTCACTTGGGTCAGGGGTGGCGGCATTGTTGACAATGGTGGTGGTTCAAAATCGACATAAGTTGGGTAATATTGACAAGAAGAGAGTCCGTTGTTATGCTATTGCGCCTGCACGATGCATGTCGTTGAATTTGGCTGTGAGATATGCTGATATTATTAATTCTGTTGTGCTTCAGGTAAGTCGTTTTCTTGTTTTATAGTTTGAATTCAATTCAATAAGATGGTTAATATTAAATGTTGATGTTTGATGAAGCAGGATGATTTCTTGCCTCGAACAGCCACACCTTTGGAAGACATTTTCAAATCGCTTTTTTGGTAATAGTAAAATTTGATCTGGTATTTAGGTATCTATCATTATCAGTTTATGTATTATGTGTTTGATTATGATACTTGCTTCAACAGTTTGCCATGCTTGTTATGTTTAAGATGCATAAAAGACACTTTCACATCCGAAGACAGAAAGATCAAAGATCCTAGGAGGCTTTATGCGCCTGGTCGTCTCTATCACATAGTTGAAAGAAAACCGTTCAGGTATATTCAAATTCTAAATGTAGTTTAAGTATAATACAAAGTACCTTAGTCTAATTACACTAATCTTGGTTGCAGATGTGGTAGGTTTCCACCTGTTGTAAAAACAGCAGTGCCTGTAGATGGTAGATTTGAGCACATAGTCTTATCTTGCAATGCTACTTCTGATCATGCCATTATTTGGATAGAAAGGGAAGCCAAAAGGGCTTTGGATGTAAGTATTTTGATTTAAATTTTCAATTTAGTCTCTGTAATAAATAGTTAGAAACATTGTTGGATGATAGTTGATGTTGGAGAAAGATCCTATAATGGAGATACCTACAAAACAAAAGATGGAGAGACAACAAACATTGGCGAAAGAACATGGAGAAGAGTACGCTGCTGCATTGCAACGGGCTGTCAAGTTAGCAGTGCCTCATGCGGTTTTACCATCTCAGTATGGAACTTTTCATGATTCTGAAGGGGAGGTTTCGAGTAGCGAATCGTCAAGTAAACACACACCAGGAGGAAGTTGGGATGACATAATTGAAGGTTTATTTGACAAAGATGAAGCTGGTCACATGGTGTTCAAAAAACCACATTCTGTTGTTGTTTGATTCAAGTGTGACAGTCATATTTTTGGTGTAAATAAGATAGATTTATGTAGAGTTTGAACTAGTACCATAAATTATTGATGGAATAAAAGTTGCTACCAGTGCTTTGTTAATGCATACAGGCTACCAAATTGCTATTGTGATCGAATTAAACATGCAAATAATTCATAAAAAAAAAAAAAAAAAGCGTACGAAACCGCTTCGGGAACACAAACAATTTGACTCATTAGCCGACCCATTTTGCCACTCATACGGAAAGTGCAGGAAGTTTGTTTAGACCATTCGTAACGCAGCATTATCACATCGAAATCGCCAGCATCACGCCTCTATGGCGCCGTAACGCGGCGTGATCGACCGGAAATGATGAAGGCGTGATGGTTGCATCACGGTAGAAGATGAAGGCGTGAGGATTGAATTAACCAATCAAAAGCTTCCATGTATTTTCTACTTTGATTTCATTTTCTTTTTTTATTTTATAAATTAATTGGTAATTTGTGTGTGATGTGTTTGAAGATGGAAGAACGAAGAAGATACAGAGTAAAAGTAATTTGGGGGTCTGGAGAAGAAGACTGCACTGCACGATGAAGATGATATTTGATATACGTAGTATTATTTAAAAATTACGTTTTAGTCCCTGATTTTTTATAAAGTTTACAATACACTATTTAAGTTATAGTCCCTAAAGTATTACACTATTTCAAACTAAATTTTAAACTTCTTTTAATTAATAAATAACACATGATTTTATAAATTATAAATTATATTATATATGTATTTAATTTTAAATTTTACGTAGTAATAATCTGAATTTATAAAAATTAACTAAACAAAATAATAAAATAAATTTAAAATGAAAAAGAAAATAAAAAGGTGGGACCAATTTAACTCATCACACAACCATCACGCCCACCACTACTAACTCCATCACATCATCACGCCCTCACATTTGCCAAATCAGCACTATACCACACAAAAACACTCCATCACGCCTCATTACTCCGTCACCTCTACAAATGGTCTTACAATAATCAAAAGATTTTTCTGTTTGTACCTGAATTTGAAAGTGCGCTAGTTCGAAAGGGCTGCACAGAGCTCTGTGCGGAGGTACAAAAATGAGGTCCAGAAATACTTAAAGATTAAAAAAAAAGAATGTGATGCAATGAAATGAGGTGTGTATGCTTTCTTTTTTGTCATCACCAATACAACCAAATGAGTTAGGAGCAAATCCAACCCAAACAGAATACAACAGGGCAAACCACCCAATAAACCAAGCAAACCAACGACACCTAAACAATACGCCAATATCTATCAAATGCACGCTGAAGACATTCTCAACTCGAGATAAGTTGTCTCATCTTTCACCACACGCTACAAATAAGCCAATAAGATCAAGACATTTACCCACCCTGCAATTTCATATCTTTCCACTGCAAATTTCAAAATTGCAGCCCTAATTACTGGCTTACTGCATGTGACCTTACCTTTAGACTCATCAACTTGATATAACCAACAATGGCCTTGATAAAAATATCAGCAGGATGATCCATATTCTTAAACATCCTACAATTTCTTTCATACCACACAAAATAAACCACTGTTGCAACCACCAATTTGTTGATCACATTCCATATGTTATTTCAGAACAGATAAACAGCAAGATTAGCTATTTTATCCTGCAGATTGTTTTGTGGCCCTCTAAACAAAAGTTTAGACTTCAAGCCCTATCAGAAAAGACAAGTGTACGATTTCATTTCAATGTAGGGACCACTTTAATTTTAAGTTCATACAGGGGACTAAAAAGCTCATTTGATAAGAAACGAATTTTTTATAAAGATTTATAGATACCATAATTATATATGTGAAAGAATCCTCATTCTTTGGAGTCTAATGAAAGGGACTAGAGTGAAGACGGGCTTATAGGTTTCGATATATCGAAAGCAGGAAGTTGTAGTGAAGTTTGGGATCCAAGCATCATGAAAGATAAATAATTGAATATGTTGAAAACTAGTTAGATTGCATAGTGCTTTTATACCAGTTAGCAGGAGACAAACTTTACATTGAATTAAAAACCATAGAAAAAAGTGACACCTGATGCAAAAAAAAGTATAATGAGAGAAACAGTATAACTGTAAGATATAACAATCATATATTTTAAAATAATTGCAGTACCTAATCTAATCATGATTCAGGTTATAAGCAACATCACTAAGTTAGACAAATTAATCATGTTATATTGATGTCAGTTCAGCAGTCTTGGACTGCAGATGAAGGAAACACATTTTGTTTCTTTTTCAGCTGCATTTTATAATTTATAATAGGAATCACAAACACAAGCTAATTAAAAGTACCCTTACATACAATACAAAATCAACAAACCAAAACCCTAGAAAACAAATAGCCTTAATCATAATTTATTAATTCAATGTTATTACTGTAAATAAAACACTGGAAGAAGAATAATTCATTATTACAACGAAGATGAAATATGTAATGATGATTTAACTAACTGGAAGTGGTGGAATCTGAAGGTTTATTGTTGTTGTTGTTGAAGGAAGAACAAGAGGATTTGAAAGCTTGAATATGAGATTGACATTTTGTGCGATCTCCTTTATTTTCTTCTAAACATTTCTTCAAACCTTCCACGTCACATGCTGCTGCCTTCTTCTTCTCCTCCGCGTGCTTAAGCATGATAGGCGCCGGCTACAGTTATAAGTTTCAATAAATCAATAAAGAACGCCTAATTGGTTCATTTTACGGGCACACACACACAGGATGAAAAGAAACTTAGCAATTAAGAAAATGTACTCGTAATAAAACGGATTTACATAATTACTTTTTACTTAAATGCTTTATTTTTTTAATACAAAGTAACACTTTATTCATTCTCAAATAACTTTTTCATCTTAACTTTTAAAAATTTATCTTCTTAACATCAACTTTAAATATTATTTGTATAATGTATAACTATAACTATCATTATTAGCTGGTATAATATAACACAAACAAAATAAAGAAAAATAGTATGAAAAAAATTTCAAATGTCAAAATAAGTCTGCTATTTTGAGACGAAAAGAATATTAAGTTTCAGATAATTTGTTAAATACTTTTAGAATGATGATTTTTATTGAAAAGATACACAGAGCGGTTAACGAGAAATGGTAGACTTATCTATCTATTCTATCTTATAAATGGGAGTTTCTGCTGAAATCATCACGTGCTTGATAGAGTTGTAACATGTGATTTAAGGGTTGTAATGTATTAATTTGATGATGTAATATTTAGCAATTAATATTTCAATATTAATATTAATACTTATAAATAGGAAAGCTTCCCTTCATTTTCGTATCTTCTCTACACACGAATATATTTTTGTCTGACAATGCATCTCCTCTTACCCAATTAAATTAGTGTGCTTCTTTAATACTCTACCATATTTCGTAAAATTCAAATTTAAGTTTCTGTCTTCTCCATTATTCATCAGTTTCTTTTCATCTTATTTGATTCCCTAAAACCTAGTCTTCAACTCATATTTTCAATATTCAAAAAGAAGCTGAGATTATATCACGACATTAAAGCTTCTTTTGTTCCAGTTAGTTTCAAAATCATTCATCTTCATCTTCCTCTCACAAATTTTCAAGCTTTCAACACGGTAACTAACATTAAAGCTCTTATCTACTACTTTTCTTTCTTTCTTCCGGTTCTCAATTTCGATTTTGAATTGTAGGTTTTAACTTTATTTTCTCTGTTTGTTTTGTATGAATATGAATAATATGATACATGATTTTGTGTGTTCATTTGGTAGTTCCAGTAGCAGCAACTATATATGTACTAGCATGTGTATTTCATGATTAAATTTTGCACTTATTTTAGATTCTTTTTATTGTAACTGATCATTCTAATTGATATGAAGGTGAATGTAAGGTGTTTGATGAAATGTCTAAGAGAAATGAATACAATAAAGTGTTGGTGGTTGTGTTACATGTGAGCATAAAAATGATAGTTACTCACCTTACCATACTTTATTAATTTTTGCAGGGTATTCCTCATCAATCCGAAATTGGATAAGCTGCCTTTATAATGATGGTTCTTAAACCCGTTCGCGTATAACAATGGAACGACCTATTCAAATGGTACATGATATGCTTTCTAAATTTGGATGAGTTTCATTATGATCCGTTTCAGTCATTTATAATAATTATGATACAAGCAAACAAAGAACTTTCAACAAAGTGTATGCTCAAGGGTGAATGGAGATATTGCTATTGTGGATGCACTATACAATGTTATGATTTTTTATGAATAAATGTTGAGAAAGAATGTAGAGTGGCTTTATTTTTAACATTTGTTAAAATTTTGTTGCGGTGGTAATTAGCATTATGTTTTATATATAATGGCTTTATTTAGAGTTTATGAGATGTATCAATTTGGAACTAATTGAGACTGATTTCTTGATTCAATTGTTAGATGTATTTATGATTTGATAAAAAAATGGTGACATGGCTGGGATTATGATTTAATATTTGTAACAAATGTTAATATAAAATAATATGTCTTTTATATTCAAACATAAACTAATTGTTTATTGCTATTTAAACCTAGGATGAGTTAGCTGGTGTTGCCAATGCCTCAATAGAAGCAGGGCTAAAAAAGGCACCCAATGAAGGTATGGTTGCTTCATGACTATCTAAAACTGTAAGGTTCCTTATATTTTTTAACTTCAAGGAAGTCTTGATATTGGTATGTTTCTCTCTCTTTGAAGGTCTTAGACCATTCACAGTGGTGACGGGTGATGGGGGCGTGATGGAGTGTTTTTGTGGGGTATAGTGCTGATTTGGCAAAGGTGATGGCGTGATGGCGTGATGCAGTTTGTAGTGATGGGCGTGATGGTTATGTGATGAGTTAAATTGGTGTTGTTGTTGTTGTAGAAATTGAGTAAAAAACAATGGATTATTGAAATCATTAAAAAGATTATGTTGTGAAACATTACCAACGGGTCGAGTACCCAGAACATTTTGTGGGGAATTTGAGCTCGAACCGGGAGTATTAGGTAACCCGAAGTTGTATAAATTACCGGAACCGGGCTCATTATTTTCGGGATGTTGAGACATTATTTAAGAAAGTGGATGTATTAGAGAGTGTTTAGTAATTATAAGGTTGAAAGTGTTGTGAAGTGTTGTGATAAAATGAGATGAATATTTATAGAGGTGGGTAAATTTTTTTATTTACAAAATTTATGTTTTAAAAAAATTAAAATTGGGCAACGGTTGGAAACGGATATATTTGCTGTTTGGGACCGTTGCTGCAGCTTTTACCCCTCAAACACCAATCAGCATCGATCAGTAGCTCCATCACCTCCCGTGATCCCTCCATCGCGCCACCACCATCACCCCTCCATCACGCCGCACAGGGGCGCGATGGAGGCGCCGTACAAGCCATCACCTCCCCACCACGCTGCGATAATAATGGTCTTAGTTCTCTCATTGTAACTGACATTTATGTCCTACCTCCAACTGTTTTCCTTAAGTAAAGTCAGCAACCGTTTATAGTATGTTTTGCATTGTGGTTGATTTATTGGTTAGGGTGATTTAGATCACCTTTATATTGTCTAAATATGAAATTGTAGTTTTAGTACTAGTCTATTCTATCTTATAAATGAGAGTTTCTGCTGAAATCATCACGTGCTTGATAGAGTTGTAACATGTGATTTAAGGGTTGTAATGTATTAATTTGATGATGTAATATTTAGCAATTAATATTTCAATATTAATATTAATACTTATAAATAAGAAAGCTTCCCTTCATTTTCGTATCTTCTCTACACACGAATATATTTTTGTCTGACAATGCATCTCCTCTTACCCAATTAAATTAGTGTGCTTCTTTAATACTCTACCATATTTCGTAAAATTCAAATTTAAGTTTCTGTCTTCTCCATTATTCATCAGTTTCTTTTCATCTTATTTGATTCCCTAAAACCTTCAAGTCTTCAACTCATATTTTC
This sequence comes from Rutidosis leptorrhynchoides, assembly GCF_046630445.1. Classification (NCBI taxonomy): domain Eukaryota; kingdom Viridiplantae; phylum Streptophyta; class Magnoliopsida; order Asterales; family Asteraceae; genus Rutidosis; species Rutidosis leptorrhynchoides. The sequence goes on from NC_092341.1 coordinate 339,809,362, forward strand.
AATATTCAAAAAGAAGCTGAGATTATATCACGACATTAAAGCTTCTTTTGTTCCAGTTAGTTTCAAAATCATTCATCTTCATCTTCCTCTCACAAATTTTCAAGCTTTCAACACGGTAACTAAAATTAAAGCTCTTATCTACTACTTTTCTTTCTTTCTTCCGGTTCTCAATTTCGATTTTGAATTTGTAGGTTTTAACTTTATTTTCTCTGTTTGTTTTGTATGAATATGAATAATATGATACATGATTTTGTGTGTTCATTTGGTAGTTCCAGTAGCAGCAACTATATATGTACTAGCATGTGTATTTCATGATTAAATTTTGCACTTATTTTAGATTCTTTTTATTGTAACTGATCATTCTAATTGATATGAAGGTGAATGTAAGGTGTTTGATGAAATGTCTAAGAGAAATGAATACAATAAAGTGTTGGTGGTTGTGTTACTCACATGTGAGCATAAAAATGATAGTTACTCACCTTACCATACTTTATTAATTTTTGCAGGGTATTCCTCATCAATCCGAAATTGGATAAGCTGCCTTTATAATGATGGTTCTTAAACCCGTTCGCGTATAACAATGGAACGACCTATTCAAATGGTACATGATATGCTTTCTAAATTTGGATGAGTTTCATTATGATCCGTTTCAGTCATTTATAATAATTATGATACAAGCAAACAAAGAACTTTCAACAAAGTGTATGCTCAAGGGTGAATGGAGATATTGCTATTGTGGATGCACTATACAATGTTATGATTTTTTATGAATAAATGTTGAGAAAGAATGTAGAGTGGCTTTATTTTTAACATTTGTTAAAATTTTGTTGCGGTGGTAATTAGCATTATGTTTTATATATAATGGCTTTATTTAGAGTTTATGAGATGTATCAATTTGGAACTAATTGAGACTGATTTCTTGATTCAATTGTTAGATGTATTTATGATTTGATAAAAAAATGGTGACATGGCTGGGATTATGATTTAATATTTGTAACAAATGTTAATATAAAATAATATGTCTTTTATATTCAAACATAAACTAATTGTTTATTGCTATTTAAACCTAGGATGAGTTAGCTGGTGTTGCCAATGCCTCAGTAGAAGCAGGGCTAAAAAAGGCACCCAATGAAGGTATGGTTGCTTCATGACTATCTAAAACTGTAAGGTTCCTTATATTTTTTAACTTCAAGGAAGTCTTGATATTGGTATGTTTCTCTCTCTTTGAAGGTCTTAGACCATTCACAGTGGTGACGGGTGATGGGGGCGTGATGGAGTGTTTTTGTGGGGTATAGTGCTGATTTGGCAAAGGTGATGGCGTGATGGCGTGATGCAGTTTGTAGTGATGGGCGTGATGGTTATGTGATGAGTTAAATTGGTGTTGTTGTTGTTGTAGAAATTGAGTAAAAAACAATGGATTATTGAAATCATTAAAAAGATTATGTTGTGAAACATTACCAACGGGTCGAGTACCCAGAACATTTTGTGGGGAATTTGAGCTCGAACCGGGAGTATTAGGTAACCCGAAGTTGTATAAATTACCGGAACCGGGCTCATTATTTTCGGGATGTTGAGACATTATTTAAGAAAGTGGATGTATTAGAGAGTGTTTAGTAATTATAAGGTTGAAAGTGTTGTGAAGTGTTGTGATAAAATGAGATGAATATTTATAGAGGTGGGTAAATTTTTTTATTTACAAAATTTATGTTTTAAAAAAATTAAAATTGGGCAACGGTTGGAAACGGATATATTTGCTGTTTGGGACCGTTGCTGCAGCTTTTACCCCTCAAACACCAATCAGCATCGATCAGCAGCTCCATCACCTCCCGTGATCCCTCCATCGCGCCACCACCATCACCCCTCCATCACGCCGCACAGGGGCGCGATGGAGGCGCCGTACAAGCCATCACCTCCCCACCACGCTGCGATAATAATGGTCTTAGTTCTCTCATTGTAACTGACATTTATGTCCTACCTCCAACTGTTTTCCTTAAGTAAAGTCAGCAACCGTTTATAGTATGTTTTGCATTGTGGTTGATTTATTGGTTAGGGTGATTTAGATCACCTTTATATTGTCTAAATATGAAATTGTAGTTTTAGTACTAGGTTAGTTTGACCCATTTGCTGATTCATCATGTTAGTTTTTAGTTAGTATGTGAATTGTCAAAGGAGTAGTTCTATTACAATAAGAGGTCTATGCATTTCATGGTATGTCTATATAGAAGTTCTTTATCGGTTGGTGTAATTTTCTTAATTTAATTATAATACCCCATTATATCATTTAATATTATTTTAGTTTTTGAAGTGGTCTTCCCATATAGGTGGATGCTTAAAAATGTTTAGTAAAAAAAAAAAAAAGTGTGTTGAAGCTTCATGTCCGCTGATGATTCATACCATGTCCGCTGATGATTCATACTCTTGCCATTTTACAATGTAGTCTCGATACAATTGCATATTCTGATAAGTTCACTTGCAATAGGAATATGGGTAAATATATTGGTATACTTCATGGCTAAACATATGCATTTTTGTTGTATATATTAACTTGAGTTTGTTGTAAATATATTGATTAAATGTAGGTGTTCTGGTCTCTAAATCATTTACACCAATTTTTAGCTTAGCCCGTCGCCCCGTCCATTTTGCCACTCATACTTGGCATTATTGATATTTAGATGCATAATGGTTTGTCATAATACATCTTATTAGTTTTAAAGAATTTTTTCAACAAACCCGTAATTTCACGGGTCAATAAACTAGTGTATAAATATTTACAAAAAAGTTTGCAAAATGATATGTTAACAAATTTTTTTCCCCTATAGTAAGAAAGGTTTAGGTGACCTTTGTAACTATGTGGGATTATACATGGATAGAGTTATAAGGGTTTTTTTTCAACTTACTTGGGAGGAATAACATTCCGACCTCATACTCTAATACTCTAATGTATGCGATTTAGTCGGATTACCTCGTGATTGTTTTCAGTTCATTCATGGTCATTACAAGATTTGCATCTGATACCTCTTTTTATGATATAGGAATCCGCTATGTGTAAAAATTAAACATATAAAAACATTTTAAAATCTTTAGTCTAATCTCAAAGAGGATTTTGTATGCGCGGACATAATTAAAGCTGAAATATCAATTCTAAAAAGTGATCATTAATTCATTATGAAGTATATCAGATTATAATTGTTACATCATTTACACTCAAATTTCCAACATAATACATACTAGGAACTTTACTATATATTTTAGATTATTGGATTATCATATATCTGTGACGACCCGTAAATTTCCGACCAAATTTAAACTTAATCTTAATATGTTTTCAACACGATAAGCAAAAATCTGTAATGTTGAGTCTTGGAGATTTTGAAACTATATTCATATAATGCAATTACCCACGACTGTTTCCGACGATTCACGAACAATTGTTGTTAATAAATATGTATAAGTATAAGTTTATATAATAAATTGAAATAATAAAAATACAATTAAATCCTTGGAATTAAATATGTAAAATAATATAAAACAATTAAGTGTAAATTTAAAATGAATCTATATATAAGACTTATATGAATAATTAGTATTTGTATATTGTAATTAATATTCAATAAAGATTATCATATTATTTATGATATTACATAATACAAGTTAAAATATAGATGTTATATTAATATTATTACTTTTATTACCATTATAAATAGTACTATCAATATTAATATCAGTATTATTAATAATATTATATCTATATGAAATTTAATACATTTGATTTGTTATATCATTAGTAATATTAGTATCATTATTAATGTCATTATTATTATAATTAATAGAAAAATTATAATTATTATAATTAATATTAATATTATTATTAGTATCATTAACAAGATTAGTATTACTATAATTATCATTATTATTATTAGTTATTATTAAATTTACTAATATTATCATATATGTATTATTATTGTTATCTATTTCGATGTTATTGTTATTATTACTAATATAATTATTAGTATTATTGTTAGCATTCGATATTATTATTAATAATTTTATTAGTTTTATTATTAGTATTAATATTTGATTATTAATAACATTATCAATGTTAAAACTTGTGAATTTATATAATCAAATAAACATATATATATATATCTGTATTATATATATTTATATATGTATTTATATATATATATATATATATATATATATATATATATATATATATATAAATACATATATAAATATATATAATACAGATATATATATATATAAAGAAGTACATATACAGATTATATATATATAAAAACATAAATACGATTAATCATATATATAAATACTATGATAAATACAAATAAATTTCATATTCTGTTTTCAATCGTTGTCATGCTTTAAGGAATTTGTTTTATACCTCCTAGATCGTACCAATCAGGAATCCAATCACAGACTTATTCGATTTTCAGTTAGCAATCTACTTCACCTTTTATTTTTTATTATTATTTATGTCCTGATCAATAATTCACGTCGACCTTAAATTCTTTATATAATTGATAATTATCAGTGGTATTCAATCCATACGACCGTAAATCATCCATCAAAATTTATACATTTCATTTATTGTTTTCAGCTGGTTGAATTAAATCAGAAAAGAGGAAGAACACAGGCTTTATGCCCTGTTCTTGTTCCATTTTTCTAAAACCTCAAATACGAACCAAACCTCAAAAAGTGTTAGTGCAATGTTGTTAGTAATCATCCAAATAAACTAGCTGAAAAGTTTCAAGGTTCATATTTTCTTCTCACGTTTGAATTTCCGAGTCAAAGCTTCAAATTTAAAAAGTCAAACTTTGTTCTTCATTAAAATTCAAACTTGTTTTAATGTTTCCAATTAAATTGAGGTTACAGAAAGTTTTTAATTAGGATTTAGCACCTTTTTCATGTAGAAGACGTTATCTAAAACCTTCTAAAAACTCGAGATTGATTTCAAGTTTATAAACGACCTACAGGGACTGTTTCAGTATATTTTTTTATTTTAATTCTGTTTTAAATCATGTAATCCATTACTATTCGTCTTCTATGTCCGTAAGAATCCTAAAAAAAAAAACCAAAATTTAAATGATTGTGTTGATTGATTAATTCGGGCAGTCTGAGTTTGGGTAATGAAGAAGAAGAAGTAGGAAGGCAGATAGTATAAGATATATAAATTTTTAGCGGGCCATCAAATCAGAAAAAAATCCAAACAGACGGATGGTTGGGAGCTTGTGTGTGTAATCGAGAGGTCTCGGGTTTGAAATGCCCCATTCATATTAATTATAAATGTTTCATATTAATTGGTTTCTTTGCGAGGTTTTGACCTCTATATGAGACATTTTTCAAATCTTGCATTCGTTTTTAAAAACAACTATAACCTTTATTATTGAATAAAGGTCTTAATGACATAATTTATATTGTCTATCAAAGACAATCTCCACAAATAAATAAGTTTTTACACAACCCATTACAATATGATCAAATATATTACAACAACACTCCGAATGCAAGTTTAAACAATATAAACAATTATGCCGACTCCAAATCTTGACCTTGGGTTGGCATACGACAGCGGAAGCGTTTTTAATATTCACCTGAGGGTAAACATGCTTAAAACGTCAACAAAAATATTGGTGAGTCATAGGTTTAATTTCTAATTAATAATCATAATATTTAATAAGCCACAAGATTTCATTTAATTAAATGCGCAGGATCATTACAACTGCAAAAATCATTCATACGATGAGTCGCCTGGTAACCGACCTTAACATAGAGCGCTTAAGATATCTGGCATCATACATTCCACTATTCAAATGTATGACAAGGACCCTTCGAAGTACTAAAGCATTTCCACTATTCGAAAATGGGGGTGGTTGGTGCCCGTAGATCTACCTTTAGGATTCGCGTCAATTAGTGTTTTTCACTAATTCTTAGGTTACCAAGCATAATAATAATAAGTACAGATATTCGGTATAACAAAACAATCGTAGAATGTAGTTCCATGAACTTGTGCTTATTTTGTAAAACATTTATAAATTTTGCATGTATTCTCATCCCAAAATAATTTAGATAGTAAAAATGGGACTATAACTCACTTGTGATGATTTTCGAATAGATGGTGGTAAGACTTGGCCTTTGACAAATTCACGAACCTAATAATAATATTCTTGTGTCAATATATATATATATATATATATATATATATATATATATATATATATATATATATATATATATATATATATAATATTCCATACTTATGATAATTGTGATAATTTTAATTATCCATTGTTAGTAGTCCAACGTTCGTAGTCCAATAGTCCAATAGTATAAATATATATATAAATATAAATGCTTATATTGTGTTAGAATTCACTAACACTATAATATATTGTCTTAATATAATAAGACACATAATATGTATATTGTCTGAAGCAATCCGCGACCCATTGTATACATGTCTCAGGCTCGATCACAACTCAAAGTATATAATAGTTTGGAATCCACTTCAACCCACAGCTAACTCGAATATACTGCCAATGGTGTCTTATAGTTCGTTCCAATAATATATATAGAAGAAATCAAAATGATATGTCAAAACGCTGTATACGGATCCACGGTGATCAAGTCATATATATATATGGTGCCTTACGATCTTTATTAAGACTATAATATATTGTCGTAGAACTTAATCACGACTATTATAAATTATATTTCCATAAGTTTGGGAACAAGATATGTATAAATACATGTATGATACAAGGTAAGTTAGCTAGGATAAGGTTAGCATCCATTTTTATGAATCATGTCCGTAGCTAAAAATTAAGAAAAATATCCAATTTTGTTTTACCCATAATTTCTTCGTTACAAATCCGTTTTGAGTGATTCGAGTTGCCATGGTTTCGTATCGAACTCAACATTATTAATCTTAACAGAAAAAGTATAGGTTTATAGTTGAAAATACAGCTTAGGTGTCAAATAAGAGAAGATAGTCATATCCGTCGTAAGAACGACATCTTGATGACCCTTTTGAAAAACATACTTCCACTTAGAGTTTAACCATGGATTTTGGATATATTTCATATCCATATAAAATAAGATTTTTCACCAAAGGAAATCTTTTAATTCAAAGTTTAAGATAGATTTTGTAAAATTAAACCCAAAACAGCCCCCGTTCGACTAAGACGGCGTATATTCGATTTTAAGGTGTTCTTCGTGTTTACAAGTTTTATATCCTTATGTTAGCTTGACATATAGTCATAATACATGTGTTGAAGTATTTTAAAAGTCAAGTTAGAAGGATTAAGTTTATTTGCAAACAAGTTTAGAAATAATCTAAACTATGTTCTTGTTGTTATTAGTTATAAATCAAAATAAGATAGCTATGTGGATATGAATCGAATAAGATTATGAATAAGGCTACTACCTCAAATCAAATGAACAAAGTTGCTGGAAAAATAAGGAGAATATCTTGAGTTCAAAGATACCTTTGATGGCTTGGAATTCTTGAAGTAAAATCATGAAATGAACAAAAGTTCGAATAAGAATTCTATCTTGAAATAAGATAGTTATAAGTATATGAATTGAACTAAAGCTTATATATGATTCTTACCTTGATTATAAGATGAAAAGCTACTGGAAAGAAAGTAGAATTAGTGATCCTAAAGAGTTGTTGAGTTAGCTTGAAAGATTGGAAGTAAACTTCTTCATGTTGGAAGGTTAACTTGATATGTTCTTGAATGATTCTTGTTATGATGTTTTAAGCTTGTTCTTGAAGTGATTTATGAGATATATGATGAAAGGTTGCTGAATATTTTGAGTATGTGTTTAAGAGTGAGTTAAAATGAAGATGTAAATGAAATGAGATGTGTATATATACACATACATACATACATACATACATACATACATACATACATACATACATACATACATACATACATACGTGAATATAGATATAGATATATGATAGGGGGTATAGTTTTGTTTTGTTACAAATAAGTCATGGTTAATGACAAAGGATGGTTCCCACAAGTCTCCATCATGTTTATACATGTCTAAAAACTGATTGAGGGCTGCTAAGATCAATGATTTGGTATGTATATACTAATAGTAAATACGTTTAGAAGCTGGGTATGATACGGGCATAAATACCGAATGAATACGAGTAGAATTATTGATAGAATTGAATGAGATTATGAGTATAGCTATCTTTGTTGAGTATAATTATGTTGATATATGTATTTAAGTCTTTCAAAAGTGTATTAATGCATCTTAATACAATACATATACATTTAGTTTAAATTAGGGTTTAAGACGTCGAAAAACATTACATATATGTATATTGTTTCGAAGTCTTTAAGTTAGTAATCTCATTTTATATATATATAACCAATTGTTAATATACTTAATGAAATACTTAAATATCATTTTAACAATTCATAAATATATATATCCATATATATATTCCATTAAATAATTGTTACACGTTATGACGTTCGTGAATCGTCAGACCAACTGGGTGGCCAAACGTTTGTATGAAATTCATTTCAAATAGACAAGTCTTAACAAGTTGGATTGCTTAACATATTGGAAACATTTAATTATGTAAATATTAATCTTATATATATTAGCGGAAAAATCCGGGTCGTTACATTACATACCCGTTAAATTAAATTTCGTCCCGAAATTTAGAATAGTACCTAGTTAACGTGCGATATCGGAAAACAAATGTGGGTACTTCAGCTTCATTTGCTCTTCTCGTTCCCAAGTAAATTCAGGTCCTCTACGAGCATTCCATCGAACCTTAACGATTGGTATCTTACTTTGTTTGAGTCGTTTGACCTCACGATCCATAATTTCGACGGGTTCTTCAACGAAATTTAGTTTCTCATCAATTTTAATCTCATCTAAAGGAATAATGAGATCTTCAGTAGCTAGGCATTTCTTCAGGTTTGAAACATGAAAGGTGTTGTGAATCTTTTCTAATTGTGGAGGTAGCTCAAGTCGATAGGCCACCGGCCCAATGCGTTTTTCAATCTTGAATGGCCCAATGTATCTTGGGCTCAATTTCCACCGCTTCCCAAAATGAATAACACCTTTCCAAGGTGATACCTTAAGCATAACCATATCACCTTCCTCAAACTCTAAAGGTTTTCTTCTAACATCCGCATAGCTCTTTTGTCGATTCCGGGCTGTTTTCAATCGTTGCTGAATCTGTATGATTTTATCGGTGGTTTCTTGGATAATTTCTGGACCTGTAATCTGTTTATCCCCCACATCACTCCAACAAATCGGAGACCTGCACTTCCTACCATAAAGTGCCTCGAATGGAGCCGCCTCAATACTAGAATGATAGCTGTTGTTGTAGGAAAACTCAGCTAACGGTAGATGTCGATCCCAACTGCTTTCAAAATCAATAACACATGCTCGTAGCATGTCTTCGAGTGTCTGAATCGTCCTTTCACTCTGCCCATAAGTTTGTGGATGATAGGCAGTACTTAAATCTAGACGAGTTCCCAATGCTTCGTGTAATGCCTGCCAAAATCTGGAAGTAAATCTGCTATCACGATCAGAGATAATAGAGATTGGTATACCATGTCTAGAAACAACTTCTTTCAGGTATAACCGTGCTAATTTCTCTATACCATCCTCTTCTTTTATTGGTAGAAAGTGTGCTGACTTAGTAAGACGATCGACTATTACCCAAATCATATCATAACCACCTGCAGTTCTCGGTAACTTACCAATGAAATCCATGGTAATGTTTTCCCATTTCCATTCTGGGATTTCAGGTTGTTGGAGTAGACCTGATGGTTTCTGATGTTCAGCTTTGACTTTAGAACAAGTCAAACATGCTCCTACATATGTGGTTATATCGGCCTTCATTCCTGGCCACCAAAAGTTTCTCTTGAGGTCTTGGTACATTTTCCCCGCTCCGGGATGTATTGAATATCTGGTTTTATGTACTTCATCTAGTACCACTTTCCTCAAAGCCCCATTCTTTGGTACCCAAATTCTTTCAGCTAAATACCTGGTTCCGTCTTCCCGAATATTAAGCTGTTTTTCTAATCCTTTGGGTATTTCCCTTTCAAAACTTCCTTCCTTCAAAACCTCCTGTTGTGCCTCTTTTATTCGAGTAGTAAGATTAGGATGAATAATCATGTTCATAGCTTTTACTCGAATAGGTTCTCTTTCCTTTCGACTCAAGGCATCGGCTACCACATTTGCTTTCCCCGGGTGGTAACGGATTTCACAATCATAATCATTTAGCAGCTCAACCCATCTACGCTGCCTCATGTTTAGTTGCTTTTAATTTAAAATATGTTGGAGACTTTTGTGGTCGGTGTATACGATAAACTTGACCCCATATAGATAATGTCTCCACATCTTTAATGCAAAAACAACGGTGCCCAATTCCAGATCGTGTGTGGTGTAGTTTTGTTCATGAATTTTGAGTTGTCGAGAAGCATATGCAATCACCTTCTTCCGTTACATAAGAACACACCCAAAACCCATTCTTGATGCGTCGCAGTAGATAAAAAAATCTTCCATTCCGTCAGGTAACGATAAAATAGGTGCCGTAGTCAACTTCTTTTTCAACAATTGGAAGGCACCCTCTTGTTCGGAAGTCCATTCATACTTCTTCCCCTTATGTGTCAAGGCAGTTAAAGGTTTGGCTACTCGGGAGAAATCTTGAATAAATCTCCTATAATAACTGGCTAAACCCAAAAATTGACGTATTTGCGTTGGAGTTTTCGGGGTTTCCCAATTTTTGATGGCTTCGATCTTGGCGGGATCAACTTTGATTTTATTACTACTGACTACGTGTCCAAGAATTTGTACTTCATTTAACCAAAAAGCGCACTTAGAGAATTTTGCATAAAGCTGTTCTTTTCTTAACAATTCTAACACAAGTCTCAAGTGTTGTTCATGTTCTTGGTTATTCTTCGAATAGATTAGAATGTCATCAATAAAGACAATAACAAACTTATCTAAATATGGACTACATACTCGGTGTATGAGATCCATGAAAACTGCGGGTGCATTGGTTAGACCGAATGGCATAACCATGAATTCGTAATGGCCATAACGAGTTCTGAAGGCTGTTTTTGGTATATCGGCTTCTTTAACCCTCAGTTGATGATAACCCGACCTTAAGTCGATTTTGGAGTATACACTCGAACCTTGGAGTTGATCAAATAGATCGTCGATTCGGGGTAAAGGGTATCGGTTTTTGATGGTTACTTTGTTCAGCTCATGGTAATCGATACACATGTGAAAAGTCCCATCTTTCTTTTTAACGAACAAAATTGGAGCTCCCCATGGTGACGTACTCGGTCGGATAAAACCACGTTCTAATAATTCTTGTAGCTGACTTTGTAATTCTTTCATTTCGATGGGCGCAAGTCTATATGGAGCACGAGCTATTGGTGCGGCTCCTGGTACAAGATCTATTTGGAATTCAACGGATTGGTGTGGAGGTAGTCCCGGTAATTCGTCCGGAAACACCTCAGGAAATTCTCTTGCAACGGGAACGTCATCGATTTTCTTTTCTTCTTTTTCAACCTTCTCGACGTGTGCAAATACGGCATAGCAACCTTTTCTTATTAGTTTGCGCGCCTTCAAACTACTAATAAGATTTAATTTGGCATTACCCCTTTCTCCGTACACTATTAAGGGTAATCTGTCTTCTCTCGGAATGCGAATCGTCTTCTCATGACAAACAACTTCAGCTTTCACCTTGGACATCCAGATCATTCCAATAATTACGTCGAAGCTTCCCAATTCCATCAGTATTAAATCAATTGCAAACGTTTCGCTAACTAAACTAATTTTTCGATTTTGGCAAATTTTATCAACCTTAATTAGTTTACCGTTTGCTACTTTAACTATACACTTTTTATCCAAAGGCGTTAACGGGAAATTTAATTTGGCACAAAATTCTCTACTCATATAACTTCTATCGGCACCCGAATCAAATAAAACATAAGCAGGTGTATTGTTGATAAGAAACGTACCCGTAACAAGTTCCGGGTCTTCCTGTGCTTTCTCCCCATTAATGTGGAAAGCTCTCCCACGGCCTTGCCTATTTCCATTCTGACACTGGTTTATGGTATGGCCCGGTTTTCCACATCCATAGCAAACAACGTCGTTATTATTTGTTCCGGCATTATTAGCTCCTCTGATTCTATTTGATCCGTAGATGTCACACTTTGCCGCAATATGGCCATTCCTATTGCACTTGGTACATAACTCTCTACAAAACCACTCTGGATGAAACGTATCACACCTTGGGCATATAGTTCTTTGCTTTTTGTTGTTGTTGTTGTTGTTGTTAGGGTTATTGTTGTTGAGACGTTTGTTGTTGTTATTGTTGTGATTGGGATTGTTATTGTTGTTATTATTATTGGGATGGTTGTTGCGGTTATTGTTGCGGTTGTTGTTGCGATTATTGTTGTTGTTGGGGTGGTTGCGATTGTTGTTGTAATTGTTGTTTTGATTGTTGTTGTTGTACTGGTGACCCTGATAACCGTTTTCCTCCCACTTTCTTTTCCCCTGTTTCATTATGGCCTCCTCGGCCGCTTCTTTCTTTATCCTTCCTGTAATTTGGCCTATCAATTTGTGGGCTATACGGCTTTCTTTCTGCATTGTTGCAGGGTCGTTAGTGTAGTGACCCGAACTTTTCCATGTTTATATATATTAATTGAGATTGATATTTACATGATTAAATGTTTCCAACATGTTAAGCAATCAAACTTATTAAGACTTGATTAATTGAAATATGTTTCATATAGACAATTGACCACCCAAGTTGACCGGTGATTCACGAACGTTAAAACTTGTAAAAACTATATGATGACATATATATGGATATATATATAGTTAACATGATACTATGATAAGTAAACATATCATTAAGTATATTAACAATGAACTACATATGTAAAAACAAGACTACTAACTTAATGATTTTTAAACGAGACATATATGTAACGATTATCGTTGTAAAGACATTTAATGTATATATATCATATTAAGAGATATTCATACATGATAATATCATGATAATATAATAATTTAAAATCTCATTTGATATTATAAACATTGGTTTAATAACATTTAACAAGATCGTTAACCTAAAGGTTTCAAAACAACACTTACATGTAACGACTAACGATGACTTAACGACTCAGTTAAAATGTATATACATGTAGTGTTTTAATATGTATTTATACACTTTTGAAAGACTTCAATACACTTATCAAAATACTTCTACTTAACAAAAATTCTTACAATTACATCCTCGTTCAGTTTCATCAACAATTCTACTCGTATGCACCCGTATTCGTACTCGTACAATACACAGCTTTTAGATGTATGTACTATTGGTATATACACTCCAATGATCAGCTCTTAGCAGCCCATGTGAGTCACCTAACACATGTGGGAACCATCATTTGGCAACTAGCATGAAATATCTCATAAAATTACAAAAATATGAGTAATCATTCATGACTTATTTACATGAAAACAAAATTACATATCCTTTATATCTAATCCATACACCAACGACCAAAAACACCTACAAACACTTTCATTCTTCAATTTTCTTCATCTAATTGATCTCTCTCAAGTTCTATCTTCAAGTTCTAAGTGTTCTTCATATATTCTACAAGTTCTAGTTACATAAAATCAAGAATACTTTCAAGTTTGCTAGCTCACTTCCAATCTTGTAAGGTGATCATCCAACCTCAAGAAATCTTTGTTTCTTACAGTAGGTTATCATTCTAATACAAGGTAATAATCATATTCAAACTTTGGTTCAATTTCTATAACTATAACAATCTTATTTCAAGTGATGATCTTACTTGAACTTGTTTTCGTGTCATGATTCTGCTTCAAGAACTTCAAGCCATCCAAGGATCCGTTGAAGCTAGATCCATTTTTCTCTTTTCCAGTAGGTTTATCCAAGGAACTTAAGGTAGTAATGATGTTCATAACATCATTCGATTCATACATATAAAGCTATCTTATTCGAAGGTTTAAACTTGTAATCACTAGAACATAGTTTAGTAAATTCTAAACTTGTTCGCAAATAAAAGTTAATCCTTCTAACTTGACTTTTAAAATCAACTAAACACATGTTCTATATCTATATGATATGCTAACTTAATGATTTAAAACCTGGAAACACGAAAAACACCGTAAAACCGGATTTACGCCGTCGTAGTAACACCGCGGGCTGTTTTGGGTTAGTTAATTAAAAACTATGATAAACTTTGATTTAAAAGATGTTATTCTGAGAAAATGATTTTTATTATGAACATGAAACTATATCCAAAAATTATGGTTAAACTCAAAGTGGAATTATGTTTTCTAAAATGGTCATCTAGACGTCGTTCTTTCGACTGAAATGACTTCCTTTACAAAAACGACTTGTAACTTATTTTTCCGACTATAAACCTATACTTTTTCTGTTTAGATTCATAAAATAGAGTTCAATATGAAACCATATCAATTTGATTCACTCAAAACGGATTTAAAATGAAGAAGTTATGGGTAAAACAAGATTGGATAATTTTTCTCATTTTAGCTACGTGAAAATTGGTAACAAATCTATTCCAACCATAACTTAATCAACTTGTATTGTATATTATGTAATCTTGAGATACCATAGACACGTATACAATGTTTCGACCTATCATGTCGACACATCTATATATATTTCGGAACAACCATAGACACTCTATATGTGAATGTTGGAGTTAGCTATACAGGGTTGAGGTTGATTCCAAAATATATATAGTTTGAGTTGTGATCAATACTGAGATACGTATACACTGGGTCGTGGATTGATTCAAGATAATATTTATCGATTTATTTCTGTACATCTAACTGTGGACAACTAGTTGTAGGTTACTAACGAGGACAGCTGACTTAATAAACTTAAAACATCAAAATATATTAAAAGTGTTGTAAATATATTTTGAACATACTTTGATATATATGTATATATTGTTATAGGTTCGTGAATCAACCAGTGGCCAAGTCTTACTTCCCGACGAAGTAAAAATCTGTAAAAGTGAGTTATAGTCCCACTTTTAAAATCTAATATTTTTGGGATGAGAATACATGCAGGTTTTATAAATGATTTACAAAATAGACACAAGTACGTGAAACTACATTCTATGGTTGAATTATCGAAATCGAATATGCCCCTTTTTATTAAGTCTGGTAATCTAAGAATTAGGGAACAGACACCCTAATTGACGCGAATCCTAAAGATAGATCTATTGGGCTTAACAAACCCCATCCAAAGTACCGGATGCTTTAGTACTTCGAAATTTATATCATATCCGAAGGGTGTCCCGGAATGATGGGGATATTCTTATATATGCATCTTGTTAATGTCGGTTACCAGGTGTTCACCATATGAATGATTTTTATCTCTATGTATGGGATGTGTATTGAAATATGAAATCTTGTGGTCTATTGTTACGATTTGATATATATAGGTTAAACCTATAACTCACCAACATTTTTGTTGACGTTTTAAGCATGCTTATTCTCAGGTGATTATTAAGAGCTTCCGCTGTCGCATACTTAAATAAGGACGAGATTTGGAGTCCATGCTTGTATGATATTGTGTAAAAACTGCATTCAAGAAACTTATTTTGTTGTAACATATTTGTATTGTAAACCATTATGTAATGGTCGTGTGTAAACAGGATATTTTAGATTATCATTATTTGATAATCTACGTAAAGCTTTTTAAACCTTTATTGATGAAATAAAGGTTATGGTTTGTTTTAAAATGAATGCAGTCTTTGAAAAACGTCTCATATAGAGGTCAAAACCTCGCAACGAAATCAATTAATATGGAACGTTTTTAATCAATAAGAACGGGACATTTCAGTTAGCACCTACATGCTCTTGGATTCGTTCTAGCAACCCTTTTATGAATGCTTCAATTTTTGCTTCTTCGTCCTCAAATGCTCCAGGACACATTAAAGCAGTTCATTGAAACGTCGCTCGTAGGTAGTGACATCTAACCCTTGGGTTGTCAGTGCTTTAAGCTCTGACTTGAGCTTGTTGATTTCGGTTCTGGGACGGTACTCTTCCGTCATCATGTGCTTGAAAGCGGACCATGAAAGTGCGTAGGCGGTATTCTGTCCTACGTAATCCATGTAGGTATTCCACCATATCAAAGCGGTACCCCTGAAAGTATGTGTGGCATACTTAACTTTATCCTTTTCTGCGCAGTTGCTGATTGCGAACACAGCTTCAACCTTCTCTGTCCACCGCTTTAGTCTAACGGGTCCTTCGGTTCCTTCAAACTCATTGGGTTTGCAGGCCATAAAAGCTTTGTAGGAACATCCTATCCGGTTGCCATTGTTTCCTCCACTGCTGGAACCCGATTGGTTATTGTTGTTCATTGCATTCACCACTGCAGCCACATTTGCAGCGAAAGCTTGAAGTTCTTCTGTGTTTAATTGTTGTTGTCTAGTAGCTGGAGGAGCCATTTCCTTCAAAAATAGCCGAATGAGTTAATCATATAGAATTTTTAGAAGTAGCCAAAAAGTATTTTGTAGCTTAATATGAACTTATTATTATAAAAGCCTTTTCTTCATATTAGCATTTTATAACTGTAATAATGTTCATACTTAGCAGCTAACACACAAATTAACTACTAAAATTCTAATATGAAAAACTATGGTAAGTTATTACGTTACTACGTAATAATAAGTTGTAATAATAATAATAAACCTTCCATGCTTATTCTTATTATTATACAATCATAAGGAAAATTACATTGCGGATTTTCTTAAAAACTTAAACACACAATATAATACATATTTAACAATGCATGGAATACAGGATAGCTGCCTATGGTTCAAGAACGGCGAGATTTCTTAGATGTTGACGTTGTTTCTTTCTCGACCAAACATTTGGATTTTCGTTTGGATAGTTCTTTTTCCAATTCCTCCCAATTGGTTCTTTCGGCTAATTGTTTGGGAGCAAAACCAACAGTCGTTATACGAGCGGTCATTTTATAAACTGGTCTCCTAGGTGGTTCAGGTGGATGATCACAAACATTTTGGGTCATAATAGGTTCATCGGGTTTGGGATCGGGTATAACAGCCAAAGATTTTCCCAAATCACGTTGTGGTTCGGTAATTTCCACAACTTCTTCAGGATCCTCTTCTTCGGGTTCCTCTTCGAGATCTTCTTCTGGAACCTCTACTGGCAATTGTGAATCTTCCCAATTTTCCCAACAATTTTCCACTTTAATGGTAGCACCAAAAGTTAACTTTTCCGTTGGTTCATAAGTCGTATGCTTTGACTCAGCCTCCGAATCACTTGATAAGTAAATGAAATCTGAATCACTAGAGATGCTTATATGATCGGATGAAGTCATCTATCACATAATAGTAGACACGTTAAGAGAATGATATATCTTATAATATTTATATGTTAATAATCTTATGTTTCCAACAATTATATTAAGCAATAATTTTTAAAGCAATTACGGTTGAAGTCCAGACTCACTAATGAATCAAAAATCAGTTAGACACACTAATGAAAAATTTTCTGATTCTCTAAGACCAACGCTCGGATACCTGAAATGCCCCGTTCATATTAATTATAAATGTTTCATATTAATTGGTTTCTTTGCGAGGTTTTGACCTCTATATGAGACGTTTTTCAAATCTTGCATTCGTTTTTAAAAACAACCATAACCTTTATTATGGAATAAAGGTCTTAATGATATAATTTATATTGTCTATCAAAGACAATCTCCACAAATAAATAAGTTTTTACACAACCTATTACAATATGATCAAATATATTACAACAACACTCCGAATGCAAGTTTAAACAATATAAACAATTATGCCGACTCCAAATCTTGACCTTGGGTTGGCATACGAGTATACGACAGCGGAAGCATTTTTAATATTCACCTGAGAATAAAAAATGCTTAAAACGTCAACAAAAATATTGGTGAGTCATAGGTTTAATTTCTAATTAATAATCATAATATTTAATAAGTCACAAGATTTCATTTAATTAAATGCGCAGGATCATTACAACTGCAAAAATCTTTCATACGATGAGTCGCCTGGTAACCGACCTTAACATAGAGCGCTTAAGATATCTGGCATTATACATTCCACTATTCAAATGTATGACAAGGACCCTTTGAAGTACTAAAGCATTTCCACTATTCGAAAATGGGGGTGGTTGGTGCCCTTAGATCTACCTTTAGGATTCGCGTCAATTAGTGTTTTTCACTAATTCTTAGGTTACCAAGCATAATAATAATAATAAGTACAGATATGTGGTATAACAAAACAATCGTAGAATGTAGTTCCATGAACTTGTGCTTATTTTGTAAAACATTTATAAATTTTGCATGTATTCTCATCCCAAAATAATTTAGATAGTAAAAATGGGACTATAACTCACTTGTGATGATTTCCGAATAGATGGTGGTAAGACTTGGCCTTTGACAAATTCACGAACCTAATAATAATATTCTCGTGTCAAGATATATATATATATATATATATATATATATATATATATATATATATATATATATATATATATATATATATATATATATATATATATATATATATATATAAAATTAATATTCCATACTTATGATACTTGTGATAATTTTAATTGTCCATTGTTAGTTGTCCAACGTTCGTAGTCCAATAGTCCAATAGTCCAATAGTATAAATATATATATATATATATATATATATGCTTATATTGTGTTAGAATTTACTAACACTATAATATATTGTCTTAATATAATAAGACACATAATATGTATATTGTCTGAAGCAATCCGCGACCCATTGTATACATGTCTCAGGCTCGATCACAACTCAAGGTATATAATAGTTTGGAATCCATTTCGACCCACAGCTAACTCGAAATTACTGCCAATGATGTCTTATAGTTCGTTCCAATAATATATATAGAAGAAATCAAAATGATATGTCAAAACGCTGTATACGGATCCATGGTGATCAAGTCATATATATATATGGTGCCTTACGATCTTTATTAAGACTATAATATATTGTCGTAGAACTTAATCACGACTATTATAAATGGTATTTTCATAAGTTTGGGAACAAGACATGTATAAATACATGTAGGATACAAGGTAAGTTAGCTAGGATAAGGTTAGCATCCATTTTTATGAATCATGTCCGTAGCTAAAAATTAAGAAAAATATCCAATTTTGTTTTACCCATAATTTCTTCGTTACAAATCCGTTTTGAGTGATTCGAGTTGCCATGGTTTCGTATCGAACTCAACATTATTAATCTTAACGGAAAAAGTATAAGTTTATAGTCAAAAATACAGCTTAGGTGTCAAATAAGAGAAGATAGTCATATCCGTCGTAAGAACGACATCTTGATGACCCTTTTGAAAAACATACTTCCACTTAGAGTTTAACCATGGATTTTGGATATATTTCATATCCATATAAAATAAGATTTTTCACCAAAGAAAATCTTTTAATTCAAAGTTTAAGATAGGTTTTTAAAATTAAACCCAAAACAGCCCCCGTTCGACTAAGACGACGTATATTCGATTTTAAGGTGTTCTTCGTGTTTACAAGTTTTATATCCTTATGTTAGCTTGACGTATAGTCATAATACATGTATTGAAGTATTTTAAAAGTCAAGTTAGAAGGATTAAGTTTATTTGCAAACAAGTTTAGAAATAATCTAAACTATGTTCTTGTTGTTATTAGTTATAACTCAAAATAAGATAGCTATGTGGATATGAATCGAATAAGATTATGAATAAGGCTACTATCTCAAATCAAATGAACAAAGTTGCTGGAAAAATATGGAGAATATCTTGAGTTCAAAGATACCCTTGATGGCTTGGAATTCTTGAAGTAAAATCATGAAATGAACAAAAGTTCGAATAAGAATTCTATCTTGAAATAAGATAGTTATAAGTATATGAATTGAACTAAAGCTTATATATGATTCTTACCTTGATTATAAGATGAAAATCTACTGGAAAGAAAGTAGAATTAGTGATCCTAAAGAGTTGTTGAGTTAGCTTGAAAGATTGGAAGTAAACTTCTTCATGTTGGAAGGTTAACTTGATATGTTCTTGAATGATTCTTGTTATGATGTTTTAAGCTTGTTCTTGAAGTGGTTTATGAGATATATGATGAAAAGTTGCTGAATATTTTGAGTATGTGTTTAAGAGTGAGTTAAAATGAAGATGTAAATGAAATGAGATGTGTATATATACACATACATACATACGTGAATATAGATATAGATATATGATATGTATAGTTTTATTTTGTTAGGAATAAGTCATGGTTAATGACAAAGGATGGTTCCCACAAGTCTCCATCATGTTTATACATGTCTAAAAACTGATTGAGGGCTGCTAATATCAATGATTTGGTATGTATATACCAATAGTAAATACGTTTAGAAGCTGGGTATGATACGGGTATAAATACCGAATGAATACGAGTAGAATTCTTGATAGAATTGAATGAGATTATGAGTATAGCTATCTTTGTTGAGTATAATTATGTTGATATATGTATTTAAGTCTTTCAAAAGTGTATTAATACATCTTAATACAATACATATACATTTAGTTTAAATTAGGGTTTAAGACGTCGAAAAACGTTACATATATGTATATTGTTTCGAAGTCTTTAAGTTAGTAGTCTCATTTTATATATATAACCAATTGTTAATATACTTAATGAAATACTTAAATATCATTTTAAAAATTCATAAATATATATATCCATATATATATTCCATTAAATAATTATCACACGTTATGACGTTCGTGAATCGTCAGACAAACTGGGTGGCCAAACGTTTGTATGAAATTCATTTCAAATAGACAAGTATTAACAAGTTGGATTGCTTAACATGTTGGAAACTTTTAATTATGTAAATATTAATCTTATATATATTAGCGGAAAAATCCGGGTCGTTACAGGGTTCAAGTCCCGTTCGTGGCAATTTGTTTTTTAAAAAAGGCTTCTCTTCAAGGTTGTACTCTATTTTATTGTTATTATTATTATTATTATTATTATTATTATTATTATTATTATTATTATTATTATTATTATTGTTATTATTGTTATAATTATTATCATTAGTATTATTATTAATTTGATTATTATTATTAGAATTATTATTATTAATATTGAAGTTATGATAATTATTATTATTACTATTATTAATTATAGTTATTATTAGTAAGTAAATTATTATTATTAACACTAATACATGCTATATCATTATAATTATTAAGTTAGTTATTATTATTAATTATATTAGTATTATCATTTATTATTATCATTACTAATATTATTATTTAAAGTATTATTAATATGTTATTTTGATAGTAATATTATTAGGATTTCAAGAATACTAAACATGTTAATTTATAATAAAAGGTGTTATGATAAAGATTAGAAAATTGTTATAATTATGCGAATACATGTAGATTATGATTATGAATACAAATTAATATTAAAAGAAACTATAGTCATTAGTTTGTAAATTAAACACGAAGGTTATGATTATTATTATAACTATGAATATACAAGTTTAATAATATTGTTAAAATTAAAAATATAGAAATTTTGGATAAATATTATTATGAAAACTATTAAAATGTTAACTAAAGTATGTTTTAAAAGAATTATTATAGTTAATATTATCATAGTTATTTTAATACAACCTAGTATTATTATCATTATTAACATTATTATTATTATTATTATCACTTTTATCATTATTATATAGTATCAATATTATTACTAATATTAGTATTTTCATAACTATTAATTTCAAACAAATGATCCTCATATAAAAATATACTTAACTTAATTAACAATTATATATATAAAATGAAAATATATAAATAATGAAACTTATAAATTGTTAAATATATAAATTACATCACTAATAATAATATATATTTATTCGATTATAAGTATATGTATTAATATATATACAAATGATATAGGTTCGTGAATCCGAGGCCAACCCTGCACTTGTTCAATGTTGTCATATGTATTTTTACTACAAAATTCAATATCGTGAGTTCATTTGCTGCCTTTTACTCTTTACATTTTTGGGACTGAGAATACATGTGTTGTTTTTACAACTGCTTTATTAAATGCTTTTGAAATATATTTTTGAACTGAGAATACATGAATTTCTTTAATAACTGTTTTACGAAATAGACACAATTAATCGAAACTACATTCTATGATTGAATTATCGAAATCGAATATGCCCTTTTTATCATGTCCGAAGTTGTCCCGGGATGATGGCTAATTTATCATGTCCGAAGTTGTCCCGAAATGATGGCGAATTTATCGTGTCCGAAGTTGTCCCAGAATGATGGCGAATTTATCATGTCCGAAGTTGTCCCGCAATGATGAGGATATTCTATATGCTACTTGTTAAGGTCAATTATCAGGTGTTCAATCCATATGAATGAATTTTATGCATGATGTTTATGGAAAATGGGAATATTAAATCTTGTGGTCTATTAAAATAATGAATTTTATTATTTACGATAAACCTATGAACTCACCAACCTTTTGTTTGACACTTGAAAGCATGTTTATTCTCAGGTATGAAAGAAATCTTCCGCTGTGCATTTGCTCATTTTAAAGATATTACTTGGAGTCATTCATGGCATATTTCAAAAAGATGTTGCATTCGAGTCGTCGAGTTCATCAAGATTATTATTAAGTCATTTATAGTTGGATATATTATGAAATGGTATGCATGATGTCAACTTTCGATGTGATGAAAGTCTGTCTTTTAAAAACGAATGCAATGTTTTTAAAATGTATCATATAGAGGTCAATTACCTAGCGATGTAACCAAATGTAATGTATTCGTCCAGATGGATTAGGACGGGTCCTTTCAGTTGGTATCAGAGCGGTGGTCTTAGCGAACCAGGTATTGCATTAGTGTGTCACACTGATAGTTGTTTAGATGCATTAGTGAGTCTGGACTTCGACCGTGTCTGCATGTCAAAAGTTTTGCTTATCATTTCTTGTCGAAAATTACATGTTTATCATTCTTAGTCTAGACACGTTTTACTGCCTCTGTTGCATAGATAGTGTATAGATAAATTCGTATCTTAGCGTATCTGTTACTGTAAACCTTGCCTGACAGCTTCTGAAGATTCCTCCGTAACTTATGGGATTTTAGTATTATATATGCATATGTAAATTATGTATTGCATGGTACTAATCTACATCCTATAATCTATTTCTTATCGAAAATCCTTCATCTGATCGTACGAGATGAATCCCTCAACCAGTTCGAGTCCCTCGAATTCCGACTTTTATTCCGAGATAGATGTTCACCTAAACTCAGGAAGCAGCGTCACTAGAATGAATCAACCAATCAGCCATCCCCAATTTATCTGATGGGTTCGTAGTCAACTTAATCAATGGAGACGAGAAGAAGGTGATCCTTTCCACCAACTAAATTGCCCTCTTGACGACTGTGACGATCGTTCCAAATCTATATGGATGAACACGTCATTCATTGATTTCATTGCGAGGTATTTGACCTCTATATGATACGTTTTGTAAACATTGCATTCTTTTGAAAAGGCACACCATAAATGAATATTTAAATCAAAGGTTTTCGACATCTAATGATTTCTACATATAGACAATCACCATAAATAATAGTTTACAACTGTACTTTCGTTGACAATGCAGTCAAAATAAGATACATGGTGATGATTTGGTGAATGCAACGTTTTCTTGAAAAATATGTCATGTAAGACTCCATGCACATAGCTTGTCTAACATCTAAGCAAACAGCGGAAGACTTCTAGGAAACCTGAGAATAAACATGCTAACAAGTGTCAACACAAAGGTTGGTGAGTTCATAGTTTTAATGTTTTGTATAATCTGTATATAAAGATGGATCACAAGATTTCAGTTGTTTCATCCAGAAACGTTTATCAAAATATTCTACGAAATTAAGCACCCTGGTAACTAAACTTAACGTATATATAATTTGTACCCTTTGTATAATCATCTTAATAATACACGCAAACCAACGTGTACGCTTCTCAAATAGCATACGTCCGTTAAAAGGCTAGTGCTCTAGCTCGGACGGGGATATCAAGCCCTATGGATCCATATACTACTACTCGCGCCCACCAGTTCTTATAACCGGCAGTTACTAGTTACCAAAGCTAAGGGATTTTCGGTTCAAACTCAGTATAGAATTTAGTATGTACTTGTGTCCATTGTTTTTAAAATAAAGTGCATGTATTCTCAGCCCAAAAATATATATTGCATAATCATTTAAAAAGGGAGCAAATGAAACTCACGCATATAAATATTGTAAATCAGTTTATAAAGCATTTGCATGTATTCTCAGCCCAAAAATGTAGAGAGTAAAAGGGATCTTATGAAACTCACCTTAGCAGCATATAAAGTCGTTCACCAAAATGTGATCGAAACACGGATTACCAAATAACCGTAGATTTCAACGTATCAATATTGAGATTCAATATTGTAGGAAAGTACGTAGACGCAACGGAGATGATAAACACTAGGTTTGATTCACAAATATACCCCCGAACATTACCCATAATCTCCTTGGCAATAACCCATAATTTCCTTAGCTCTATCCCGCTTGAAAACCATTTTGAAAGTGACACGCTCATGACCTCGTCGTAGTATTTTATGTATAATACTAATTAATAATAATACTACTAATAATAATAAGATTAATAATAATATTAATTTTAATAATAATAATAATAATAATAATAATAATAATAATATAATTAATAAATATGTATACGAGTGTAATATGTATGTGTGTAAATAAAATGAACTGACTTCGGCTGAATTTATAGATCCTGACTTGTCCCAGCCCTCCATGAGATCGCATGGGTCTGAGGCACAATGGCCATGCGATCGCATGGCCTCTTTTTCCAGCTCAGGTTTGTTTAACTTCTTCCTCGTCGATATATTTTTATATTATATATATATATATATAATATATTTAATTTATATAATTAATTATATATTATATTTAATTCACATGCATAGTTGACTTGAACTTTTCATTCCGATGACTCGTACGTTTACGCTCGACTTATGTCCCGCTTCCGGTTTCTCGAACGCATTTTCGTACGCTTAGAAAACTCGTATTTTATGTTTCGTGACATGTACCTTTGTCTAAATATAACCTTAAATTATCTATAAACTATATCACTAGAATTGTAACTTATACACTTGAGTGTTTTGGTCATTTACTTCTATAAATCATCGTCTCGCTATTTGTTAATATATATATATATATATATATATATATATATATATAATACATACATTTTCATTTTGAAATAGTGTTTTACTGTAGTAATTCACTGTAGCAAAGTCAATTTCACTGTAGCAAATAGTGATTTTTGAAAACACTATAGCATTTTGGGTACTGTAGCAATTTGAAAATACTGTAGCAAATTAGTGTTTTACTGGTTCATCTTAAACGTTTTAGTTCACTTATCTAAATATCAATCGAATTAACAAACGAATGTTACTATCGTTTACTAAATAACTTGAAATTATATATATGTGTATATCTTTCTTTGATATATATAGATCAGTTTTTAAATACACATTGGAAGTTATTTATAATTAATTTTAATAATAAATATTTCAACCTATCATATATATTCAAATAGATATTTAAACTAATAAGTTTAATGTACGGTATCAAACAATTAATACATTGTTATTTTTTTTCAAGTTATAGTATATATGTATCTATTTACATATAATTATTCGCGAATCGTCGAAAACAACCGAAGGGTATTTAAATATATAAAAGTAGTTCAAAAATTTTGAGATTCAGTTTTACAGAATTTTCTTATCGTGTCGAAAATGTTAACAATACAAAGATTAAGTTTAAATTTGGTCAGAAATTTCCGGGTCATCACAGTACCTACCTGTTAAAGAATTTTCGTCCCGAAATTTGAGTGAGGTCGTCATGGCTAACAATAAAAATGTTTTAATGACGAATATGAGTTGATAATAGAGTTTTATCTATGTTTGAATAATATGGATAAAATAATTCAATTACTCGAAGCGTATGAGAGAAGTTATCATAATCAAGTGAAATGGAGAATAGAGATGCGTCTTATCTCTTGATGTAGTAACAATTGATTTTCGGATTTTAAGGAATAGAAAATCTTCATAATCTAAATAAGATTTGATTCTTCAAAATTTGCGGAAATTAGGATTTTCTTTGATTAAATGTGTAATCTGCCTCGATTGCTATGTCTGATATTTCGCTTATAAATTGACCACTTCCGTTTCATTTATTTTCACCATTCCTATTATCTTCTTCCTTATTTCATACTTACAAAAGATTTGTGAAAATACTTCATCCAGTTCTGATTCTTGATATTTTCTTGGCTATCATATCATTCATTCTCCTTTTTCATCTGCCACCAGAGGAGGTTATCTTCTTCTACTATTACCTTGGGGTTATATTTTTTTTCATTCTCCCGTGTCTTTATATTGGTATACGCATTGATATACACGGTTCGTAATTTCGGGGTTGTTTTCGGGCTTCATATTTTCCATTATATTTTGGAGCTTCTTGCTTTCGTTCTCTTCCCGACTTTAAGTCACGCGAATAATGGTCCAGAATTCGTAACTATACAGTTCGGAATGAACATAGTTAATATTCTAAGAAAGAAATTGTAATGGCACGATATTGATTTGTCAAATTACCAGAATATCTGGAAAAGACCGAATCATCAAGAAAAATATTTTCTTGATATGTTTAGAGGTTAAATAGAATGAAAGAGTTATGTAACATGGTTCATGATGAGGATATGATCTGTGAACCTTTATCACGTTCCATTAGAAACTCAGCATGACTTACTGTAATATAATCACATTGATCAAGTGTCATTATATTATACTAACTCATGCTTCAGCTCCCAACACCACTTCCAAAATATTCATATTTTAAACTTGAAAGTTTCAGAATTTAGAAACTAAAATAGTTTCTTTTATGATGTAACACAGATATCGCAAGGAGAAAATTGATTTCTGATACGAATGATTATGAAATTATCTCCAGAAATATGGAGGATATTTATAATGAAAGATACGATGATATCTTAGAATTTCTAATATCAAAGGATGATGAAGAATATTGTCCGCAAGGGTTTAGATTCGGAAGTAAGGTATTCGTTAATGGCTTCAGTAAATACTGAATCTTTTGGATTCTTTGAAGGCAGGTTTCGTCCTTGTGATTTATCCACAGCCTCCTTCATACTTTGCTCAATCCGTTTTTTAGTTCCAAACTTTCTCTTTTTCTGAGCTTTGCCAGCGCACTATCCTTTATCATCAAACTTTTTACTGTTAAGGTCGTTTACAGTTTTTGCTGCTTCATCAGCATTTTTCAAGATTTCGAGAACTAGTTCGTAGTTTAAGGTGTTTTTCAGAAACTTCACATTCAAAATCTGTAAGTCTAGAAGATCGATGTTATCTATATATAACTGTTGTCGTAGAAAATACTGCGAGATTCAAAATACTGATTGTTAATTCCCGGTAGTTGTAATGGCAATTACCGTTACAAGATGTGGATGAGTACATGATATGGTTTCAATGAACAATTATAATGGTTTTTCGGAGAGACTTTACATCACAGATTAATGAATTTGCTGGTACCTTTACTGTTAATGTGGTGCAACATGAAAGGTTCCCCAGTAACAAAAACGTATATGCCAAAGTTACAAGTCTGAAAGGTCATCGTTGACTGGTTGAACGGTTGATAATACTGGATACTTTTGAAAAGGAATTGCAAAGTTATTTTCAGTAAAAACAATGCTAAAGGTTCTTGCACAGATTTAAAGTCAAAGTATAGCTTTGAAAGATATAGAGATTTAAGAATGATGTCACCCGTTAAATCTTGACTTGGATTTTGATCTGTCAATATCAGAATATGTAATTGAATTTGTATGGAAATGATTGTATATCGCTGTGAGCATAGTTAATAATGTTTGAATCAAAGTTGAAGAATGTACAGTATAACATATTAATTGTGAACTTATATATTTCTCGGGAATTACCTACCCGTTAAAGATTTCACAAGTAATATTTTATACAAAAGAATTTTCATTACAGTCTTTATGAAAATATATGTATGTATATTTCTTCAGATGTAATACGGATTTGATGAGTTAATATCATATTAAGCTCATTTGATTTTCAGCTTGACTTAGAAATGATTAATCTCTAAAACATTAAAGATTACATAATCTTTGCGGAGTTTTTCACTAATGAAATCAACACTTCATTATTTATTCTTATTGATATTTCTCGGTGAAGGATGTTGGTGCTCGTGGAATTTTTGTTAACCTTACAAGACACAGATGATGTTTTCTGGAAAGTTTCAAGTATATCGAAATTGAAAATGTAAAATCAATCATGTAATTGATTAATACACTTGGTTTATTATGAAATGGAATTCATTGGGTTGAAATAGAGATTGTAGTTAACGAAGGTTAAGTTGTTAACAAAGGATGTACATCATAGCATATTAATAATATGAATTTAACCGAGTAGTATTTACCCTTTTTCAATTCATACTTAATAGCTTAGTACGAAAAGATTTATGATGGTTTTAAAATATATATAAGATATACATATAAATTCTTAAGAGGGAATGAGTTAATATTTCATAACTCGTTGATACAAATATACGCGTTGTTGACTTGTAATAATATCCACGGTGCTTTCTTGAACTGGCGGAGCTTGTGATGTTAGAGGTGCTGATGATTCTAATGATGTTGACAGCACTGACTGTGCTGGTGAGGCTAAGGGTACTATTGATGTTGTTGGTAAAACAAGTCTAGCTTGTACCTTACGCATCATTCTTGTCAGGGTTTCTATTCTTCCTTCTATTCATCTGATTTACGGTAAGAACTGGGATAAATAATCTCTAAGATTTTAGAGATTACATAATCGCCTTAGAATATTTCTTTGATGAAGTTATGAATCAATACTTCATCATTTATTGTTGTTGGCACTTCTTGGTATCTACGGTGCGTATGATGGTGATATCCGAAGTACAGTTTTTAGATGTGATATTGAGGTGTGGGATGCGGATGTGGTTGTTGGTGGTGGTAATGGTACTGTTGTTGTTGATGATGGTGGTACTGGTTATGCTGCTGGTGCTGCTACTGGTATTTGTAACCTTCGCACCATATCTCCAAAGCCACTAACAGAGCGCGAAGCTCGTTGACTTCTTCTATTATACCGGGATGATCAGTGGTTCAGATGAGCGGACGAATAAGATTTAGAATGTGAGATAGTATATAATCATGGCTAGATACTCTGGAAATGAGAGAGAAAATGGTATTACGAACAGGTTCGCCAGTAAGTGCTTCAGGTTCTTCGCCAAGAGGGCAATGTGGTGGATGGAAGGGATCGCCTTCTTCTTGTCTCCAATGACTAAGTAAGCTACGAACCCATCCCCAATTCATCCAGAATAAATGATGGCTAATTGGTTGATCCATTCCGGTTATACTGTCTTCGGAGTTCAGGTGAATATCCATATCGGAATAGCTGTCGAAATTTAAGGAATTTGAACTAGATACGTGATCCATCTTGTATAATTAGAGAGATAATTTTTGATATGAAATAGATTATAGAATTTAGATTGGTACTCTTCAATACATAATTTACATATGTATATATAATACCAAAATCCCGTAAATTACGGAGAAATTTTCGGAAGATGGCAGTCAAAGTTTACTGTAATAGATATGCCAAGATATGAATTTTGTCGGTACACTATCTATGCAGTAAATGCAGTATGACGTGTCTAGACTTAGGAATGATAAGCAAGTAATTTTCGACAAGAAATGATAAGCAAAACTTTTAACATGCAGACATGGTCGAAGTCCATACTTACTAATGCATCTTAACAACTATCAGTTAGACACACTCATGTAAGACCTGGTTCACTAGGACCAACGCTCTGATACCAACTGTGACGATCGCTCCAAATCCATATGGACAAACACGTCATTCATTGATTTCATTACGAGGTATTTGACCTCTATATGATACGTTTTGTAAACATTGCATTCTTTTGAAAAGGCACACCATAAATGAATATTTAAATCAAAGGTTTTCGACATCTAATGATTTCTACATATAGACAATCACCATAAATAATAGTTTACAACAGTACTTCCGTTGACAATGCAGTCAAAATAAGATACATGGTGATGATTTGGTGAATGCAACGTTTCCTTGAAAAATATGTCATGTAAGACTCCATGCACATAGCTTGTCTAACATCTAAGCAAACAGCGGAAGACTTCTAGGAAACCTGAGAATAAACATGCTAACAAGTGTCAACACAAAGGTTGGTGAGTTCATAGTTTTAATGTTTCGTATAATCTGTATATAAAGATGGATCACAAGATTTCAGTTGTTTCATCCAGAAACGTTTATCAAAATATTCTACGAAATTGAGCACCCTGGTAACTATACTTAACGTATATATAATTTGTACCCTTTGTATAATCATCTTAATAATACACGTAAACCAACGTGTACGCTTCTCAAATAGCATACGTCCGTTAAAAGGCTAGCGCTCTAGCTCGGACGGGGATATCAAGCCCTATGGATCCATATACTACTACTCGCGCCCACCAGTTCTTATAACCGGCAGTTACTAGTTACCAAAGCTAAGGGATTTTCGGTTCAAACTCAATATAGAATTTAGTATGTACTTGTGTCCATTGTTTTTAAAATAAAGTGCATGTATTCTCAGCCCAAAAATATATATTGCAAAATCATTTAAAAAGGGATCAAATGAAACTCATGCATATAAATATTGTAAATCAGTTTATAAAGCATTTGTATGTATTCTCAGCCCAAAAATGTAGAGAGTAAAAGGGATCTTATGAAACTCACCTTAGCAGCATATAAAGTCGTTCACCAAAATGTGATCGAAACACGGATTACCAAATAACCGTATATTTCAACGTATCAATATTGAGATTCAATATTGTAGGAAAGTACGTAGACGCAACGGAGATGATAAACACTAGGTTTGATTCACAAATATACCCCCGAACATTACCCATAATCTCCTTGGCAATAACCCATAATTTCCTTAGCTCTATCCCGCTTGAAAACCATTTTGAAAGTGACACGCTCATGACCTCGTCGTAGTATTTTATGTATAATACTAATTAATAATAATACTACTAATAAAAATAAGATTAATAATAATAATAATAATAATAATAATAATAATAATAATAATAATAATAATATAATTAATAAATATGTATACGAGTGTAATATGTATGTGTGTAAATAAAATGAACTGACTTCGGCTGAATTTATAGATCCTGACTTGTCCCAGCCCTCCATGCGATCGCATGTGTCTGAGGCACAATGGCCATGCGATCGCATGGCCTCTTTTTCCAGCTCAGGTTTGTTTAACTTCTTCCTCGTCGACATATTTTTATATTATATATATATATATATATATATATAATATATTTAATTTATATAATTAATTATATATTATATTTAATTCACATGCATAGTTGACTTGAACTTTTCATTCCGATGACTCGTACGTTTACGCTCGACTTATGTCCCGCTTCCGGTTTCTCGAACGCATTTTTGTACGCTTAGAAAACTCGTATTTTATGTTTCGTGACACGTACCTTTGTCTAAATATAACCTTAAATTATCTATAAACTATATCACTAGAATTGTAACTTATACACTTGAGTGTTTTGGTCATTTACTTCTATAAATCATCGTCTCGCTATTTGTTAATATATATATATATATATATAAATAATACATACATTTTCATTTTGAAATAGTGTTTTACTGTAGCAATTCACTGTAGCAAAGTCAATTTCACTGTAGCAAATAGTGATTTTTGAAAACACTATAGCATTTTGGGTACTGTAGCAATTTGAAAATACTGTAGCAAATTAGTGTTTTACTGGTTCATCTTAAACGTTTTAGTTCACTTATCTAAATATCAATCGAATTAACAAACGAATGTTACTATCGTTTACTAAATAACTTGAAATTATATATATGTATATATCTTTCTTTGATATACATAGATCAGTTTTTAAATATACATTGGAAGTTATTTATAATTAATTTTAATAATAAATATTTCAACCTATCTTATATATTCAAATAGATATTTAAACCAATAAGTTTAATGTACGGTATCAAACAATTAATACATTGTTATTTTTTTCAAGTTATAGTATATATGTATCTATTTACATATAATTGTTCGCGAATCGTCGAAAACAACCGAAGGGTATTTAAATATATAAAAGTAGTTCAAAAATTTTGAGATTCAGTTTTACAGAATTTGCTTATCGTGTCGGAAATGTTAATCATACAAAGATTAAGTTTAAATTTGGTCAGAAATTTCCGGGTCATCACAGCGAAGAACCCGTAGCACTTACCGGCGAACTAGTTCGAAACACCATTTTCACCCTCATTTCCCGAATATCTCGCCACGATTATATTCTATCTAAAATTATAAACCTTATTCATCCGCTCGTTCCGACTGACAATCATCACGAATAATTGAAGAAGTCAACGAACTTCGCGCTCGAGTAATCAATTTGGAGAATATGGTGCAAAATTTACCAGCTTCAGCAACATCATCGGCACCAGCAGTATCATCAGTAACAGCACCAGTACCATCAACAATCCATGCCTCAACATCTCATTATGTATCTCGAGTATAATCATCATTCTATGAATCGTTCTACATCATTTATCTTCGTTTTACATGACGATTATGTAATTTCTAATATTTTAGAGATTATATATTCTTGTTCTAACAGTAAATCAAATGAGTTTAATATCATATTGACTCATTAAATCCATGATTACATCTGAAGAGAATATATATGTAAGTATATTTTCATAAAGATTGTAATTAAAAATTCTTTTATACAAACGATTAATGGTGAAAATATTTTAACGGGTAGGTAATATCCGAGAAATATTTAGATTTCACATTAATAAGTTACACTGTACATTCTTCGAATCTGATTCAACAGTCATTTACTATCCTACTTACACCCACAGATATACGTATCCGTTCACCGCAGAATAACCATTTTCATTCAATTTCATATTTGGATTTTGACCTATCAGAATCCAACAAGTGGCATAATGAAGAAAACATTGGACAAAAATAAAATTTGTTAAAAACAAATAAATTAACTATGAGAAATTTTGTTAAGAATCCACGCTAACAAAATTCTAGCTAACTGTTCCTAGCTAACTGTTAATTTCTTATTACATTTATTTATCGCAATTTATTATCGCAATTTTAATTCTCGCAATTTTAATTATCATCATTTAATTTCTGTTATTTTATTTACGCACTTTAAATATCGGGACACGTATACAAGGTTTTGACATATCATATCGACGCGTCTATATATATTATTTGGAATAACCATAGACACTCTATATACTGTAATGCTCGAGTTCGCTATACAGGGTTGAGGTTGATTCTATAATAATATATATACTTTGAGTTGTGATCGAGTCTGAGACATGTATACAAGGGGTCACGATACGTATGAATTAATTCGAATATTAGATATATGAATTATTGAATTTCTAATTGTAGACTATTAACTGTGGACTGCCAACATTGGAAAATTAAAATGAATTAAAATATTGATTATAACATATGAAACTAAACATTTCTTCAAGTTTGCCACTTGATTTCATCTTAAATCGCATTTGTAACTTGACGATTTCAATCTGTGTTCAAACCTTTCATGATTCTTGAAAACACCTCAATCGAGAAGATGAATCAATCGCACTTCATCTACGGAAGAAAAGATAGATGCATATAGTTATGCACCTGTAAACACTCAGAACCTGAGTAAATGTTTAACACGTATCTGTGCTAGCTCCTTTGGCGTTGTTATTACCGAAAATCAATTTGCAATCCCTTTCCAAATTAGCCAAATTTGTCACAGCTCCAGCAAATCAACTTCGACTTTCATCCGGATTAACTTTATTATAACCTTGACATATAAGTTTGTCTTTCGTCAACATTACCGGGGAACCTTTTATATCTCGCCACATTAGCAGAAAACTTACCAACAACTTCATTGATCTTTGACTTTCCGAAGAACCACTATATTTGTTCGTTAAAACCCTATCATATACTCATCCGCACCTTGTAACGAGAATTGCCGTACCAATTACCGGGAATTAGCAAACAATATTTTGAATCTCGCGACGTTTCTACATATAACATTTATCTCTTAGAATCATGATCTTCCATTCTGAAATTCTGAAAAGCAACCAGTCTGTGAATCAATACTCTGAATTTTGAAAAGTTAAATGAAGCAACATAAACTGTAAACGACCTTAACCGTCGGAAATTTGATGATAAAGGATAGTATATTGGCAAAGCTCAGAAAAGTTGGAACTGAAAAAAAAATGGATTGAGCTAACCCTGAAGGAGACCGAGGACAAATACAAGGACCAAACTCTATATTCAAAGAATCCAGGTAATTCTGGATCCAATGAAATCTTCAGCAAATATCTTTTTCCGAAGTCATGTTAAATCTTGTGGAAAAATCTTTTTTTTATCAACCTTCGATCTTAGAAATTCCAAAATATCATCATAAATATCTTCGATATTTCTGAAGATATCTTCATAAATATTCTCGTCCGATATTATTTATCTTTTCGCGTTATCTGTGTTACATCATAAAGGAAACTATTTTAGTTTCTAAATTCTGAAACTTTCGAGTTTAAAATATGAATGATTTTGAAGTAGTGTTGGGAACTGATGCATGAGTTAGTATAATATAATGACACTTGATCAACGTGGTTATATTATAGTAAGTCATGCTGAGTTTTTAAATGGAACTTGATGATTCACAGACCATAACGTCATCAGGTGCCATGTTACACGACTCTTACATTCTATCTAAAATATAAACATATCAATAAATTAATTTCTTGATAGTTCTATCTTTCCTTTGAATTCTGGTAATTTAACCAATCAAAATCGTGCTATTACAATCTCTCTCTTAGAACATTAGTTATGTTCATTCGAAAACTTCATACCTACGAATTCTGAATCATTACCCGCTTGACTTAAAGTCGGGAAAAGAAAACAAAATGATGGAACTTCAAAATATAAAGAAAATGAAGAGGGTGGATTTATGGTGAAATATCCGACAGAGGAATCAAAATAGATTATCTCATTTAACCAAAGAAGATCCTATTTCCTTAATTACCGGAGAATCAAATCTTATTACAAAGATATCCTCTAAATCCCTTGAATTCCGAAAATCAACCGTGACTACGTCACCAGTTGAGACGAATATGTATTCATTCATTTCATTATTTTATGACAGCTTCACTCGTACGCTTCACATAATCGAATAGTTTTATCTATATTAATTAATAATGATAAAACTCTATTTAACAACTCATATTCATCATGAAAACATTTTTTTGTGTTAGCCATGACGACCTCGATCAAATTTCGGGACGAAATTTCTTTAACGGGTAGGTACTGTGACGACCCAGAAATTTCCGACCAAATTGAAACTTAATCTTAATATGTTTTCAACACGATAAGCAAAAATCTGTAATGTTGAGTCTTGGAGATTTTGAAACTATATTCATATAATGCAATTACCCACGACTGTTTTTGATGATTCACGAACAATTGTTGTTAATAAATATGTATAAGTATAAGTTTATATAATAAATTGAAATAATAAAAATACAATTAAATCCTTGGAATTAAATATGTAAAATAATATAAAACAATTAAGTGTAAATTTAAAATGAATCTATATATAAGACTTCTATGAATAATTAGTATTTGTATATTGTAATTAATATTCAATAAAGATTATCATATTATTTATGATATTACATAATACAAGTTAAAATATAGATGTTATATTAATATTATTACTTTTATTACCATTATAAATAGTATTATCAATATTAATATCAGTATTATTAATAATATTATATCTATATGAAATTTAATACATTTGATTTGTTATATCATTAGTAATATTAGTATCATTATTAATGTCATTATTATTATAATTAATAGAAAAATTATAATTATTATAATTAATATTAATATTATTATTAGTATCATTAACAAGATTAGTATTATTATAATTATCATTATTATTATTAGTTATTATTAAATTTACTAATATTATCATATCTGTATTATTATTGTTATCTATTTTGATGTTATTATTATTATTATTACTAATATAATTATTAGTATTATTGTTAGCATTCGATATTATTATTAATAATTTTATTAGTTTTATTATTAGTATTAATATTTGATTATTAATAACATTATCAATGCTAAAACTTATGAATTTATATATATTTATATAATCAAATAAACAGATATATATATAAATACATATATAAATATATATAATACAGATATATATATATATATATATATATATATATATATATAAGTACATATACAGATTATATATATATATATATAAACATAAATACGATTAATCATATAAATAAATACTGTGATAAATACAAATAAATTTCATATTCTGTTTTCAATCGTTGTCATGCTTTAAGGAATTTGTTTTATACCTCCTAGATCGTACCAATCAGGAATCCAATCACAGACTTATTCGATTTTCAGTTAGCAATCTACTTCACCTTTTATTTTTTATTATTTATGTCCTGATCAATAATTCACGTCGACCTTAAATTCTTTATATAATTGATAATTATCAGTGGTATTCAATCCATACGATCGTAAATCATCCATCAAAATTTATACATTTCATTTATTGTTTTCAGCTGGTTGAATTAAATCAGAAAAGAGGAAGAACACAGGCTTTATGCCCTGTTCTTGTTCCATTTTTCTAAAACCTCAAATACGAACCAAACCTCAAAAAGTGTTAGTGCAATGTTGTTAGTAATCATCCAAATAAACTAGCTGAAAAGTTTCAAGGTTCATCTTTTCTTCTCACGTTTGAATTTCCGAGTCAAAGCTTCAAATTTAAAAAGTCAAACTTTGTTCTTCATTAAAATTCAAACTTGTTTTAATGTTTCCAATTAAATTGAGGTTACAGAAAGTTTTTAATTAGGATTTAGCACCTTTTTCATGTAGAAGACATTATCTAAAACCTTCTAAAAACTCGAGATTGATTTCAAGTTTATAAACGACCTACAGGGACTGTTTCAGTATATTTTGTTATTTTAATTCTGTTTTAAATCATGTAATCCATTACTATTCGTCTTCTATGTCTGTAAGAATCCTAAAAAAAAACCAAAATTTAAATGATTGTGTTGATTGATTAATTCAGGCAGTCTGAGTTTGGGTAATGAAGAAGAAGAAGTAGGAAGGCAGATAGTATAAGATATATAAATTTTTAGCGGGCCATCAAATCAGAAAAAAAAACCCAAACAGACGGATGGTTGGGAGCTTGTGTGTGTAACCGAGAGGTCTCGGGTTCGAGTCCCGTTCGTGGCAATTTTTTTTTTAAAAAGGCTTCTCTTCAAGGTTGTACTCTATTTTATTGTTATTATTATTATTATTATTATTATTATTATTATTATTATTATTATTATCATTATTATTATTGTTATTATTGTTATAATTATTATCATTAGTATTATTATTATTAGAATTATTATTATTAATATTGAAGTTATGATAATTATTATTATTACTATTATTAATTATAGTTATTATTAGTAAGTAAATTATTATTATTAACACTAATACATGCTATATCATTATAATTATTAAGTTAGTTATTATTATTAACTATATTAGTATTATCATTTATTATTATCATTACTAATATTATTATTTAAAGTATTATTAATATGTTATTTTGATAGTAATATTATTAGGATTTCAAGAATACTAAACATGTTAATTTATAATAAAAGGTGTTATGATAAAGATTAGAAAATTGTTATAATTATACGAATACATGTAGATTATGATTATGAATACAAATTAATATTAAAAGAAACTATAGTCATTAGTTTGTAAATTAAACACGAAGGTTATGATTATTATTATAACTATGAATATACAAGTTTAATAATATTGTTAAAATTAAAAATATAGAAATTTTGGATAAATATTATTATGAAAACTATTAAAATATTAACTAAAGTATGTTTTAAAAGAATTATTATAGTTAATATTATCATAGTTATTTTAATACAACCTAGTATTATTATCATTATTAACATTATTATTATCACTTTTATCATTATTATATAGTATCAATATTATTACTAATATTAGTATTATCATAACTATTAATTTCAAACAAATGATCCTCATATAAAAATATACTTAACTTAATTAACAATTATATATATAAAATGAAAATATATAAATAATGAAACTTATAAATTGTTAAATATATAAATTACATCACTAATAATAATATATATATTTATTCGATTATAAGTATATGTATTAATATATATATATATATATATATATATATATATATATATATATATATATATATATATATATATATATATATATATACAAATGATATAGGTTCGTGAATCCGAGGCCAACCCTGCACTTGTTCAATGTTGTCATATGTATTTTTACTACAAAATACAATATCGTGAGTTCATTTGCTCCCTTTTACTCTTTACATTTTTGGGACTGAGAATACATGCGATGTTTTTACAACTGCTTTATTAAATGCTTTTGAAATATATTTTTGAACTGAGAATACATGAATTGCTTTAATAACTGTTTTACGAAATAGACATAATTAATCGAAACTACATTCTATGGTTGAATTATCGAAATCGAATATGCCCTTTTTATCATGTCCGAAGTTGTCCCGGAATGATGACGAATTTATCATGTCCGAAGTTGTCCCAGAACGATAGCGAATTTATCATGTCCGAAGTTGTCCCGGAATGATGGCGAATTTATCATGTCCGAAGTTGTCCCGGAATGATGGCGAATTTATCATGTCCGAAGTTGTCCCGGAATGATGGCGAATTTATCATGTCCGAAGTTGTCCCGGAATGATAGCGAATTTATCATGTCCGAAGTTGTCCCGGAATGATGGCGAATTTATCATGTCCGAAGTTGTCTCGGAATGATGAGGATATTCTATATGCAACTTGTTAAGGTCGATTATCAGGTGTTCAATCCATATGAATGAATTTTATGCATGATGTTTATGGGAAATGGGAATATTAAATCTTGTGGTCTATTAAAATGATGAATTTTATTATTTACGATAAACCTATGAACTCACCAACCTTTTGGTTGACACTTGAAAGCATGTTTATTCTCATGTATGAAAGAAATCTTCCGCTGCGCACTTGCTCATTTTAAAGATATTACTTGGAGTCATTCATGGCATATTTCAAAAAGACGTTGCATTCGAGTCGTCGAGTTCATCAAGATTATTATTAAGTCATTTATAGTTGGATATATTATGAAATGATATGCATGCTGTCAACTTTTGATGTGATGAAAGCCTGTCTTTTAAAAACGAATACAATGTTTGTAAAATGTATCATATAGAGGTCAAGTACCTCGCGATGTAACCAAATGTAATGTATTCGTCCAGATGGATTATGACGGGTCCTTTCAATATCTATCCTTGAAGTTGTGATGTCGTCCAACGGTGGTGGTTTGCCTCCTTTAGGGGAGGTCAGGAGTTCGACTCCTGTTAGCTACACATTAAAAACACAATTTCATCCCTGCCATGAAGTATGTATTCACCCATGACACATTTCTCATATCGTTTGGGAGGGTAAATGTGAGGGGGGTTTTACTTGGCCGTGCCTTTGGATCGGTTTCAAGGTTTCCTCCCAGGCAGCGATGGGGGTGAGGTTATTATCACTGCATAGTCAGAACGGGAGATGATCGCAACAGGTGGTTTAGTCCCCTCCGGGTGATCCCAATCGCTGTAAAAAAAAATCATATATCTATCCATTTGTTATTTTATAGTTAAACTTTAATATTTATTTATTTATATCATTTAAAGATAATTAAAAGTAAGAGATGAGAGGAAAGCCATTGGACTTATTGAAAGAAACAATAAAGTGAAGTTAGTCGAGCAATTTCCATGAATTTAGCTTTTGAATAAATTAAACGCATACTTCCAATTAACCTTTAACCTTAATTTTAAAAAGTTGCCAATAGCATTTAGGAAGAATATAATAATATTTCTAATGAAAATTATATCCAATCACTCGGCAAAGGAAAATTGATGGTTTTATTCGTATAATTTATACAACGCGCTTGAACGCGAATATTCCTCGTTTTCTTAGAAGTCGAAGCTCACTATATGGTATCAAAGCGTTCCACAAGGTATCAAACCTACTTGTGTGCCCTTCATGATGGTTGAGGCGCATCTCATTGAGGACGATGAGTTTGGGTATACCCCACATCTACCATGAACATGACTGATTTTGAAATTATGTTTTGATCTGACGAGAATTTCATGAGTTTAACTAGGGAGATTGTAACGACTCTTCCAATATCGAATAAAAAAATAAATTGTGAGTCTCTTATAAAGAAATTAAGGGTTAACAAATATCTTTTTTGAATATTTACGGCTAGTTCATTGTTTTAATTTGGAAGCGTTACATAAATCAATGTAATTTTAAAGTATACAAAGACAATTGGTGTAATTTAATAAAAATTACCAATATTATAATTGTGAATTTAAAGAGGATTAATATTTTATATTAATATAATATGTAAAGTATAAGGACTATCTTTATAATTTAACATTTACCCTAACTAATTTTAAGGGTTTACGAAACATAGCTTTATATTAATCTTTTGGGGAAAAAGTTGACGTCCAAACCGACCTACACGTTTGACTTAACTCAACACACAAACACCACCTTGAATCAGTCTCAATAGCAAACTTACTCCGTAATTATTAACAGAAAACAAATGCTTTGAATTAATTAATCAATCTAATGGCTTAATTTTCTAGTGTTTGTGTACGTCGTTATCGGTTACTTTTGATCTGTTCACACATAATTGCACTCCTTATATATTTTGATTATTTGATTATTGTCTCTACAATTCCGTATATCCACAATTTCTAGGGTTTGTGAATGTGTACGGATAACAGGAACAATACATATTAATAAATGGGGAGTGAAGTGGAATTGATTGAAGAAGATGCGGTGAACACAGTATTTGTTGCAGTGGGGAAGAATGTTAAGGACAGTAAATCATTGTTACTGTGGACTTCACAGTTTTTTACTGGAATGAAAATATCCTTACTTCATATTCATCAACCATATCACATAATCACTCTTTGTAAGTCTGTTAATTTAATTACTATTGATACTGTTATTTTATATTTTTGTGTTTCAATTTGTGAAATATAGCATACTGGAGTAAAAATTACCCTGATATTATATATTGATATAATATACTATGTAATGATGGAGTAGCTAATATTGTAAGTTTTGTATGTTTATTCATCAGTGTAAAATTGTGTGTGCATCAGTTGGGAAAAAAACATGATAATGTTCATGCTAGATTACTTGATTTGTGAATATTGTCGAACTAGTAATAGGTTGAGATACTTTTGGTAAACATGTTGTAGATGTTAATTAAGTGGATATTTTATTAGATTCTGAGATGATTACGGTTAAGAATTCGATTCGTCGATATTTAGAATGTTGTGTAAACATGGAAAACGGTCTGCATATTGAAGTAATTAATATGGCGTTAGAAAGGATTGAATGGAGATAATGAAAAACAAGATTTAATCTGGTTCAAATGATCGTCTAGTTCTGATTTAATCTTAGCTAACATGAACTCGCGGTTGATTCAGATGCTCGCAATGTTTTGTTTTTTTGTTTCCAGTGAATGAAAAGTTACCTGCGAGTAAATTGAATAAGCACATGTTTAAGGCATGGCGGGAACTTGAACTACAAAAGATGCATAAACTGTTAAATCAGTACACTCTCATTCTTACTCAAGCTGGGGTATAGTTACTTGCTCTTGGTCCTCTATAAATATGCATTTTTCTGTTTTTTTATCATATTGGAAGAAGTTTGAAGGTATCTTGTAACTATAGGTTGTAATATAAGCGAGTCTGTCAGGTTGGGTAACATTTCAAAATGGTTAATTCTATTTCCAGGTTAGAACGTGTTGGCTTGACACATTTGACCCGTTTCCTTCTATGCTCTTTTTGATATTATGTAGGTGAATACGGGCAAAATGTGGATAGAGGCCAATAATGTTGAAACGGGTATTGTAGAAACCATTACGAAGCATGGCATTAAACGGCTTGTCATTGGAGCTGCAAATGAGAAGCTATATTCAAAGTACGAAATCTATAATAAGTTTAGTCCAAAAATCATATTTACCAACATGCAAATATAATAAAGAATTGGCATTAATGAGCTCAATCTGTTAAGATTGCAGGGATATGGCGGAGCCCACGTCAAATAAAGCGATATACGTTAGCCAACATGCTCCAATCTCATGCAAAATCTGGTTTGCTTGCAAAGGCCACCTCATCCATACAAGGTATCTTTGTTGTTAAATAAATGCAACTCACACTTAACTTGTTTTTGCTTTGTTCTACGGTATATGAAGTTGCATTTTGACCTTAACAAGTTGGTCAAACAAGATCACTTCTTTATGATAACGAATAACAATGTATTTTGCCAGAATTTGAAAATTTGTTTTACAAACTATTGATACTTGTTTTACAAAATATAATGTTACAAGACAAGTTATTTTTTATTATTTATGTGAGCAATAAAATAGGAATATTGTATTACAACAAAATTATGTTAAACTGTGTTGTTGCAGAGAAAAGCCTGCTAGTCCTACCTCTGGTTTAAAAAGCATCGTTGCGTTATACCCTTCATCAGCTGCTGAAGAAACAGCGTCGATACGCTATCATGAACCACATGCTGACGTGGCAGTGAACTCAGTTCGATCTTCGGAGAATTCAACGTCCACAGAAAATGATTCTAGTACCTCAACTTCAACTCAATTAATGATTAATGATGCAACAGAAAATGGATTAACTTTAACCTCATCTCATGAAGAAACAGCGTTGATACTTTATGATGAAGCACATGCTGACATGGCAGTGAATTCAGTTAATGATTTTAGCACCTCAACTTCAACTCAGTTAATGATTAATGATGCAACGCGAAGTGGATTAACTTTAACCTCACCGAATGAATCTCAAGACCAATTGGTTCACTCAATTTCTACCATGTTTTTGGTACAGTAGAATTTTTTTTATTCTTTGCTAATAATAAAATTGCAGGGTAAATTATGAGTCATTTATATTTACGAGTATCACCTGGTTTTTCCAGGGGCTATCATCTTCGGAGTTGCAAGATAAACTAGAGTATGCGGCCACAGATGCTAAAAATTTAAAGCAGAAAGCGTTTGAAGAGTCTATAGAACGATGGAGGGCTGAGGAAGATGCAAAAGATGCTTTATCTAAGGTGAGTCAAAAATAATATTTTCTAATTTTCATGGTTGAAAACGGCTCTAATTTGTTGGTCAATGCTAAAAAGTCAGGTCAAAGCCACTCAACGTCAGTCAATTGTAGACTTTTTTTTTCTGGCCTTGTTCTAGTGCAAATGTAAATCCCAAGCCCATTTAAAAATTATCTAGGAAAAACGACGACTTATAGAGTATCCCTTAAAGATCATTTAGTAAATAAATATAAATACTAAAATACACTATAATTATAGAAAGCATTATAAAAACCTATATGATATTTAAACTAAAACCGCGTCATCATATTTGTAAATCATTTATTAAAATGTATATGTTTAAAATATTTGTGTTTGAAATATTTATATTTTATATTTTTTTTATTAAAAGTCAACGTTGGTCAACTTCCGTCTCGACCAACTTGACCTTTCAAGATTCTGAACGACTCGTCTCCGTCTCGCGTCTTTTTCAAACTTGCTAATTTTTGAAATGTCGTTCTCCATTTGCTGTCTATTATTCCGAATATAGAATCTGGGAAATATACATACATTACATATTTTTTTATTATATAACCTGCTGTAACATTTCCATCTTATTGAAGGCCGAAGAATCAGAAAGTTCGTGTAAGGAAGAAGTTAGCCGAAGAGAAGAGATGGAAGCTATTCTGGCAACAAAAAGTCAAGA
Source organism: Rutidosis leptorrhynchoides (assembly GCF_046630445.1). Classification (NCBI taxonomy): domain Eukaryota; kingdom Viridiplantae; phylum Streptophyta; class Magnoliopsida; order Asterales; family Asteraceae; genus Rutidosis; species Rutidosis leptorrhynchoides. Next base: position 339,853,707 of record NC_092341.1, read on the forward strand.
AATTGAAAAAATGAAAAGTCAACGAGCTAAATACATAGAACAACTTCAAATAGTCAAAGACCAGACACCCGAACTTGTTAATAAAATTTCAAATGCGCGTGAAACAGAAAGGGAGTTAGAGGAGAAGATCGTTGAAGCTGTTAATCTTTTAATTACTTTTAAAGAAAGACGAGATAACTTGCAAGAGAAGCGCGATAATGCAAGGAGAGAAATTAGTAGACTTTCAAAATATGAAAAAAATGAGGAGAATACAATTTTTTCACACGCACAGTTTTATAAGCCTTCGATTTTGGAAATAATGGAGGCTACTCAAGATTTTAATCAATCGTTGAAGATTGGTGAAGGGAGACACGGTTGCGTTTATAAAGGGACCCTTCGACATGTACGGGTTGCGATAAAGATGCTACCTTCCGTTGGTTTTCTTTGTGATGCAGAATTCGAGTATGAGGTAAATATCCCAACTGATTTTTTATTTTTATTTTTATATTACTAACATCAAAATACTAACATAACTAATAGACAAAATTTGTCTTATTAGTTATGAATAGTACTATTTAATATTTCATTTTTCACACACCCAACCCCCTAACTTTCATTAAAATACAAATCGAACCCCCCATTTTATAGTACTATTTAATATTTCATTTTTCACACACCCAACCCCCTAACTTTCATTAAAATACAAATCGAACCCCCCCCCATTTTATACTTATATTCTAAAATATTATTTATCCCATCACTAACACTAAAAATATTGAATAATAACACTCACCACGCTACTACACTGCTATAACTAATAGACAAAATTTGTCTTATTAGTTATGAATAGTACTATTTAATATTTCATTTTTCACACACCCAACCCCGTAACTTTCATTAAAATACAAATCGAACCCCCCTATTTTATAGTACTATTTAATATTTCATTTTTCACACACCCAACCCCCTAACTTTCATTAAAATACAAATCGAACCTCCCCATTTTATACCTATATTCTAAAATATTATTTATCCCATCACTAACACTAAAAATATTGAATAATAACACTCACCACGCTACTACTGTGCTACTTTTTTTTTTTTTTTGTCTCAAACGATAAAAAAACAACTTTCATAAAAGGAACAACCCTTCAATGCTACCAAAAGATGTCGAAAAATATTCTTTTTTACAAAATAGATCAACTAACTTTAAAAAAAAAAAAAAAAAAACCCGAACGCTAAAAGAAACAACTTTCACAAAGGAACAACCCTGCAATGTTAGATGTCGAATTTTTTTTTTTTTTTTTTTTTTTTTTTTACAAAATAGATCAACACTTTTTTTTTTTAACTCGCATTCAAAACGGACTCCCCGGCGCGAAGCAAAGGCTCCACAACTAGTTATAATCATTGGGAATTTTCTAATGACAGCCTTAAAGGCTGTTACTAAGAATTAAATATACGCATAATCTAGTAGTACATGAGGCAGATATTTTCTTGAGAAGGTTAATTATTTTGAATGTACAAGCAGTTTTATGCGTGTCCGAATGTGTATCATTATAATTTATTATTATCAGAGAAAATTACGCGGACAGTCCCTGTGCTTTGCATAGATTTCACGGACAATCTCTAAACTATTTTTCTTGCGTGGACAGTCCTCGTAGTTTCCAGTTGTTGCGTGTACAGTCCTTGACCCTGACGTTCGTTAACACCCCCCTTAAGTTCCGCCACGTGAAACCCACATTAGGGCATTTAGGTCTTTTTATTTTCATCTCTTCTTTTACCTAATGGTAAAAGTAACCAAAACATAAAAAGAAGAGATGAAAAGAAAACGACCTGAATGCCTCACGTGCGTCTCTCGCGGAGGAACTTAACGGGGGTTTTTAACGAACGTCAGAGTCAGGGAGTGCATACGCAACAATTGAAAATCACGAGGACTTCTCACGCAAGAAAAATAGTTTAGGGATTGTCTGTGAAATCTATGCAAACCACAAGGACTGTCTGCGTAATTTTGTCTTAATATCATTATTTTTGAATAATCAGACGTGCGATTCTTGACATGGTTAATCCTTGATAATTTAACGCAGGCAGAGGTTTTGAGTAGAATTCGTCATCCAAATATCGTCACGTTGATAGGGGTTTCTCCAGAAACTAGATCTTTAATCTACGAATATCTCGAAAATGGAAACCTCGAAGATCTAATTGCTTCTTCAACCTCAAATTCATCTCTTCCATGGCATACACGAATAAAAATTGCTTCAGAAATATGCTCCGCCCTTATCTTTCTTCATAACAGTAAACCTCAAATCATCCATGGAAACATAAAACTCACCAACATTTTACTCGATTCAAATCACGTTTCCAAATTAACTGATTTAGGGATTAGCAATTTGATTTTCTGCAAAGATCAAGATAATGTGTCTGCGTGTTCGGATCCCGAACATCTGGAATCGGGAAAGATTTCGGTTTCTTCAGATATATACTCATTTGGAGTTGTGTTGCTGAGTTTGTTAACTGGAAGACCAGATTCAAGTGTTTTAAAAGATACAAAATGTGCGTTGGAAAATGGGAATTTTGGCACGATTTTGGATTCGACAGGTGGCGATTGGCCGATTGATCAAGCGAAGGAGTTGGCGTATTTGAGTTTGAGATGCTGTGAGAAGAACTCTAATTATAGGCCAGATCTTGTAGATGATATATTAAAGAAATTAGAGATAATGGGAAACTTGTTTACAGAATCACCAGTTGAGTCGTCTGAGAACAACAATCGTCAAATCCCTTCGTATTTTGTGTGCCCCATCTTTCAGGTACTTGTCTCAATACTAAAGCTTTCAATTTGATACTAATAAGAAAGTTACTCGAGTTGACTATTTGACTATTATTATTAACAGGAAGTGATGAAAGATCCATACATAGCAGCAGATGGGTTTACATATGAAGAAGATGCAATTAAAGGGTGGTTGAATAGTGGCCATAAGACTTCACCTATGACCAACCTTAAACTTGACCATTGTGACTTGATCCCGAACCATGCCCTTTCTTTTGCAATTCAAGAGTGGCTACAACATTCTTAAAACTTCAAGACTATTGACTTTCAAATTTGATAAATATATACTTAGATTGAAAAGGCAACAACGAGTACAGGTTTTGGTTTCGGGCTATTTGCCCCACTCATCATACAATTGTAGATCAACATTTATGGTAGTAATTAATACTCCATAGTGTATATATTATTTCTCTTATATACTATTAGTTTTCTACTATTGGTGTGAGACAAGTTACTTTTTAAATCATTAGCCTTTAAATATATATTTTTTCTTTCTTTGTTATGGATCAAAGGTTCATTCATTTATGCACAATCTAGCGGGTCCAACTTAATTTGTACAGTTTAACACATTTGACCCGACCCGAACAATCAAAATGTTCGAAGATGGTGGGAAGTCGTAGTGACTGGTGGGAAACTGGAAGAGAGGTTGTGTAGCATATGTATCATACTAATATACTATCGTTCGTCGCTGTTGTCATGCTCCATTTATTATACAAGAAACAAAATGATCTTCTTCATATCATTAATTTTGAAAGTACAAGTTTCTAAAAATAGTGTTTTCAAAACTGCCATACCGTATTAAATAATTCTAATTTTTAAAGTTTAATATATACAAAAATGATATACCAACGAACGTTTGCTTTAATGGTATCATGCCTCAGTGTGGAAGGGTCCGCGATTAGTTGTCAAGCAACTCGAGTTCAATTCCTAGGGGTGGAAGGTTTTCTCTCCAATTTCCTGCGATTAGTTGCCAAGCAACCCAGGTCCCGCGATTAGTTGCCAAGCAACCCGGGTAGGAGTTTTCTTCTAGCGCGTGTGAGTGTAAATGATGATGGTCGTTGAAATAAATGATCTGCTGATGCAAATTCGCCGTTTAAAAAAATATATACAAAAATGATATCCATAAATGATAAACAAAAAATTTAATGTACCCCAGTCTTTTAAATTAGTTTAAAATTAAAAATTGAAGCAGATTTTAAAAAACTCCCATTAAATACGGTTGTTTATCATGCATGTTTGAGAGTTGTATGACAAATTCTTAATACACATTTTTGGTGGATAGATAAAAAAACTATGTTGGATATATTTTCATTCCCTTTTCAACCATTGATCTCAATTTCTATCTCTTGACACTGTAAATTTTATCTTTTAAGGTGATTGTAACAAACAAATATTTCCATAAGGAGAAGGAGAAATGGGGTCAAGAAATGCAGAAGACGATTACGACTGTTTGTATAAGGTGGTTATCATAGGTGATTCGGGTGTCGGTAAATCTAACCTTTTGTCACGATTCTTCAAGAACGAATTCAACCTTTATACCAAAACCACAATTGGGGTTGAATTCGCTAATCGGTGCATAAAAGTGGATGACAAGATCGTCCAGGCACAAATATGGGACACGGCTGGACAAGAAAGGTATTAATACACGCTCATAATAAAAAAAAAAAATAAAAAAAAATTTGTAACCCATCAAACTAGAGGTTGTGGGTTCAAATTCTCGGTAGGATTATCTATAAATATTCATGGATATTCGTAATAAGGGAAGTGTTTTTCTTTAAATAAAATGATTGAAATTTTTTGTTCCATGTTCATTGTTGAAAGCATGTTTAACAATCAACATGTTGAATTAAACTTTTAGTTTTCCTTTCCCTGATTTCGTTTAATCTATTTATATCCTCATATAATGATCATGAAGAAGCTCACCAATCTAATCAAATATTTCTCTCCTTCTTTTCGCTTACAAATATGGTTTATGGTTTGATTGTTGTATCATGTCAACTATTACTGTATAACTTTGTTAAGTGTTTTTTTTTTTTTTTTTTTTTTGGTTAAATCACGCAAATATAAAAAACAATGTGGTCATTTATTTAGGATCGCACAAGCAACTACAAGGTTTTATTGCATGTAAATATTCGTACACCTAAATATTCGTACACGTTTGTCTAAATCGGTTGTATTACAAGCTATGATGTTTTACGTTGCAGGTATCGAGCTATCACAAGCGCTTTCTACAGAGGAGCAGTAGGTGCTCTACTTGTGTACAACATCGCTAAAAGAATAACATTTGAAAACGTTGAGAAATGGCTAAAGGAGCTTCGTGATCACACTGATCAAAACATTGTGGTCATGCTTGTTGGAAACAAGACCGATCTTGGTAACTTACGAGTTGTTCAAACTGATGAAGCCAAAGCCTTAGCCGAAAGAGAAAATATTTTATTCATCGAAACATCCGCTCAAGGGGCATTAAACGTTGAGAAAGCTTTCATTGAACTATTAATCAAAATCCATCATAATGTAATGCAAAAGGTCCTTAGTGAGTGTAATGGCCCTGCTTTTGTACCAAAGGGACAAACAACTAATATTGAAGGTAATAATAATGTTTCCGTTGTCAAGAAATCTGATGATGAAGGTAATAATAATGTTTCCGATGTCAAGATAGCCGATGACGAGTTTCAACGCCTGCGTGCTGCCATCCCAACCATTTTTCATAGGGCCATCGAATCAGAAGCCGTGAAAGCACCTTTTAACAGGTTGTTGGACGCCGGCAAGGGTGTGGAGCGTATTGAAACGCTTAAATTACTTGCCAACCATGTGCAGTTGCCAAATCCACTACCTGAGGCTGTACGAGAGCATTTCGATACGGATGCACACGCCAAATTCGAAGTTGCTGTGAAGGAGCTAGCAAATTTGAAAGTTCCGTATATCGAGGCGATAGGTAGTCAGTCCGGATTAACGGTTGACAAAATAATGGACTTGAAACCATAAAATAGTAGGGCACAATGTAAAGTTTCATGGTCTTACCTTTTATAAGAGCTTAAAGACTATAATAAATATCATATTTTGTGAATGCGTGTATAGATTAAACTATCACAATAGATAGTAGAAAAATGTGTATTAGTTTCTTCTTCATGGACTTGTAAGACCATTCGGCATTCGCAACGGAAGCATCCCTGATTTTTGCTTTACTTTTAAAAAAAAAGTTTTTACTGTTATCCACTACATTTCAATTCTCTTTTTATTTTAATAATAATAATTAATAATAATAATAATAATAATAATAATAATAAGTTTAAATATTGAAATGTTTATAAGTGGGTCCATCGCAGCGGCGGAAACAGAAATCTTTTTCATCAAGGGCAAAAAAAAAAATTAAAAACGTAGCAATTTTTTGCGGCAAAAAATGGATGTTTTTGGGTAAAATATAGAGGTTTGGGGGCAAAATACGGATGTGTTTGAACAAAATACTGAGACTTTTGGCAAAATATGGAGGCTTTGGGGGTAAAATAGGAAGACTTTTGGACAACAACAAAAAACCTCTGAGGCCAAAATCAAAAAATACAAAATTTTTGCACTAAATTTCTCGAATCCACTGGGGGCCAAAGTCAAAAAATACAAAATTTTTGCACTAAATTTCTCGAATCCACTGGGGGCGGGTGCCCCCGCTTGTCCCTTACTACTTCCGCCCCTATGTAAATGTCTTTATGAGTAAGTATGCCATTACTGTCAGCGTTCATGTCATATTTTAACTAATTCATCGAGACTTGCAAAACCAAGTCTCTTTTATTGTCAAGAAGTTCGTAGATTCTAGACTACGTTTAAGGGTAATGCGTGACAGATCCATAAACTGGTCACGACCATACACCGGCTAAATCATGCTTATACGAAATAGTAAAACATTGCCAACATTATACTTAACGGCCTCGACACGAATGCTCTCAATTTGTCACCAACACACGCGTTAGGAGGAAACTCAATTCGCGACGATGTTGGAAGTACCATCGAAGTTTGAACCCCCCCCCCCCCCCCCCCCCAAGAGACCTTCCCAAATCGCATCGATGTTTTCAGTACCATCAAAGGTTGAAAACTCCCTGTTTGGAGTGAGAATCGAACGTGGGTTGGCGGTACCCCAAGTTGGATCCTACCCCCATACCATTCAAGCCAAGCTTCGGTGGTACTTAGTAGTATTCACCGATTTAGTTATGCTACCAATAACATAAATTTCCGGCTTCGTTCTCGGATTCGTAGCATGCGTGGGTAACGTGGTTCGACGCCATGTGCAAACGAAAAAAAAATATGAGTTATATATCATCATTACTACTTTAGTGTGGCACTTTTGGAGATATCACAATAGCATTCTTGATGTGTTGTTCGATCCAGTTAAAATTTTTTCAATTTCTAAACCCCTGGGCGAAAGATTAAGTCTCGTAGTGAGTCTAATATACGAAACACGCCAAACAAAAATATTTAATTTCCTTGGAATACTTTCGCACCAAACAGTGGATTGTGGGGCTGAATCAAGCATCCCTGCATCGATAAACTTGCGTGTAGTGCAAACTGTAAACATGCCATCTTGTGCTGTCGATCAGCAGTGACCATCCATGTCTTGCAAGAGATTAATAGATCCGATTTCTTTTAACCAACAATCTAGCAACGCAACAACTCTAAGATTATTCACAGGTCTTTCCTGTTGGAGTACGAATTGAGTTAAACAGATCAAAGTTGGATTGTTGTTGTTGTGCAACTCGCGACCGCGAAGGAATAAGTCACGATCGCGACTTTGACTTGATCAGGATTCGCGAACTGGATCTTGGAAATCGCGACTGGAGTTTGGCCTCGAATTGAAACTCGCAAACGCGAGATTCATGGGAGCAGGGAACTCGCGATCGCGAGATACCGTTGGGCGGCAAGAATTTTCTAGAATATGAAAACTTGTTTCCTAAGCTATTTTCTTGTTTGTTTTCTCCTATAAACAATCTCATATGTAACCTGTAAATGTGGACCACAAATTTTATGAATAAAGAACTCTCTTTGGTTGGTCGGGAATTAAAGTAATCATCTATGATTCTATATAACTTTGTTATATTCTTGTGTTTTTGACGATTCTTGCTAATTTATTAAATTTCTTCACATATTTTCTTTTATTGTAAGTGTGTTTGATAACTTGGGGTTATAAAGTTTTGTTATGGCTCACCTAATCGTTTCCTAACATTTTCCACTCCTAACCATTCCCCTATTAATAAACGATCCGATAATAAAATATTCCCATTGCATCCATATGAAAACACGCGATTATATTTTCTTTAAAATGATCATCCCTAACCAATTATGTTTTCAAAAACGTGTAGATCGACCGTTACCCACATTCTTTCGTAACACATTGGAAGGTAAAATGTCATCACGTTTATCTTTATTGAACAAATCACAAGGTTGACCCATATGCTTAAATATGCTTAAACATCGAGTTGATTAAGTGGAAATATCCCCTAAAATGCCATGGATTGCACCTATCACCTTCACCACTTGTTAGGAAGAGAGGATCGCCTGGACGTTGGGAGATACAAATTTGAGAGAAAAATAACTCTATTACTCACAAGAATAAATTACACGAGTATTTACAAAACTCTAAAAAAAAACTCTCAAACTCACACACACTATCTAGGTTGTGATTACACTTCTCTGAGTGATTTTGGAATGATTTATAATGAAAGTTTGCATCTCTATTTATAGCAAAAATTCTATGGAGGTGAATGGCGTGAACGAGGAAGGTTGGCGGAAGTTGGCGGCCGTCATCGTGTTCAAGTTTGCCACTTCGATACGCGTTGTCAACGTCGGCAGCTTTGAACATCTAGATGACGGTTGGAAACCACTGGAAACCATCAATTCTCCCCCTCCAGCCGAAAACAGCAGCAACATATATATTACCTAATGAAACACAATAAACAACCACTAAAGACTATCCAACAGTACCTCAATAAACTGTGACAAGTGATCGCTATGAAATATCTCGGTTTAAATGCAGGTCTATTGACATATAATGTAAATTGACAGTCAAACATATCAAATGAAACTGACATTTGCATAACATCTACACTGATGGATGCCAGTTTCAGATTCAAAAGGACATTCATAAACCTTGATGGTGTAACTTACCAGTTTCAAATTCAAAGAAATACACCCACATCCCATCATGACCTGCAACATACCTCCATAACAATTTGAACAATAAAGCATGGTTAAAAGCCTTGAGGCTTCCAATGTCCAACTCACCATTTTCCATTAAAGCTAAAGCAAGATCACATTTTATCCAATGTATTTTTCTCACGTTTCTCTTTCCACCCCGCAAAAAAAAAAAAAAAAAATTTGCCCCATGGTCGGCACTACTCAAGTGGTGGAACATCTGTTGGATTATCATGTCAACACTTGAGCACCTTAGTTCGGATTGATGTCATGGAATGAATATTAACGCACTATAATTTTGAAGACTAATTGGTCCGACAACAAATTGAGCTATTTGGTAGGCAAGATCTTTGAACAATAAATTTTATGTTTGTCCAATATAATTCAAACTATCATGATGAATACTTTTCAATAACTACCGAGATATGTTCGAATTATCAATAATATGTTTGGTATTACTCCGTACAATTTATGAGTGCTTATTCGCAATGCCTAGTTTATTTTGTCTTAGTGATGCTTTTATTATTTAAGCGAGTTTTTCTTCTATAATTTGTGTTTGTTTTATGGATCATAAGTTTGTTGAAGCTTCCCTTAATTTAATATTAATACTCCATATTATTTCTTTTAGAAAGAAAAAAAAAATATCACACTTGTCTTTCTTATTTCATTTCATTTCTAATTTGGTTAAACTCACGAATGGTAGAAAAATCACCTCATATAAACCATCTCACACGTCAGCACACACGTGTCTCCCTTTAATCCCTCTGTCGCCACGTGTCTTTCATATTTCTCTTTCTTTCCCCTTGTCCCTCTCATCCTCACATCTCCCAATTTCCCCTCCCCAAAACTCACAATCCCTGCAACCAAAAATAATTAATAAAAAAATCAACCAAAAATGTCAGAACCAAATTCCGATCGCCGTAACGGAATCTTAACGTTCCAACAGCTCAACTCACTCGCACTCATCATCGTTCTATCAGCTTCCGGCATGGTCGCAATCGAAGATTTCGCTTTTGTCGTTTTATCGTATTTTTACATCTACTTTTTATCCAAATTCGCTTTCCCTACCCTGTCCACGTCATCCGAAAACTCCGTTTTCGGCCACAATCGGATGTTAAGCCTCTACTGTTTTTCCGGCGCATTTATCGGATTATTTCTTCCGGTGGCGTACATATTCCAAGGAATCTACGAAGGTGATAAAGAAGGTATAAAAGCAGCTACACCGCACGTGTTTTTATTAGCTAGTCAGTTGTTTTTGGAAGGTGTGGCGTGGTCGGACCGGTTTTCGCTGCCAATGCGGGTTTTGGTTCCGGTTGTTTATAATTCGACCCGGATTTTTACGTTGATGGAGTGGGTGAGAAATGAGGTGACGAAAGGTGAAGAAGAGTTTCATGGAAGTGGTAGGAGGTTGTTTATGGGGAGAGTTTTGGCGGTGGCTAATTTGTTGTATTGGGTGTTTAATCTTTTTGGGTTTTTGTTGCCGTTTTATTTGCCGAAAGCGTTTAAGAGATATTATACGGATGGAGGGAAGAATGTTAGAGATTAACTTATGATTATGACATCATGATGATGGTGATGATGTTGATATTGATTTGTTATGTTTTAATTTTAAAGTTTGTTCCAATTTGTATTTGATTGGATGATATAGGATGTGTTTGTAAAGATTAATGATGATTTTAATGTTTTGTGAAATGATATCTATGTAATGAATTCATTGATTACAATTAGGTAAATGTAGCTTTACATTCTTAGGGGGTGTTTGATATTTGATCTGATTTTCTATCATTTTTTGCAGACCTTCAGGAGTGTGATTATTTTATCTTCAATAATTTTAATTGTAATTGTAATGGAACATCAGAATGTGATTCATTTTAAGAACTTTGTTTTTTAAAACGGCAATTTTGTCATTGAATCATGTCATTTATCACCCATAAAAGAAACTCTTCGCACCCATTGCGCAAAATGTACTCGGAATGTTTTTGGTTAACTGCTAGTCCCGTACAAATTGAAAGATACCAGGAATACCACTAGGCACTCAGGATTTGAACATGCACTTATTTTTTCAAGGATATATGCCCAGATGGATGCGCAAAATGTACTCGGAATGTTTTTGGTTAACTGCTAGTCCCGTACAAATTGAAAGATACCAGGAATACCATAGGCACTCAGGATTTGAACATGCACTTATTTTTTCAAGGATATATGCCCAGAACTAACCGAGGGTTTTTACCACTCAATCAACAGTTCGGTGGTATTCTTTTACGAACTTTTAACTAGATCTTATGAGCTTCATGTACGTCTAATGTATGATATGAATGATATGAATGAATTTATTTAATACACAAATGGAAATATTATTGCCTACATTTTAAGTCTTCATAGCCCCTCGCAGGCCATGTGAGGTACTACTACGATATATAATCAGCCTTCGTAGGCGATGTGAGGTACTACTATGACATATAATCAAAATCGAGCATCTAATTTCACTTGTTTAAGAGTAAAATACCAACTATTTTGTGATAATTTAAGTAGTAACAATTAAGGTAACCTCAAGTGTTATGTGAATAAATAAATGAAATTTTCTAATAACAACCCTAAGGGTTGTTATTAAGAGATTTATACATGCTAATTTAATTTGTACATTCAAAGTAACTACCCATTTTCTGAAAATAACCACCACTAAGTCAACAAATGTACCACCATTCATACATCAATTTTTTTCTTAAAGACAACCCTAAGAGTTGTCATTAGAAAATTTCTAAATAAATTCAACACAAGTGTGTGTAATAGGGAATTTATCACATCGTGAGGTTATATTCTCAAAATTATATTCTTAGCTTTAAACTTGAATATTTTCATTTTTAACTAAATCTTGATAAGAAAATGAAAACATTTTCAAAGAAACTTCTTGTATTTCAACAGTTATTTGTGATAAATTTATGTTCTACACTTTCTTTCGTATTAATACATTAATTATTAATATTAATTATTAATATTAATATTAATTAATATTAATTAATATTTTAATATTAATATTAATATTATTATTAATACATTAATATTAATATTAATATTAATACATTAATACATTAATATTAATACATTAATACATTAAGTGGTGGGGTTTGTGGTCGTTTTGACCATCCCCACCACATGAAACGACATTTTTTCAAACTCAATCCCAAAAAAGCCAAAACACCCCCCTCAACTTTTACAAGCTTATAAAAAAACCCTGTACTTCAGGAGAGTAAACTGTCAATTCTGAAACTTAAAATAAAAACTTCCCCCAACGCCTTCGACAACCCGTATCTTCCTCCTCGCTCCGATTCAAATTTCACCGAGCACTCCGTTAAACTCGAAATATTCTTGCGAACAAAACGAGACTAACTACGTTCGAAACGGACACTTTTTAAAAAACGCTTAATACAACGACATCCCGTATCTTCCCGCTCGTCGCGGCTTACATTTTTCCAACAGCAGCGTCAGACTAGAAATAATTTTATGAACAAAACGATACTGACTACGTTCGAAACAGACACTTTCTAAAACACGCTAAACATAACGACAACCCGTATTTTCTTGCTCGCCAGGAGTTAAATTTTTTCGCCAGCACCGTCAGGCTCGAAATAATTTTATCAACAAAAATAAACTAACTATGTTTGAACCGAACATATTTTAAAAAACACTAAAGACGACGACATCAACAATAACGTATAACACACGAGCGGTTTTTTCTTCTGTCAATAAAACTGCGTTAAATATGAATACGCGGATCGAAAGACCCGGGCGCATCGTGCGGGCTGAACCGAACTAGTTAGTGTATAATATTGATATGATAATTGGATAAATTTTTAAAAATGTAGCACAATATTAAATTATTTTGTAAAAAACACTTATGCATTTTTTATGAAAATGGAAAAATTCAGAATTTATTCTTAATTTTTTTATAATAAAATCACCTTATTCTAAGGTAAAATACATTTTTGGATAGGGTAGCAAGTAGTGACAGTTTTAAACGGTTGCTTCATAAAATGTTTGGACTGAAAGGACCATCTGGGTTTTCAACAGCCGAGGAAGTTACCGACGGGATCGATGGATCGGGTCTTACAGCCATCGTTACTGGTAACTAACTAACTAACTAACTAACTAACTAACTAGCTAACTAACTCATATCATCTCATCGATTCATCATCTTCCCAGTCAATTGAAGAGTTTTACTACAATGCCTACCAACTGTTCGATGAAAATACCAAGTGAATTTGTTACAGGAGCAACTAGTGGCATTGGGACCGAAACCGCCCGAGTTCTTGCACTTCGTGGTGTTCATGTCGTAATGGCGATCCGAAATATGTCAGCTGGTAAAGATGTTAAAGAAGCAATCTTGAAGCAAAACCCAAGTGCTAAAATAGATGCAATGGAATTAGATGTCAGTTCTATTGCATCTGTTAATAATTTCGCATCGGATTATAAGTCTTCAGGTCTCCCACTTAATATCCTTATGTAAGATCATTTCTCATTGTTAGTCCTTAATTACCATAAAACTTGTTGGAAATTTAAATGCTGAATCATTAATCAATCTATGTAACGATTTTGATTTGTACGGTAATGCATCGCGTTTTTGTGTTTCTAGCAACAATGCAGGGATATTGGCAACCCCCTTTTTGCTCTCCAAAGACAACATTGAGCTACAATTTGCAACTAATCATGTGGGTAAGGATTGTAAATGTTCAAGAATAGAATAGAAATCTATACTTGAAAGATTAAGGTAGCAAGACTTTGTTGCTAAAGATTAAATTAGCAAGACTTTGATGCTAAAGATTAAAATAGCAAGACTTTATTGCTAAGTAGATTAGAATACATAATAAAAGTGTAGAATAGAAATAATTTGAAGGTTGGTTATATTATTTGAAGATTTGTTATCTTCTACAACTCTTGTTTACAACTCCTATTTATAGGCTACAAAAAACTAACTTTCTTAACCTCTAAGAAAACTTAAGAGGTAAGTATCACGAATATCGATAATTACTTAACAACTAAGGATACTAAAATATCTATGTATCCTTAATGGATAAGAATTCTTAATGGATAAGAATACTTAATGGCTAAGTATCCTTAATGGATAAGAATCCTAGAATACTTAATGGTTAAGTATCCTTAATGGATAAGAATACTTAAAGGCTAAGAATACTTAATAGCTAAGAAAACTTAATAGTTAAGTTTTCTTAGTAATTAAGTTTACATAACAAAAGACAAATGTCTAATAACAATCTTAGATACACTAACACTCCTCCTTAAGATTGTTGTTGGACATCATAAGTCGAGTCTTCAATTGATCTAGCTTCATTCCCGTGAGAGACTTTGTAAGCATATCTGCCAATTGATCATCGGAGGTGCAGTATTTCAGCTTGACTTCTCTATTCTTCTCGGCTTCTCGAATAACATGATATTTGACATTGATGTGTTTTGTTCTTCCGTGTTGCACCGGATTCTCTGCTATAGCAATAGCAGATTTGTTATCACAATAGATGACTGTTGGACTGTCTTGTGTAAGATCCAAGTCGGACAACAGCTTTCTTATCCAAACAACATGATTAACAGCAGCCGCGATTGCAATATATTCCGCCTCTGCAGTAGATTGTGCAACAACACTTTGCTTTTTTGAGTTCCAGCAAAATGCACCTGAACCAAGATTGAAAACATAACCAGAAGTACTCTTCATATCATCAACACTTCCAGCCCAATCACTATCAGAATATCCTTCAAGTTTCACATCTTTGTTTCTCTCGAACATAATCCCCAGATCGAGAGAACCTTTTAAGTATCTTAAGACTCTCCTGGCAGCTCCCAAGTGAGAACTAGTTGGTGAAGTCATAAACCTTGATAAGAAACTAGCTGCATAAGCTAAATCGGGTCTTGAGATTGCCAAATATAATAGACTCCCGATAATACTTCTGTATAGAGTTGGATCAGCTAGCTTATCTCCATCTTCTTTAGACAACTTGCAATTTAAAACAAGTGGTGATGTGACTGGTTTGCATGAAAACATGTTTAATCTCTTGAGCATGTCACTTGCATACTTTTTCTGAGAAATATAAACACCACTAGTTTGTTGATTAATTTTCATGCCAAGAAAATAATGCATGAGTCCCAAATCTGACATTTCAAATTCAGATTTCATTTGTTTCTTGAACTCTTCAACAAGATTATCGTTGCTCCCGATCACAAGTAAATCATCAACATAAAGAGAGATAATCAGTACCTCTTGAGAATTTAATTGTTTCACATAAAGAGTTGACTCATTTGGACTCCTCTTGAAATTATGATTTATCAAATGAGCATCAATCTTAGAATACCAAGCCCTTGGTGCTTGCTTTAGATCATAAAGTGCCTTATATAGTCTGTATACTTTATCTTCTTAGCCAGCTACTTCAAAGCCTTGAGGTTGCTTTACATAAATCTCCTCCTCAAGTTCAGCATTCAAAAATGCAGATTTCACATCAAGATGATGAATTTTCAAATTGCGTTGAGCAGCTACAGCTAACAATAACTTGATCACGTCATGACGAGCAACTGGAGCGAAAGTCTCCCTAAAATCCACACCGGCAATTTGAGAATATCCTTTCGCTACTAACCTTGCTTTGTGTTTATGAACTGAACCATCAGGTTGAAACTTAGTTCTAAACACCCATTTGACACCTATTGCATTCTTACCCTTTGGCAAATCAACAAGCTTCCATGTTTCATTTTTCTTAATCATTTCAAGCTCTGATTTCATGGCTTCATTCCATTCATCGTGTTTGGAAGCTTCAATATAGCTTTCGGGCTCCATAACAACATGATTACAAGACTCGTATACATCAGTGATGTTATGCGAGGTGTATATAAAATAGTTTATATTTTACTAGGAAAATACTATTAAATACAATACAATTTTACACAAGATATTTATTTATTTATAGAATGGATATACTTAAACCTTGCTACAACACTTATAGGCAGTGTACCTAATCGTACAGTAGTGTAGTTTTTAGTAAGTCCGGTTCGTTCCACAGGGAAATCTTTAAACAAAGCTCAACGCTATATTAGTTTACTTTTATAAAAATACAAATATATATATAAGTAATATTATTATTATAAAGGGGGGTTTTTACCGTTTAATGACCGGTTTGTCGATTTTAAGACTTTAGTCGCAGTTAAAACCTAATGTAAAATATAAAATAAATACAAGACTTAAATTAAAGCGTAAAGTAAATAACGATAATGAAATTGCGAATAATAAAAGTGCGATAAAATAAAATTGCGATAATTAAAAAGTACGATAATTAAAAGTGCGATTAAATAACAATAAATAAAAGTGCGATAATTAGAAGTGCAATTAAATATAAAATAAAGGAAATTAAATATGAAATAAAAGAATTATGCTTATTTAAACTTCCGTAATCATGATGTTTGACGTGTTGATTTTAGTTTTATGCCCATGGGTTAATTGTCCTTTGTCCTGGATTATTTAATCTGTCCGTCTGGTTTTTGTCCATAACAGTCCATCAGTCATAAATATAAAGTGCGAGTGTCCTCGTCAAATTATTATTATACCCGAAGTTAAATATTCCAACTAATTGAGGATTCGAATTGTAACAAGGTTTTAATACTTTGTTTAATGAATACACCAGGTTATCGACTGCGTGTAATCCAAGGTTTTACTACTTTGTTAACAATTACACCAATTACCCTTGAATGTAATTTCACCCCTGTTTTAATTATTCTAGTGGCTATTAATCCATTCCCGTGTCCGGTTAAATGAACGATTATTCGTACATATAAATACCCCGCCCATCGTGTCCGATCGAGTGTATATGGTAATTTATAGGGACGCCCAATTGTAAATCTTTATATTAACATTAACAAACTTTCATTTAGTTAAACAAATATAAAGCCCATTAATAGCCCATAGTCTAATTTCCACAAGTGTCGTTCTTTTGTCCAAACCCCAATTATGGTACAAAGCCCAATTACCCAATTTTAGTAATTAGCCCAACATCATGATTACTTCGGATTAAATAAGCATAATAATAACTTAGCTACGAGACATTAATATAAAAAGGTTGAACATAACTTACAATGATTAAAAATAGCGTAGCGTTACACGGACAGAATTTCGACTTACACCCTTACAATATTCGCTAACATACCCTTATTATTAGAATTATAATTAAAATTAAAATATAAATTATAAATATAAATATAAATTTTACGTATGAATGAGGAAGAAAAAAATGGATGAATTTTGATCAGAATTCGGTTGGCTTTATAGGGATTTTCGATTTTTGGGGCTCCGCGACTCGCGGCAAAAGCCTCTTCAAACTCCGCGAGTCGCGGAGGATGAATTTACAGCTCACACCCTTGGAGTCTTTCTCTGCCGACGGTTTTATAATATATATATAATATATATATAATTAATATAATTAATTATATATTATATTATATTTATATGCATAGTTAATTTGTAATTTTTAGTCCGTTGCGTCGAGCGTTGAGAGTTGACTCTGGTCCCGGTTCCGGATTTTCGAACGTCCTTGCGTACAATTTTATATTTTGTACTTTGCGTTTTGAATCTTGTACTCTTGTAATTTCGAGACGTTTCTTATCAATAATTGGAACCTTTTTGATTGTCTTTTGTACTTTTGAGCTTTTTGGTCGTTTGCGTCTTCAATTCGTCGAATCTGTCTTTTGTCTTCACCTTTTATTATTTAAACGAATATCACTTGTAAATAGAACAATTGCAACTAAAAGCTTGTCTTTCTTGAGGAATAATGCTATGAAATATATGTTCGTTTTTAGCATTATCAAATATTCCCACACTTGAGCGTTGCTTGTCCTCAAGCAATATTGTCTTGAAATACTAGAATCACTTCTTTATTCTTCACACTTTGTACATCAGTGATTTCTATATGGCGGTATAAACAATGGTAGTAACGATATGGTTTACAGTCCCACATGACTAAAAAAAAATTAGATCCATTAAGGAAATTGGATCTTTATGAAAACATTTGATCTTTTGAAAATTAAATCTAGTTTTTACCCTAGATAAGTTTTCCGGGATAACCCTTTACCGGTGTTTGCAAAATATTTTTGTGGGTTTGGTGGGTTTCAGATTTGAAAATTTTAGCTCAAAACTTATGGTTTTGTGTCACCCACTTGCTAACCTTGTATTAGGAAAGCAACACGTCCGGTTTACTTGTTCCGTATATTACCTTTCGGCAAACTACCGTCCGGTTGAAAGGAAAGCGTTGAACAAGCAACTGTTAAGGCAATGTCCCGTGACATGCTTTTGATTATGGTCTATAACGTGTCGGACGCAATTACTATCCTTGGTAGGAGCAATAGTAAAGCTCACCCTTATAATTTTTCGGCCTGGCACAAGGTCCTGTCTTTGACCATGCTATGCAACCACCGTTCTTACGGTTGACACCCGATTTAGTTCAGGTGACCTAATGAATTCCAGGTGAATTCCTAGGATTTTACGTTCAATGGTAATGAACGCATTGAAAATAGGGTTTTCAGAAAACAAATCGGTTTATAATTTTGATCAAAATATTTTCTCGTTTAAGTTCGAGTTTAGATATCATCGAATTCCATGAGTTTGTAATTCTCAATCTTTAAGGTCAATCTCTAGGATTGAGTAATATCAGTCTTAAAAGCTGATTTTTAATCTTTAAGGAGATTATCCTTTCTGGGGATCTGATTCATTAGTCTTATCCAGCTAATTTGCATGGTGCCCCCCCCCCCCATTGTACGAGATAAATCCTTCTCATGGTTAGGATAAATCTGACCACTTGGCGACCCTGTTTAATGCTGAGGTCCGTGGATTTCCTGCTGATTTTAGTGATGACTTTTCTAGATTTTTCGTCAACCTACAGCTGGTCTGGACGACAACTTCATGACCTAAATCAAGAAGCGCGTGTCTTTTTCGGAAGACTTTACTTCCTTTTAATGATGGAATTGATTCATCGTGTAGATCCATCTCTTATTTTCTTTCATCGGGTAAAACAGTTTAGTTTAGTCCAAAGCAAAAGTATTTTCAGTTATTTGTTACAGATATATGTGACATATGTTAAGATAACTTGGTAAATTTTCCCACACTTGGCTTTTATTTTCCTTTTTATCGTCCTCTATTCCATTTTAAATGAATTTTAACATTTTAGTTTGTTTCTTAATTTATGTCCTTTCCGAGGTAACAATAATTTCGGTGTTAAAACCTAGTTTTATCGTTCACAAATATGTATAAACATGATTTTGAATTCATTTAATTGAAAATTTTGAAAATTTTTACTAGAATTGGGTAGTCAGTATATAAGATTAGGGCTGTTCTTTTTTATCAGAGAGCACTAGATTCTAATACAACTACTGCTTTACTAGTATTTTTAATGGTAACCAAGTATATAAAGTAAAAATTTTTAAAATCCGAAAGAATTTAACCCCTTCCCACACTTAAGATCTTGCAATGCCCTCATTTGCAAGAAATCAGTAACAATTTAAATTATTGAGGGTGATTTGTGTGAAAATGATTAAATTTTACCAAAGTTTCCAAATATATTGGCGTTTGTTTGCTGAATGATAAATGGTGCACATCATTTGTTCATTCCGTCTTGTTGTTATTTCACATATATTTTGCATCTTGTCGTCAAAATTAGTTGCTTTTGCTGAACTTAATGCCAGTCTTTGAAAATGCGTTGTTTTACCCTGTTGTGCACATAAGATAAACTGCAAACATATATACATATTTTTTTTTTGAAGTTTGGTATATTACCCCACATTCAAAAAATTATTAAAATCTAAGAATAAAAGTTAGATAATTATAAAAATGATTACAATATTAACAAAAATATTAAATGTATCAATAATTACAAATTACAAAATAAAAAAAATAATAAGTAAACTAAGGATGATATTGGTACCAATAGGGGTTCCAGGCATAACCATAAGTGCTATAGAATGCTTCGGCAGGGTCATACGTAGGATATGGTGGCTGCATCTCAATAGACCAAGGAGGGAAGATGGGTTTCGGTGTAGGAATATAGTTTCTATCTATATGTTGGCAATGAGCTATGATTTGGTTCTGAAACTTGCCAATCTTCAAATGCTCTATGTCTAGCATTTTCGTATTCCTGAGAAGCTATAAACCTATGCATTTCTTGCATCTCATTCCCCCCTCCTACATTACCTTGCTGCTGGTTTCTCTCCACCTGTGGATGTTTACCATGGTATCGTACTGCGGCGTTATTTCGCCTCTTCAAAACTTTCGCACCATGGTATACATTTAAACCTATAGTATCGCGGGGTTCCGGTTCTTCTACTAATAATCCCCCCCGACTTATATCCACACCGAGATATTCACCAATCAAAGTAATAAAAATACCACCTCCTATTATGCTATGTGGTCGCATCCCCCGAACCATAGCTGATAAATAATAACCCACACAATATGGTATACTTACAGCGCTTTGTGGGTCTCGAATACACATATGGTAAAACAAATCCTGTTCATTTACTTTTTCCTTGTTTTTACCCCTTTGTGTAATCGAATTAGCTAAAAACCTATGTATCACTCTTAATTCGGCTCTATCTATATCCAAATAAGAGTAATTTCCCCCTTTGAAACGGTGATGGCTTGTCATTTGACTCCACACACCGTGTGTATCAAAATTTTCATCTATCTTTCTACCGTTTAGTATCAATCCTCTACAATCGGCAGACGCTAACTCCTCAGGCGTATATATACGTAAAGCCTGAGCCATGTCCAGTAAAGACATGTGGCGCATCGAACCGCCTAACAAAAATCTAATAAAAGAACGATCGGTTAAACTAGCTACCCGATCATTCAACTCTATACTACATAACAATTCTTCACACCATACTTTATATACAGGTCTACGTATGGTGAATAAATGTACCCAGTTATTAAAAGAAGAATTACCATACCTCTGTACAAGTAATTCCCTAATTGGCCCGACCAATTCTACAGCTTCTAAGGGTCCCCATTCTATGACCCTCGGTACCTCAACAACCTTAGAATGAAGAGTATGCAAACCCCGTTGATATTTTGGATAATCTATCCAAAGTCTGTCAAATCTCAGGTTCGGGTGCAACTCTTCCAAGTGCATATCGGAAAAGGTCATGACTGGATGAGGTATATCCTGCTTGTAGTAGTTATCCACCTTCTGTTGTTCCAAATTCTCAGCAGGAGCATTGCGGGCTTGGGATGAAGATTCACCCCTTTCATTCTGCAAAACACATCAAACACAATTTTTGTGCATCCAAATATGCATTAGTGTCAGCAAAATCATCAATCAAAATAATTACAATGACATTATCAATTTATATCAAACTTAAGCTTATTTTCACATTTTTATCAAATCTACACTTTTTCAAATAAGCATATACGAAAATTTTCGCCAAGTTCATAAGCATTCAACTCAAATAACATGTCAAAATAATCATTACTAGCAATTAAACAAGTCTCAAATGGCATTATCTTTCAAAAATCAAGTTCATGAATTTTAGACTTGAAAAAGTCCACTTTAATTCTCAAAATCATGTTTAGGCTCAAAGTTTGGATCATTTAACTACCTAGACATGTTACACTACTTAATTTAGCAACAATTCATGACAAAAATCGGCCATAACCTGTTTATATCAAAAAGCCCCAAATTTGCTCAAGAACACAAACCCTAGATTACTCAAAATTTGAAGTTTAAGGCTTCTAATCATGTTAAACAGCATCAATCTAGGTTATACAAGCATAATACATAAACAATTTAAGCCTAATTACACTAAAAAGCATCAAAATCAAATTGGGGAAAAAATAGCTCAAGAACACCAAATTTCGAATTAAATGGTGTTTAGGTGTAGAAATTTACCGTTTTTCTTGAGTAATTCTTAGATAGCATCCTTCTCAACATGATTTTAGCAAAAAATTTGGTGATTAACGGTTAAAAATTGAGATTTTTGGGGTGTTTTTGGGTGGTTTTTCGTTGGTTTTTCGCAGCTATTTTTCTGTTTTGGGGTTGTGTGGTGCACTGATCGTTCAGCTCTTTTTATTTTTTTTCTGATTTTCGGTCCCTCCGCGAGTCGCGGCAAAATACACTTCAAACTCCGCGAATCGCGGAGTTTGTTTGTTTTTTTTTTTTTTTTTATAATCATTAACTTTTGAAAACAATTAAGAAATTAATTTTAAAATTTTGTTTCCCTTGTTATTTAGGACGAGGTCGTTTCGGATCGATGTCCTAGTCCGTCCTTCGACAAAATTTTAAAATTTGTCTTTTTGTAGCGATTGTTTTAAAAGCTAAGATTTTTGGGTTTTTTCAATGTTTTTGGCATACTCTAATTCAATAAGATTAAAAATAATGATAATAAAAGTTCTCGTCCCTCCCTCGGGTAAAGCAATTTCGGTTCAAAGACCTAGTCTTCAACTTACGACGAATTTTAAAAATCATATTCTTAACTTAATGAGATAAAGTAAATTTTTGTTTTTAAATTCACACAACTTAAATATAAAATTCAAAATTATTATTAAAAATTCACACCAAACTTAGAATTTAAAATGCATAAAATTAAGAATTTATATTTTAAAAATTCACACCAAACTTAATTTAAAAATTCATAAATTCATATCAAACTTATATTAATTTTTTCAAATATTTACAATTTTAAATATATTGTTTTTACAAAATTTACAATATTAATTTAAGATTTAAATATTAATTTTAAAAATATGGTAAAAATAAATTTAAAAATCTTTTTGTCTTTTTATCCCACTTTAATCAATCAAATATTATCAAAAATATGCGCCCCTCTTTTCGGTAAAGTAATTTCGGTTCCAAGACCTAATTTAACTCATGACGAATTTTTGAAATATTTTGGGTTGATTGTTTAAAGATATTTATACCTTAAGAATAAACGTTAAATTTCGCAGTGATGTAATAAATTTTTGAATGATATCAATAATTTCGGTCGCCAAACCTAATTTTATTCAATACCAATTTAATACTTTTTAGCGAACAAATTAGCGTTTATTATCAAAAGGTTAAAAATAAAAATAAAAATAAAAACTGTACAGACATACCTGTGGAATAGATTTCTTAGTTATATGATCTATCCCATTCATAAGATAGTCGGTTTAATTGATTTTCCATGGCTACATAGGCGTAACCTCGAGCATTCAGTGTCTTTTCTTCTAAACATGTGAACGGTCCGTCTCTGCATAAAGTAACAAATTCGGTATTTGAATAGGTTTGATTATTTGAACATTTACCTCCATGTGACCATTTTCCGCATTTGTGACATCTTTCTAGGTGTCGTGCTCTTCTTTTCGCTGCGGATTTTGATTTTCCTTTACCAAATTGTAACTTATTATCTTCGCATCTGGATTCTTTTCTAACTCCGTCCATTCTTTCTCTGATTACTGATACTATTTCACTCGGTAGTATGTCATTATTTCTTTTAGTGATCAAAGCGTGTAGCATTAGACCATGGTTTAGTTCACAGGCAGTCTTCATTCCGTAAAAACCTAAAATAAAAATAAAAATTCAGAATGGGGGGAGAAGACTAGTTCTTTAGGGTCTGCTAGGGAAAGACCATTCGGGTTCCATTTTCGAGAACTACACGAAAATAGACAATCTAACTCTAACAGAAATACATATTATCCTTTAAAGACTTGATTCTCCCCACACTTAGTTAGCTGTGGTGTCGAAATTGTGATTAACTTCGTTGTCGACTTCCATCGGACCATGTATGTAATGTTTAACTCTGTGACCATTAACTTTAAATTCAATCCCATTTGAATTTATTAATTCTATCGTTCCGTATGGGAAAACTCTTTTCACTATGAATGGTCCAGACCATCTTGATTTCAATTTTCCAGGAAATAGCTTGAATCGTGAATTGAAAAGAAGAACTCTGTCACCTTCTTTAAATTCCTTTGAACTTCTGATTCTTTTATCATGCCATTTCTTCGTTCTTTCTTTATAGATTAACGAATTTTCGTATGCTTCATGTCTTAATTCTTCTAATTCATTTAGTTGACTTAATCGTAGACGTACGGCTTCATGTAAATCAAGATTACATGTTTTCAAAGCCCAAAATGCTTTGTGTTCAATTTCTACTGGAAGATGACATGCTTTTCCATAAACAAGTCTAAAAGGTGTGGTTCCAATTGGAGTTTTGTAGGCTGTTCTAAAAGGCCAGAGTGCATCCTCCAATTTAATGGACCATTCCTTCGGATTTGATCCTACGGTTTTCTCTAGAATACGTTTTAAAGCTCGGTTGGTATTTTCAACTTGTCCACTTGTTTGTGGATGATATGCGGTGGAGATTTTATGAGTTACTCCATATCTTTTAAGAACTTTCTCAAGTTGATTATTACAGAAATGAGTACCCCGATCACTTATTAAAGCTTTCGGTGTTCCAAACCTTGCAAAAAGACGTTTTAAAAAGTTGACTACAACTCGTGCATCGTTAGTTGGGAGAGCTTGTGCTTCCGCCCATTTAGATACATAATCAATGGCTACGAGTATATATAGATTATTATGAGATTTTGGAAATGGACCCATAAAGTCAATACCCCAAATGTCAAATACTTCACATACTTGGATGACATTTTGTGGCATTTCATCACGTTGACTTATTTTTCCGGCCCTTTGACATGCATCACAGGATTTGCAAAGAAAGTGTGCGTCTTTGTAAATTGTAGGCCAATAGAATCCAGCTTCATAAACTTTTCTTGCTGTTAGTTGAGGCCCATAATGCCCTCCTGTTGGTCCTGTGTGACAATGGTTTAAAATTTTACTAGCTTCATCTCCAAATACACATCGGCGTATTATTCCATCGGGACAACTTTTAAACAGATGTGGATCTTCCCAGAAATAGTGTTTTATATCACTGAAAAATTTCTTTCGTCTTTGGTACGATAATCCTTTTTCAAGGAATCCACAAACTAAGTAGTTTGCATAGTCTGCAAACCATGGGATTTCTTTATAATCTATCTTCAATAGATATTCATCAGAAAAGTTGTCTTGTATGGCCGATTCATTTAGAACTTCTAATTCGGGATTTTCAAGACGAGAAAGATGATCAGCGGCGAGATTTTCTGCTCCTCTTTTATCTCGGATTTCAATATCAAACTCTTGTAAGAGTAAGATCCAACGGATTAATCTTGGTTTAGCATCTTGTTTTGAAAATAGGTATCTAAGAGCAGAATGGTCGGTATAGACCACCGTTTTTGCTAGAACGAGATATGATCGAAATTTGTCAAAAGCAAAGACAATAGCAAGGAGTTCTTTTTCAGTAGTTGTATAGTTCGTTTGTGCTCCTTGTAATGTCTTACTAGCATAATATATAGGTTGAAATCATTTTTCAATCCTTTGTCCTAAAACGGCTCCCATTGCAAAATCACTTGCATCGCACATTAGTTCAAATGGTAGATTCTAATTTGGTGTTATCATGATCGGCGCATTAGTGAGTTTCTCTTTAAGAATATTAAAAGATTTGATACACTCATCTGAAAAGATGAATGGCGCATCCTTTTCTAGGAGTTTATTCATAGGAGTGGCAATTTTAGAAAAATCTTTTATGAAATGTCGGTAAAAACCGGCATGCCCTAGAAAACTCCTAACTCCTCTAACATTGGTGGGATGTGGAAGTTTAGCAATTACATCTACTTTAGCTCTATCCACTTCAATTCCTTCTTTTGAAATTTTATGTCCAAGAACGATGCCTTCTTTAACCATGAAATGGCATTTCTCCCAATTAAGTACTAGATTTGATTTTTCGCATCTAATTAGCATTCGTTCCAGATTAACTAGACATGATTTAAATGTATCACCGAAGACTGAAAAGTCATCCATGAATACTTCCATGCATTCTTCTATCATGTCGTGAAAAATCACCATCATACACCTTTGAAAGGTTGCAGGGGCGTTGCAAAGTCCAAATGGCATGCGTTTGTAAGCAAAAGTACCATAAGGGCACGTAAATGTGGTTTTCTCTTGGTCTTCGGGTGCTATTGGAATTTGAAAATATCCGGAAAATCCATCTAGAAAACAATAGTAACTATTTCCGGCTAATCTTTCCAACATTTGATCAATAAAAGGTAAGGGAAAGTGATCTTTTCTGGTGGCGTCATTTAATTTTCTATAATCAATACATACACGCCATCCTGTTACAGTCCTAGTAGGAATAAGCTCATTTTTCTCATTTGTAATGACAGTCATGCCACCCTTCTTAGGTACGCATTGAACTGGGCTTACCCATGGACTATCAGAAATTGGATATATCAAACCTGCATCTAGCAGTTTAATAATCTCTTTCTTAACTACAACTTGCATATTAGGATTTAGTCTTCGTTGGCTTTGCACATACGTTTTATGACCTTCTTCCATAAGGATTTTATGTGTGCAATACGAAGGACTTATTCCTTTTATATCATGAATCTTCCATGCAATGGCTGGTTTATGAGCTTTCAACACAGAAATGAGTTGTGATTTCTCATTTTCAGTAAGAGAAGACGATATTATTACAGGTAATTCAGATTCACCATGTAAATAAGCGTATTCCAAATGGTTTGGAAGTGGCTTTAACTCTAATTTCGGAGGTTCTTCTATCGATGATTTATATCGATATCTGTCTTCTTCTTTTAGCATTTGAATTTCTTCTGTTGTTGGTTCATATCCATTAGCTATAAGTGTAGCTAACATTTCAGCTTCATCAATTGGTTCATTACCTTCTCCTAAAGAACATTCTCCTGTTCCTTGTAATTCTGGAAATTCTTCTAATAATTCTGCATGTGCATCTATAGTTTGAATATAATAACATGTATCATCTGCAGATTGTGGTTGTTGCATTGCTCTATCAACTGAAAAGGTAACACTCTCGTCCTCTATACTTAGGGTCAGTTTCTTACCGAACACATCTATCATTGCTTTAGCCGTGTTTAAGAATGGTCTTCCTAATATGAGAGGTGATAATGCTAAAAACGAACATATATTTCATAGCATTATTCCTCAAGAAAGACAAGCTTTTAGTTGCAATTGTTCTATTTACAAGTGATATTCGTTTGTATAATAAAAGGTGAAGACAAAAGACAGATTCGACGAATTGAAGACGCAAACGACCAAAAAGCTCAAAAGTACAAAAGACAATCAAAAAGGTTCCAATTATTGATAAGAAACGTCTCGAAATTACAAAAGTACAAGATTCAAAACGCAAAGTACAAGATATTAAATTGTACGCGAGGACGTTCGAAAATCCGGAACCGGGACCAGAGTCAACTCTTAACGCTCGACGCAACGGACTAAAAATTACAAGTTAACTATGTATATAAATATAATATAATATATAATTAATTATATTAATTATATATATATATTATATATATAATAAAAACCGTCGGCAGAGAAAACTCCAAGATGTGAGCTGTAATTTCTATCTCCGCGACTCGCGGAGTGTGAAGGCCAAAAGGGCCGCGAGTCGCGGAGCCCCAAAAATCACAAATCCCTATAAAGCAAACCGAATTCTGATCAAAATTTCATATTCTATTTTCTCTCTTCTCTATCTATACGATATATATATATATATATATATATAATTTATATTTTAATTTTAATTTTAATTATAATTCTAATAATAAGGGTATGTTAGCGAATGTTGTAAGGGTGTAAGTCGAAATTCTGTCCGTGTAACGCTACGCTATTTTTAATCATTGTAAGTTATGTTCAACCTTTTTATATTAATGTCTCGTAGCTAAGTTATTATTATGCTTATTTAAAACGAAGTAATCATGATGTTGGGCTAATTACTAAAATTGGGTAATTGGGCTTTGTACCATAATTGGGGTTTGGACAAAAGAACGACACTTGTGGAAATTAGACTATGGGCTATTAATGGGCTTTATATTTGTTTAACTAAATGAAAGTTTGTTAATGTTAATATAAAGATTTACAATTGGGCGTCCCTATAAATTACCATATACACTCGATCGGACACGATGGGCGGGGTATTTATATGTACGAATAATCGTTCATTTAACCGGAAACGGGAATGGATTAATAGCCACTAGAATAATTAAAACAGGGGTGAAATTACATTCAAGGGTAATTGGTGTAATTGTTAACAAAGTAGTAAAACCTTGGTTTACACGCAGTCGATAACCTGGTGTATTCATTAAACAAAGTATTAAAACCTTGTTACAATTCGAATCCCCAATTAGTTGGAATATTTATCTTCGGGTATAATAATAATTTGACAAGGACACTTGCAATTTATATTTATGACTGATGGACTGTTATGGACAAAAACCAGACGGACATATTAAATAATCCAGGACAAAGGACAATTAACCCATGTGCATAAAACTAAAATCAATACGTCAAACACCATGATTACGGAAGTTTAAATAAGCATAATTCTTTTATTTCATATTTAATTTCCTTTATTTTATATTTAATTGCACTTCTAATTATCGCACTTTTATTTATTGTTATTTAATCGCACTTTTAATTATCGTACTTTTTAATTATCGCAAGTTTATTTTATCGCACTTTCATTATCGTTATTTACTTTACGCTTTAATTTAAGTCTTGTATTTATTTTATATTTTACATTAGGTTTTAACTGCGACTAAAGTTTTAAAATCGACAAACCGGTCATTAAACGGTAAAAACCCCCCTTTATAATAATAATATTACTTATATATATATTTGTATTTTTATAAAAGTAAACTAATATAGCGTTGAGCTTTGTTTAAAGATTTCCCTGTGGAACGAACCGGACTTACTAAAAACTACACTACTGTACGATTAGGTACACTGCCTATAAGTGTTGTAGCAAGGTTTAAGTATATCCATTCTATAAATAAATAAATATCTTGTGTAAAATTGTATCGTATTTAATAGTTTTTCCTAGTAAAATATAAACTATTTTATATACACCTCGTACGACATCAAGTAATTTTTGGCGCCGCTGCCGGGGAATCATCTTAAAAGCCGGAAGCGCAACGCTAATATAAAAAAAAAAAAAAAAATTTAGTTTACTTTTATTAAAATTCGTTTTGTAAAAATACTTTTTAAATATTCGAAAAATATAAAAAGAAAAACAAAAATATAAGTATTTTTAAGATTTTGTTAAATATTTAAGTTTTATAAGTCTCTTTATTTTTATTTTAGTTTATAAAAATATAAGTTTTATTTTAAAATCTTTTATTTATTTAAAAAAAAAACAGAAAACAGAAAATAAAAAAAAAAAAAAATAAATAAAGAAAAAACGCGTCGAATATTGCAAGCTGTCAACTGAATTTCTGAACCCCGCGACTCGCGGGGTTTAAAGCTTTAATTGCCGCGACTCGCGGAGCTTCTCTGACACGCGACAGAAACCCTAATCCTGCATTAATTACGGGATTTAATTAATTATTATTATTATTTAACCTAATAATAATTATTATTATTATTATTAGTTTTATTTTTATTTTTACTTTTTATTTAATTTGTTTTATTTAGTATTAATTAGTTTAATTAATTTGTAAAATTAGTAGTTTTATTAAAAAAATAATATAAAAATAATATTTTTATAAAAATTGTACTTTTTACAACTTTTTGTATATTTTTATATTTTGTACCTTTTTAATCGCTGTAGCGTAATATTTGTATTTTTTCGCTCATATTTAATTTTAAACTTAGTTTTTGCCATAGTTATTTTTACTCCTAGATTTTTAGGCTTTGCCGTAGAATTCCTTAAGTGCTTTTTCTTTAGACTAAGATTTAGGTGCTTTAGAATTTTGCGACGCCTTTTTAAGTTTTAGTTTCTTTTTAAGTTATTTTCATTTGGGATTTAGTTTTTCCTGTAAGTTTTAATATTTTTTAGACCTTTTACTATGTATCAATTATCATTCCAATTAGTAATTTCAATTTGCGATTATAATTTTAAGTTAGTTGTAGTAATAAGGTTAGGTTAGTTAAGTATTTTTAAGTTTCTTTTATTTTTCCGTCACCTTTTATTTTTCAACCATTTTTTTTTCTTTTTCTACCTTTTGCGACGAACTCTTTTTCTTTCTTATTTCTCGCTATTCTAGTTTTAGGACTTAGAATTTTTTTTCTACTTCTTATCTAAATTTCTTAAAATTACGAAAATTTATTTTAAGTGGTTAAATTAATAGACATCAAAATTTTCTGGTTCGTAGTAATAGTTGGATTTGTACGTGGACCGGGTTATTGGAGCCAAACAGTCCTCAATTATATTGAGACCAAACGAATCCTGCCCCTCTGCTGCATCTTTTGGCTATTCGAAACGTGGGCAAAATCAGAAAAGTCTATTGATTGGATAACTTATTATAATTTTTCTTTCCTTTTTAAAACTAATAAGATATTCAGTGAATGCACCGAGCAAGACGTTCATCACCTTTTGTACGTTCACCACCTGTAACTAGATCAAGACATTTAGCAAATATAACCGCCGTTGATTTTTCTTTAGAATCGTCATCCAGTCAACCAAGTACTTCAGTTCAAATTTCCGATAATCCATTTTTTGAACCCAACCTCACAATTGAGAATCCAGAGAATATTCAGGAACGGTTCATAGATCCTGAACCATTAAACTTTCCTCCGGAACCACCAATCATTCAAACAGAGATTGTTGAGGAACGAACCATTAAATCAGAATCATCTAGTGATACCGATTCAACAAATTCAATTATGGAGAATCTGGAACCTTTAAGTATGGAAGACCGAATGAGAGCTAAACGCACTGGCCAAGGTCACGCAATTACTCATCCAGACATTAATGCGCCAGATTATGAAATCAAAGGACAAATTCTACACATGGTGACTAATCAATGCCAATTTAGTGGTGCGCCGAAGGAAGATCCAAATGAACATCTACGTACCTTTAATAGGATCTGCACACTATTTAAAATCCGAGAAGTGGAGGATGAACAGATATATCTCATGTTATTTCCCTGGACTTTAAAGGGAGAAGCCAAAGATTGGTTGGAATCGTTACCTGAAGGGGCGATTGATACATGGGATGTTTTAGTTGACAAATTTCTTAAACAATTCTTTCCTGCATCTAAAGCCGTAAGACTTCAAGCAGAAATTGTTACGTTCACACAGAAGCCAAATGAAACTCTATATGAGGCATGGACTAGATATGGAAAGTTGTTAAGAGGATGTCCGCAACATGGTTTAGACACCTGTCAAATAGTACAAATATTCTACCAAGGATGCGACATCACTACAAGGAAAGATATAGATATAGCAGCTGGTGGTTCTA